>NC_088406.1:7018062-7038062 GCF_034236695.1 Oncorhynchus nerka
ACCATTCTCTGTAACTATCTACCATTCTCTGTAACTACCTGATTCACACAGTACCATTAACTATCTGATTCACACAGTACCATTCTCTGTAACTACCTGATTCACACAGTACCATTCTCTGTAACTACCTGATTCACACAGTACCATTAACTATCTGATTCACACAGTACCATTCTCTGTAACTATCTGATTCACACAGTACCATTAACTACCTGATTCACACAGTACCATTAACTATCTGATTCACACAGTACCATTCTCTGTAACTATCTGATTCACACAGTACCATTCTCTGTAACTATCTGATTCACACAGTACCATTAACTACCTGATTCACACAGTACCATTAACTATCTGATTCACACAGTACCATTCTCTGTAACTATCTGATTCACACAGTACCATTCTCTGTAACTATCTGATTCACACAGTACCATTCTCTGTAACTACCTGATTCACACAGTACCATTCTCTGTAACTACCTGATTCTCACAGTACCATTCTCTGTAACTATCTGATTCACACAGTACCATTCTCTGTAACTACCTGATTCACACAGTACCATTCTCTGTAACTACCTGATTCTCACAGTACCATTCTCTGTAACTACCTGATTCACACAGTACCATTAACTATCTGATTCACACAGTACCATTCTCTGTAACTACCTGATTCACACAGTACCATTAACTATCTGATTCACACAGTACCATTAACTATCTGATTCACACAGTACCATTCTCTGTAACTATCTGATTCACACAGTACCATTAACTATCTGATTCACACAGTACCATTCTCTGTAACTATCTGATTCACACAGTACCATTAACTATCTGATTCACACAGTACCATTCTCTGTAACTATCTGATTCACACAGTACCATTAACTACCTGATTCACACAGTACCATTAACTATCTGATTCACACAGTACCATTCTCTGTAACTATCTGATTCACACAGTACCATTAACTATCTGATTCACACAGTACCATTCTCTGTAACTACCTGATTCACACAGTACCATTCTCTGTAACTACCTGATTCACACAGTACCATTAACTATCTGATTCACACAGTACCATTCTCTGTAACTACCTGATTCACACAGTACCATTAACCATCTGATTCACACAGTACCATTCTCTGTAACTACCTGATTCACACAGTACCATTAACTATCTGATTCACACAGTACCATTCACTATCTGATTCACACAGTACCATTCTCTGTAACTACCTGATTCACACAGTACCATTAACTATCTGCTTCACACAGTACCATTCTCTGTAACTACCTGATTCACACAGTACCATTCTCTGTAACTACCTGATTCTCACAGTACCATTCTCTGTAACTACCTGATTCACACAGTACCATTCTCTGTAACTATCTGATTCACACAGTACCATTCTCTGTAACTATCTGATTCACACAGTACCATTCTCTGTAACTATCTGATTCCTACCAGGGCATCAGTCACCAGTCAAAATAATGACCTTCTTCAAAATATGATTAATGATGAATAAACCTAATAGAAAATGACATCAGGTAGTAAAGCACAAAGAAAGAGATTGTAACGGCTGTCTTCCTCCTCCTCCGACGACGAGGAGGAGGAGGAGGAAGAGTAGTAAGGATCGGAGGACCAATGCGCAGCGTGGTAGGTGTTCATGCTCTTTATTGAAACAAGCAAACACTGAAACAGAACAATAAACGACACTTGAAATAACCAACCGAAACAGTTCCGCGTGGAACAAACACCCACGAAACACAAGTGGGAAAAGGCTACCTAAGTATGATTCTCAATCAGAGACAACTAACGACACCTGCCTCTGATTGAGAACCATACCAGGCCAAACGCAAAACACAACATAGAAAACGGAACATAGACAAACCCACCCAACTCACGCCCTGACCATACTTAAAACAAAGACAAATCAAAGGAACTAAGGTCAGAACGCGACAGAGATGTTTAAATTTAAAGCAGGCAAAAATCATCTAAATACTATTAATAAAAAATAAATACTTGTACTATAAGTGTATAATAATGCCAGCAGGCAGCTTTGCCTCCTGCCTCCCAGCTTTGCCTCCTGCCTCCCAGCTTTGCCTCCTGCCTCCCAGCTTTGCCTCCTGCTTCCCAGCTTTGCCTCCTGCCTCCCAGCTTTGCCTCCTGCCTCCCAGCTTTGCCTCCTGCCTCCCAGCTTTGCCTCCTGTCTCCCAGCGTTGCCTCCTGCCTCCCAGCTTTGCCTCCTGCCTCCCAGCGTTGCCTCCTGCCTCCCAGCTTTGCCTCCTGCCTCCCAGCGTTGCCTCCTGCCTCCCAGTGTTGCCTCCTGCCTCCCAGCGTTGCCTCCTGCCTCCCAGCTTTGCCTCCTGCCTCCCAGCGTTGCCTCCTGCCTCCCAGCGTTGCCTCCTGCCTCCCTCCCATTCACCTTCAAATGTTGTGTGTTTACTTGAACGTTGGTTTGATTTGGCGTAGCCTAAATGGTGTAAATGTGCTGTCATTGGTACTCAGCTAGCTAATGGACTCCTGGGTAATTACCCAACGTTCCCGTGACCTAATGGGAATGTTAACGCTCACATCAGACCATTCAATTAGAACATAACAGCATTCTGATTAGTACTAACCAATTAAAAGCCATTCTGCTACACAACCTTTGCAATCCCGCCGAAGGTCTCCATTTCAAATATAATCACATTATATTATTAAAATGCGTGGAAATACAACAGGTTTAGAGTTCGCCGTGAAAAGCAAGTTAATTAAAAAGTAAGAAAATTAACAAATAAAAATGAGAAAAAAGTCTATAAACGAGGAGTAATGTACTGGTCAATGTGTCCAAGGAGTAATGTACTGGTCAATGTGTCCAAGGAGTAATGGTACTGGTCAATGTGTCCAAGGAGTAATGGTACTGGTCAATGTGTCCAAGGAGTAATGTACTGGTCAAGTAATGGTACTGGTCAATGTGTCAGGAATGGTACTGGTCAATGTGTCCAAGGAGTAATGGTAATGGTCAATGTGTCCAAGGAGTAATGGTACTGGTCAATGTGTCCAAATAATGGACTGGTCAATGGTAATGGTCAATGTGTCCAAGGAGTAATGGTACTGGTCAATGTGTCCAAGGAGTAATGGTACTGGTCAATGTGTCCAAGTAATGGTACTGGTCAATGTGTCCATGAGTAATGGAGTAATGGTACTGGTCAATGTGTCCAAGGAGTAATGGTACTGGTCAATGTGTCCAAGGAGTAATGGTACTGGTCAATGTGTCCAAGGAGTAATGGTACTGGTCAATGTGTCCAAGGAGTAATGGTACTGGTCAATGTGTCCAAGGAGTAATGGTACTGGTCAATGTGTCCAAGGAGTAATGGTACTGGTCAATGGGAGTAATGGTACTGGTCAATGTGTCCAAGGAGTAATGGTACTGGTCAATGTGTCCAAGGAGTAATGGTACTGGTCAATGTGTCCAAGGAGTAATGGTACTGGTCAATGTGGTCCAAGGGAGTAATGGTACTGGTCAATGTGTCCAAGGAGTAATGGTACTGGTCAATGTGTCCAAGGAGTAATGGTACTGGTCAATGTGTCCAAGGAGTAATGGTACTGGTCAATGTGTCCAAGGAGTAATGGTACTGGTCAATGTGTCCAAGGAGTAATGGTAATGGTACTGGTCAATGTGTCCAATGGTCCAGGAGTAATGGTACTGGTCAATGTGTCCAAATGGAGTAATGGTACTGGTCAATGTGTCCAAATGGAGTAATGGTACTGGTCAATGTGTCCAAGGAGTAATGGTACTGGTCAATGTGTCCAAGGAGTAATGGTACTGGTCAATGTGTCCAAGGAGTAATGGTAATGGTCAATGTGTCCAAGGAGTAATGGTACTGGTCAATGTGTCCAAGGAGTAATGGTACTGGTCAATGTGTCAAGGGTAATGGTACTGGTCAATGTGTCCAAGGAGTAATGGTACAATGTCAATCCAAGGAGTAATGGTACTGGTCAATGTCCAAGGAGTAATGGTACTGGTCAATGTGTCCAAGGAGTAATGGTACTGGTCAATGTGTCCAAGGAGTAATGGTACTGGTCAATGTGTCCAAGGAGTAATGGTACTGGTCAATGTGTCCAAGGAGTAATGGTACTGGTCAATGTGTCCAAGGAGTAATGGTACTGGTCAATGTGTCCAAGGAGTAATGGTACTGGTCAATGTGTCCAAGGAGTAATGGTACTGGTCAATGTGTCCAAGGAGTAATGGTACTGGTCAATGTGTCCAAGGAGTAATGGTACTGGTCAATGTGTCCAAGGAGTAATGGTACTGGTCAATGTGTCAAGGAGTAATGGTACTGGTCAATGTGTCCAAGGGTAATGGTACTGGTCAATGTGTCCAAGGAGTAATGGTACTGGTCAATGTGTCCAAGGAGTAATGGTACTGGTCAATGTCCAAGGAGTAATGGTACTGGTCAATGTGTCCAAGGAGTAATGGTACTGGTCAATGTGTCCAAGGAGTAATGGTACTGGTCAATGTGTCCAAGGAGTAATGGTACTGGTCAATGTGTCCAAGGAGTAATGTACTGGTCAATGTGTCCAAGGGTAATGAGGTCAATGGTACTGGTCAATGTGTCCAAGGAGTAATGGTACTGGTCAATGTCCAAGGAGTAATGGTACTGGTCAATGTGTCCAAGGAGTAATGGTACTGGTCAATGTGTCCAAGGAGTAATGGTACTGGTCAATGTGTCCAAGGAGTAATGGTACTGGTCAATGTGTCCAAGGAGTAATGGTACTGGTCAATGTGTCCAAGGAGTAATGGTACTGGTCAATGTGTCCAAGGAGTAATGGTACTGGTCAATGTGTCCAAGGAGTAATGGTACTGGTCAATGTGTCCAAGGAGTAATGGTACTGGTCAATGTGTCCAAGGAGTAATGGTACTGGTCAATGTGTCCAAGGAGTAATGGTACTGGTCAATGTGTCCAAGGAGTAATGGTACTGGTCAATGTGTCCAAGGTAGTAATGGTACTGGTCAATGTGTCCAAGGAGTAATGGTACTGGTCAATGTGTCCAAGGAGTAATGGTACTGGTCAATACTGTCAATGTCCAAGGAGTAATGGTACTGGTCAATGTGTCCAAGGAGTAATGGTACTGGTCAATGTGTCCAAGGAGTAATGGTACTGGTCAATGTGTCCAAGGAGTAATGGTACTGGTCAATGTGTCCAAGGAGTAATGGTACTGGTCAATGTGTCCAAGGAGTAATGGTACTGGTCAATGTGTCCAAGGAGTAATGGTAATGGTACTGGTCAATGTGTCCAAGGAGTAATGGTACTGGTCAATGTGTCCAAGGAGTAATGGTACTGGTCAATGTGTCCAAGGAGTAATGGTACTGGTCAATGTGTCCAAGGAGTAATGGTACTGGTCAATGTGTCCAAGGAGTAATGGTACTGGTCAATGTGTCCAAGGAGTAATGGTACTGGTCAATGTGTCCAAGGAGTAATGGTACTGGTCAATGTGTCCAAGGAGTAATGGTACTGGTCAATGTGTCCAAGGAGTAATGGTACTGGTCAATGTATCCAAGGAGTAATGGTACTGGTCAATGTGTCCAAGGAGTAATGTACTGGTCAATATGTCAGGGGTAATGGTACTGGTCAATATGTCAGGGGTAATGGTACTGGTCAATGTGTCCAAGGAGTAATGTACTGGTCAATATGTCAGGGGTAATGGTACTGGTCAGGGTAATGGTACTGGTCAATATGTCAGGGGTAATGGTACTGGTCAATGTGTCCAAGGAGTAATGTACTGGTCAATATGTCCAAGGAGTAATGGTACTGGTCAATGTGTCCAAGGAGTAATGGTACTGGTCAATATGTCAGGGGTAATGGTACTGGTCAATATGTCAGGGGTAATGGTACTGGTCAATGTGTCCAAGGAGTAATGTACTCGTCAATATGTCAGGGGTAATGGTACTGGTCAATGTGTCCAAGGAGTAATGGTACTGGTCAATGTGTCCAAGGAGTAATGTACTGGTCAATATGTCAGGGGTAATGGTACTGGTCAATGTGTCCAAGGAGTAATGTACTGGTCAATATGTCAGGGGTAATGGTACTGGTCAATATGTCAGGGGTAATGGTACTGGTCAATGTGTCCAAGGAGTAATGTACTGGTCAATATGTCAGGGGTAATGGTACTGGTCAATATGTCAGGGGTAATGGTACTGGTCAATGTGTCCAAGGAGTAATGTACTGGTCAATATGTCAGGGGTAATGGTACTGGTCAATATGTCAGGGGTAATGGTACTGGTCAATATGTCAGGGGTAATGGTACTGGTCAATGTGTCCAAGGAGTAATGTACTGGTCAATATGTCCAAGGAGTAATGGTACTGGTCAATGTGTCCAAGGAGTAATGTACTGGTCAATATGTCAGGGGTAATGGTACTGGTCAATATGTCAGGGGTAATGGTACTGGTCAATGTGTCCAAGGAGTAATGTACTGGTCAATGTGTCCAAGGAGTAATGGTACTGGTCAATATGTCAGGGGTACGAGGTAGTTAAGGTCATATTGGACACATAGGTTGGTGTAAAAGTGACTATATAATGCCATGAATGATGTGCTGGTAAACACATGGAATAGGAAATGTTTCAGCCTACATGATATGTAATGATATGTTTAATTAATATGGGGAATGAAGCACTACAGAATGCTGTACATTCATGTGGAATAGGCTTCATGAGAAATAAGAATAAGAAAGAGCATTGGGATCAAGTGTGCGTCATTCATCATTATTTTCCTCCTTACAATTTCCAAGACAACTGCATCCTCATTAAGTGTTATAATTCAAAACCCAGACATATTTTCACATATCTTCTCTGTCGTTTCATTGGCTTCCTCTATACGTCTCATTGTAATTATCTTGTAGCATCACGGCTGAAGGTTTTAATCCTGTTTCTGGTAGGTGAGCCAACAGATTAAGGATTTTATCCTGTTTCTGGTAGGTGAGCCAACACAGGAAGGATTTTATCCTGTTTCTGGTAGGTGAGCCAACACAGGAAGGATTTTATCCTGTTTCTGGTAGGTGAGCCAACAGAGGAAGTCTATCATAATGCATTGAACAACAGACAGTTCCTTTCTCATTTGTCTACCGTTTCAGTAATAATAATTCATAACCTTGGAGTTGTATTAAATTGGTAGCTCTGCAGAAGACATACGGTGTGCATGGATTCCTTCTTCACGCCTGCAGCCTGTAGCACAGAGGCAGACACACTGGCTGGATTCACAGTTCTAGCTAATTGGCCTTTATCTTTATCAATCCTCTCCTCTCCCTCTCCTCTCTCCTCTCCTCTCCTCTCCATCTCCTCTCCTCACTTATCTTCTCTATGGATCTACATAGTAACCTGCGCACCTCTGGCCAGTATCATGTCTGTCTGTCTGTCTGTCTGTCTGTCTGTCTGTCTGTCTGTCTGTCTGTCTGTCTGTCTGTCTGTCTGTCTGTCTGTCTGTCTGTCTGTCTGTCTGTCTGTCTGTCTGTCTGTCTGTCTGTCTGTCTGTCTGTCTGTCTGTCTGTCTGTCTGTCTGTCTGCTTAACTCCATGCCTCTCTCTGAGGTGGCAACAATCATCCAGGCCCCACTAATACATAATGGATGATCAGCAGTGTGCCAGAGAGCCTGAGAGCCAGAAAGCCTGTTGGCAACATATGAGAGGAGGGCTGTTGAGCCCAATACAAATGTGCCGAGACAGACCAGCACATATGGATGAGCTTTGGGAAATCCTGCAGGAAGGTTAGCTGTTAGCTTGGCTGTTAGCTTGGCTGTTAGCTTGGCTGTTGAGTTAGTAGATCTGGAGCAGCACAAAGGGTTTGATTGGGGCCTCTTAGGAGAGAGGACGTGTGGATGACATGAATGCATTGCTACATACACTCTACTTTCCAATCTCCGTCCTTCACAAAGCTACTGAGCTGTCATAACATGTGCGTGTAGAGGCAGAGAGCTATCCTCTCCCACGCGTGTTGGTTGGAACACCATGGTGTGTGTGTGTGTGTGTGTGTGTGTGTGTGTGTGTGTGTGTGTGTGTGGTGTGGCTTCAGAAACAAGCCTTGTTCTACACTTGATTGGCTCAGACAGGTCTGTGTCAGCTGCTCTGAGACCTGATTGGTTCAGGCAGGTCTCATCAGCTGCTCTGAGACCTGATTGGCTCAGGCAGGTCTGTGTCAGCAACTCTGAGACCAGATAGACTCAGGCAGGTCTGTGTCAGCTGCTCTGAGACCTGATAGACTCAGGCAGGTCTGCGTCAGCTACTCTGAGACCTGATAGGCTCAGATAGATCTGCGTCAGCTACTCTGAGACCTGATTAGCTCAGGCAGGTTCCATGTTAGCTACTTTGACACCTGATTGGTCCAGGCAGGTCCATGCTCTGGGAGAACACTACCAATCTCTTGAACTTGAAATGGAGGCTAAAGAAATTTGACTCTAAAAAAGACTCTCACCTATTTCTACAGATGCATCATTGAGATGGCTGTATGACCGCCTGCTACGACAATTGCGCGGCCCACAACCCCAAGGCACTCCAGAAGGTGGTGCGGTCAGCCCAACGCATCACCGGAGGCACACTACCTGCCCTACAGGACAACTACAACGCCTCGTGTCACAGGAAGGCCAAGTAGACCATCAAGGACCTCAGCCACCTGAGCTACGGCCTGTTCACCCTGTTACCATCTAGAAGATCATCAAGGACTTCAGCCTCCAGAGTCACGGCCTGTTCACCCTGCTACCATCTAGAAGATCATCAAGGACCTCAGCAACCTGAGCTACAGCCTGTTCACCCCACTACCATCTAGAACGTCATCAAGGACCTCAGCCACCCGAGCCACGGCCTGTTCACCCCGTTACCATCTAGAAGATCATCAAGGACCTCAGCAACCTGAGCTACAGCCTGTTCACCCCATTACCATCTAGAACGTCATCAAGGACCTCAGCCACCCGAGCTACAGCCTGTTCACCCCACTACCATCTAGAACGTCATCAAGGACCTCAGCCACCCGAGCCACGGCCTGTTCACGGCCTGTGTGTGTGTGTGTGTGTGTGTGTGTGTGTGTGTGTGTCTGTGTCTGTGTCTGTGTCTGTGTGTGTGTGTGTGTGTGTGTGTCTGTGTGTGTGTGTGTCTGTGTGTGTGTGTGTGTGTGTGTGTGTGTGATGCTGGGGCCAGGACGGCCGAAGCATGGCAGTAGACATGCCTATCCTAAATGGTGATGCTCGTCTCCTTCTCTTGCCGTGACAGAGCAGTGTATAAAGCCTGGCAGGTCATGCCCGTCTGTTTAACCTGGGCCGTGGGTCAATGAAAGAGAGGAAAGGTAACAGAACATCCAGGTAGAAATATACTGAATAGAGCTGACAAGGCTTCCAATTCTACCTGACAGACAATCATATCTGTTTCTATCTAAACGTTCTATAGTGTTGCATTAGATAATTGTGTCAGCTCTATGCCCTCCAGCTCTATGCTCTCCAGCTCTATGCTCTCCAGCTCTATGCTCATCCAGCTCTATGCCCTCCAGCTCTATGCCCTCCAGCTTTATGCTCTCCAGCTCTATGCCCTCCAGCTCTATGCTCATCCAGCTCTATGCTCATCCAGCTCTATGCCCTCCAGCTCTATGCCCTCCAGCTCTATGCTCTCCAGCTCTATGCCCTCCAGCTCTATGCCCTCCAGCTCTATGCTCTCCAGCTCTATGCCCTCCAGCTCTATGCTCATCCAGCTCTATGCCCTCCAGCTCTATGCTCTCCAGCTCTATGCCCTCCAGCTCTATGCTCTCCAGCTCTATGCTCATCCAGCTCTATGCTCATCCAGCTCTATGCCCTCCAGCTCTATGCTCATCCAGCTCTATGCTCTCCAGCTCTATGCTCTCCAGCTCTATGCTCTCAAGCTCTATGCTCATCCAGCTCTATGCTCATCCAGCTCTATGCCCTCCAGCTCTATGCTCATCCAGCTCTATGCCCTCCAGCTCTATGCTCTCCAGCTCTATGCTCATCCAGCTCTATGCTCATCCAGCTCTATGCTCATCCAGCTCTATGCTCTCCAACTCTATGCTCATCCAGCTCTATGCTCATCCAGCTCTATGCTCTCCAGCTCTATGCTCTCCAGCTCTATGCTCGCCAGCTCTATGCTCTCCAGCTCTATGCTCATCCGTCAGAACACAGAACACAGAACACAGAACACAGAACAGTCCTGTGTCTCAAACGGCACCCTATACCCTATGAAGTGCACTATATAGGGAATAGGGCTCTGGTCTAAAGTAGTGTACTATATAGGGAATAGGGCTCTGGTCTAAAGTAGTGCACTATATAGGGAATAGGGCTCTGGTCTAAAGTAGTGTACTATATAGGGAATAGGGCTCTGGTCTAAAGTAGTGCACTATATAGGGAATAGGGCTCTGGTCTAAAGTAGTGTACTATATAGGGAATAGGGCTCTGGTCTAAAGTAGTGCACTATATAGGGAATAGGGCTCTGGTCTAAAGTAGTGCATTATATAGGGAATAGGGCTCTGGTCTAAAGTAGTGCACTACTCTTCCTGGACATGGACTCCCAACATGTAAGTGACAACGTGTCAAGGCTCCTCCATATCACAATATCATGCCTTACTAGTTGTACCATAATGGTCAAATGAAGGTTTGTAGTCATTTTTATTTTACCTTTATTTTACTAGGCAAGTAAGTTAAGTAAGTTTACTTATTTTCAATGACAGCCTAGGAATAGTGGGTTAACTGCCTTTTCAGGGGCAGAACAACAGATTTGTACCTTGTCAGCTCGGGGATTCGAACTTGCAACCTTTCGGTTACTAGTCCAACGCTCTAACCACTAGGCTACCCTGCCACCTCTACACTCTAACCACTAGGCTACCCTGCCACCTCTACACTCTAACCACTAGGCTACCCTGCCACCTCTACACTCCAACCACTAGGCTACTCTGCCACCTCTACACTCTAACCACTAGGCTACCTGCCACCTCTACACTCTAACCACTAGGCTACCCTGCCACCTCTACACTCTAACCACTAGGCTACCCTGCCGCCTCTACACTCTAACCAGTAGGCTACCCTGCCACCCCTACCCTCTAACCACTAGGCTACCCTGCCACCTCTACACTCTAACCACTAGGCTACCCTACCACCTCTACACTCTAACCACTAGGCTACGCTGAACGATTGACTGAAGCGTACAGTACCAGCCTCATCAGGGGAAAGAGACGTGCTGTAAAACTCAGGCCGACATTCAATCCATATCTGCAGCGTTGAACGACATCTCCACACACATGGTGGTTTAAACTAATATTCTGTGGGAACGTTGCCTTTGGTTTAAACTAATATTCTGTGGGAACGTTGCCTTTGGTTTAAACTAATATTCTGTGGGAACGTTGCCTTTGGTTTAAACTAATATTCTGTGGGAACGTTGCCTTTGGTTTAAACTAATATTCTGTGGGAACGTTGCCTTTGGTTTAAACTAATATTCGTTGCCTTTTTAAAAGCCCCGACTGAATCCCGCCGGCAGTAAATCCAGATATTAGATAAGACATCACTGACTGACCAACAGCGTCAAGCTCCAACACTGAATACTGATTCTACATCGTCTAGCTCCAACACTGAATACTGATTCTACATCGTCTAGCTCCAACACTGAATACTGATTCTACATCGTCTAGCTCCAACACTGAAGAAATACTGAGCATCTAGCTCCAACACTGAAGAAATACTGAGCGTCTAGCTCCAACACTGAAGAAATACTGAGCGTCTAGCTCCAACACTGAAGAAATACTGAGCGTCTAGCTCCAACACTGAAGAAATACTGAGTGTCTAGCTCCAACACTGAAGAAATACTGATTCTACAGCGTCCTGCTCCAACACTGAAGAAATACTGAGCTTCTAGCTCCAACACTGAAGAAATACTGATTCTAGCGCGTCCTGCTCCAACACTGAATACTGATTCTACATTGTCTAGCTCCAACACTGAATACTGATTCTACATCGTCCTTCTCCAACACTGAATACTGATTCTACAGCGTCCTGCTCCAACACTGAATACTGATTCTACAGCGTCCTGCTCCAACACTGAATACTGATTCTACAGCGTCCTTCTCCAACACTGAATACTGATTCTACAGCGTCCTTCTCCAACACTGAAGTAATACTATCAGAAGGATGTAAAAGGGTCATTATAATAATATTGTCCCACCTGACTGTTTCGTATCAAAGACCCTAGAATACATATTTATTCTGGATCTGATTTGAGAAAGATACCAAGAGAAAAACCATATTAAAAATGGATTTCATGCTCTGTTTTTATCAAAGTTTACAAACGCAGAGATTGTAGGTCTACCTACATACATACATACATAGATACGACCTCATCTTCCTTTACATTTGAGGCAAAGACTTCATCCTCAGTAGGCTTAAAACTAGAATTCTACCGGAGTATAAATGATTTAATGGCTCAGTAGCCATTTGGGATGCAAACGTTTGCATCCCAAATGCCACCCTATTCCTTATTTAGTGCACTATTCTCGACCAGGGTAGTGCACTTTTCTAGGGTGCAATTGTGGACGTGAACAATATTAATACTGTCGTGTTTTTGAGTTGCATGTTCAGAATGGCAAATCCGTCTGCGTGTGGTGGAGGGACAGGTGCCGGAGACGCTAGAGAGACAGAGAGACCTGGATGTACATCAAATAGAGCCACACCGACGTGATGTCGTAGACACCCAGAGGGCTTGGAAAGAAAAGAGAGGGGGAAGAAACCACGGAATGAGAAAGAGAAAGCACAGACATGAGACATAGTAGCAACACAAAGGAGTCTGATACTCCACCAGAACACAGCGGGAGAGACCACGGTAGAATATTGTACCTGAGGTATCAAGGCCACGTATTAATGTCTACAGTCTACCTAGCAAGCATGGGTACAAATCACATCCTGACCCAGCCTATACATTACACCTGTCCCCCCTCTACAGTCCTGTCTCCTTCTACAGTCCTGTCTCCTTCTATAGTCCTGTCTCCTTCTATAGTCCTGTCTCCTTCTATAGTCCTGTTTATAGTCCTGTCTACAGTCTACCAAGCAAGCATGGGTACAAATCACATCCTGACCCAGCCTATACATTACACCTGTCCCCCCTCTACAGTCCTGTCTCCTTCTATAGTCCTGTCTCCTTCTATAGTCCTGTTTATAGTCCTGTCTACAGTCTACCTAGCAAGCATGGGTACAAATCACATCCTGACCCAGCCTATACATTACACCTGTCCCCCCTCTATAGTCCTGTCTCCTTCTATAGTCCTGTCTCCTTCTATAGTCCTGTTTATAGACCTGTCTACAGTCTACCTAGCAAGCATGGGTACAAATCACATCCTGACCCAGCCTATACATTACACCTGTCCCCCCTCTATAGTCCTGTCTCCTTCTATAGTCCTGTCTCCTTCTATAGTCCTGTCTACAGTCTACCAAGCAAGCATGGGTACAAATCACATCCTGACCCAGCCTATACATTACACCTGTCCCCCCTCTACAGTCCTGTCTCCTTCTATAGTCCTGTTTATAGTCCTGTCTATAGACCTGTCTACAGTCTACCAAGCAAGCATGGGTACAAATCACATCCTGTCCCAGCCTATACATTACACCTGTCCCCCTCTACAGTCCTGTCTCCTTCTATAGTCCTGTTTATAGTCCTGTCTATAGTCCTGTCTCCTTCTATAGTCCTGTCTACAGTCCTGTCTCCTTCTATAGTCCTGTCTCCCTCTATAGTCCTGTCTACAGTCTACCAAGCAAGCATGGGTACAAATCACATCCTGACCCAGCCTATACATTACACCTGTCCCCCCTCTACAGTCCTGTCTCCTTCTATATTCCTGTCTATAGTCCTGTCTCCCTCTATAGTCCTGTCTACAGTCCTGTCTCCTTCTATAGTCCTGTCTCCCTCTATAGTCCTGTCTCTCTCTATAGTCCTGCCTATAGTCCTGTCTCTCTCTATAGTCCTGTCTCTCTCTATAGTCCTGTCTATAGTCCTGTCTCTCTCTATAGTCCTGTCTCCCTCTATAGTCCTGTCTATAGTCCTGTCTCCCTCTATAGTCCTGTCCATAGTCCTGTCTCCCTCCATAGTCCTGTCTACAGTCCTGTCTCCTTCTATAGTCCTGTCTCCTTCTATAGTTTTGTCCCATAGTCCTGTCTCAATCTATAGTCCTGTCTATAGTCCTGTCTAGCTAAATTGTAAGGTCTTTAATTGTGGAAAAAGCTGCCACTTTATTCAATATCACTGCTACAATTTGCCACACAGTGTTCAGTTATACCTGCTCTGTTAACTGGTCTTGTGGGAGACATCAGGGTTAGAGGGAACATGAGAATTCATTAATTCACTAAGACACGGATGTGAATGGAGAGAAGGATGGAGATAGCGAATGGACAGGCCCTTAAGAGAGACACAGGGTTAGGGAGAGGGAAGGAGAGAAGGGGGGGACAGGCCCTTAGAGAGACACAGGGTTAGAGAGAGGGAAGGAGAGAACGGGGGAACAGGCCCTTAGAGAGACACGGGGTTAGAGAGAGGGAAGGAGAGGAGAGAAGGGGGAAACAGGCCCTTAAGAGAGACACAGGGTTAGAGAGAGGGAAGGAGAGAAGGGGGGAACAGGCCCTTAGAGAGACACAGGGTTAGAGAGAGGGAAGGAGAGAAGGGGGGAACAAGCCCTTAGAGAGACACAGGGTTAGAGAGAGGGAAGGAGAGAAGGGGGGAACAGGCCCTTAGAGAGACACAGGGTTAGAGAGAGGGAAGGAGAGGAGAGAAGGGGGAAACAGGCCCTTAAAGAGACACAGGGTTAGAGAGAGGGAAGGAGAGGAGAGGAGAGAAGGGGGGAACAGGCCCTTAGAGAGACACAGGGTTAGAGAGAGGGAAGGAGAGGAGAGAAGGGGGGAAACAGGCCCTTAAAGAGACACAGGGTTAGGGAGAGGGAAGGAGAGGAGAGAAGGGGGGAAACAGGCCCTTAGAGAAGGACAGGGATGGAGCGAAGGAGGGATGGATAGATAACTCGGTGCCAAGTAATTAAGAGCAGATTTGGCAGAGCAGAGCTGGATTCCCAGGCATCCCGCCTGCTTCCTAGCATTAGTTTGTTGTGTTTTTCCACGCCTACCGTCCCATGGCGTCCCTTGGTGTGTGTGTGTGTGTGTGTGTGTGTGTGTGTGTGTGTGTGTGTGTGTGTGTGTGTGTGTGTGTGTGTGTGTGTGTGTGTCTGTCTGTGTGTGTGCGCGTGTGTATGTGTGTATGTTATATCAGTGTCTCTGCCAATAAAGCTTTTCATCTGGCTGTTTAAAAGAAGACGAAAAAGGAAGTAGTTCTCTCACTGTGAGAGAGACCGGTCCAAGAGCAGGAAGTAGTTCTCTCGCCCAAACGACCTCTACCCTGCTGAACGAACAGGAGGTTTTATTTGGTCGTCTGCTCTCGAACAGGGACCGGCTGGGACCGTCTAGGACCACCTGAGACCGGCTGGGACCGTCTAGGACCACCTGAGACCGGCTGGTACTGTCTAGGACCACCTGAGACCGGCTGGGACCGTCTAGGACCACCTGAGACCGGCTGGGACCACCTGAGACCGGCTGGGACCACCTGAGACCGGCTGGGACCGGCTGGGACCGTCTAGGACCACCCGAGACCGGCTGGAACCACCTGAGACCGGCTGGAACCACCTGAGACCGTCTAGGACCACCTGAGACCGGCTGGGACCACCTGAGACCGGCTGGGACCGGCTAGGACCACCTGAGACCGGCTAGGACCACCTGCGACCGGCTAGGACCACCTGAGACCGGCTGGGACCACCTGAGACCGGCTGGGACCACCTGAGACCGGCTGGAACCACCTGAGACCGTCTAGGACCCCCTGAGACGGGCTAGGACCAACTGCGACCTTCTAGGACCACCTGAGACCGGCTGGGACCACCTGAGACTGGCTGGGACCGTCTAGGACCACCTGAGACCTGCTGGGACCGTCTAGGACCACCTGGGACCGGCTGGGACCGTCTAGGACCACCTGGGACCTGCTGGGACTGTCTAGGACCACCTAAGACCGGCTGAGACCGTCTAGGACCACCTGAGACGGGCTGGGACCGTCTAGGACCACCTGAGACCGGCTGGGACCACCTGAGACCGGCTGGAACCACCTGAGACAGTCTAGGACCACCTGAGACAGTCTAGGACCACCTGAGACCGGCTGGGACCGTCTAGGACCACCTGAGACCGGCTGGGACCACCTGAGACCGGCTGGGACCACCTGAGACCGGCTGGGACCGTCTAGGACCACCTGAGACCTGCTGGGACCGTCTAGGACCACCTGAGACCTGCTGGGACCGTCTAGGACCACCTGAGACCTGCTGGGACCGTCTAGGACTACCTGGGACTGTCTAAGACCACCTGGGACCTGCTGGGACTGATTTGGAACCGTGGAGAGCATTACAGGCTACAGTCCACACTATTCAGGGAAAAAGGGGTGTAGTTTTGGCAGTTTGGGAAACTAAAAGATGTGAAGTAGGATGTCATTTGGAATGTTATTCAAACAATAATACCGAATTATTTTTAATGTCCTTGATATCGAAAGTGTTCCAAAACACTACAACCAAAATAAAATAGTCTGTCTATATCATTATTACAGTATATCAGTCTGTCTATATCATTACTACAATATATCAGTCTGTCTATATCATTATTACAATATATCAGTCTGTCTATATCATTACTACAATATATCAGTCTGTCTATATCACCACTACAATATATCAGTCTGTCTATATCACTACTACAGTATATCAGTCTGTCTATATCATTACTACAATATATCAGTCTGTCTATATCATTACTACAATATATCAGTCTGTCTATATCATTACTACAATATATCAGTCTGTCTATATCACCACTACAATATATCAGTCTGTCTATATCATTACTACAATATATCAGTCTGTCTATATCACTACTACAATATATCAGTCTGTCTATATCATTATTACAATATATCAGTCTGTCTATATCATTACTACAATATATCAGTCTGTCTATATCATTACTACAATATATAGGTCTGTCTATATCACCACTACAGTATATCAATCAGTCTGTCTATATCATTACTACAGTATATCAGTCTGTCTATATCATTACTACAATATATCAGTCTGTCTATATCACTACTACAGTATATCAGTCTGTCTATATCACCACTACAATATATCAATCAGTCTGTCTATATCACTACTACAGTATATCAGTCTGTCTATATCACCACTACAATATATCAGTCTGTCTATATCATCACTACAATATATCAGTCTGTCTATATCATTACTACAATATATCAGTCTGTCTATATCATTACTACAATATATCAGTCTGTCTATATCATTACTACAATATATAGGTCTGTCTATATCACCACTACAATATATCAGTCTGTCTATATCACCACTACAGTATATCATTCTGTCTATATCACCACTACAATATATAGGTCTGTCTATATCACCACTACAGTATATCAGTCTGTCTATATCACCACTACAGTATATCAGTCTGTCTATATCACCACTACAATATATAGGTCTGTCTATATCACTACTACAGTATATCAGTCTGTCTCTATCATTACTACAATATATAGGTCTGTCTATATCACCACTCCAGTATATCAGTCTGTCTATATCATTACTACAATATATCAGTCTGTCTATATCACCACTACAGTATATCAGTCTGTCTATATCATTACTACAATATATAGGTCTGTCTATATCACCACTACAGTATATCAGTCTGTCTATATCCACTACAATATATCAGTCTGTCTATATCATTACTACAATATATCATTCTGTCTATATCATTACTACAATATATCAGTCTGTCTATATCACCACTACAATATATCAGTCTGTCTATATCACCACTACAGTATATCAGTCTGTCTATATCACCACTACAGTATATCAGTCTGTCTATATCACCACTACAGTATATCAGTCTGTCTATATCACCACTACAGTATATCAGTCTGTCTATATCACCACTACAATATGTCAGTCTGTCTATATCATCACTACAATATATCAGTCTGTCTATATCACCACTACAGTATATCAGTCTGTCTATATCACCACTACAGTATATCAGTCTGTCTATATCACCACTACAATATGTCATTGTAGGATTGATTGTAAATTCATGGTAGGAGGGGAGAGAGGAGGAGAGGAGAGGAGGAGAGGAGGAGAGGAAAAGAGGAGATGAGGAGAGGAGCAGGAGGAGAGGAGAGGAGGAGAGGAAAAGAGGAGATGAGGAGAGGAGCAGGAGGAGAGAGAGGAGGAGAGGAGAGAGGAGAGGAGGAGGAGAGGAGAGGAGAGGGAGAGGAGAGGAGAGGAGAGGAGAGGAGAGGAGAGGAGAGGAGCAGAGGAGGAGAGGAGATAAGATGAGAAGAGGAGATGAGGAGAGGAGATGAGGAGAGGAGAAGAGCAGAGGAGAGAAGATGAGAAGAGGAGAGGAGATGAGAAGAGGAGAGGAGAAGAGGAGAGAAGAGGAGAGGAGAGGAGAGGGAGAGGAGAGGAGAGGAGAGGAGAGGAGAGGAGAGGAGGAGAGAGGTGGAGATGAGGAGAGGAGATGGGGAGATGAGGAGAGGGGAGGAGATGAGGAGAGGAGAGGAGAGGAGAGGAGGAGAGAGGAGGAGATGAGGAGAGGAGATGGGGAGATGAGGAGATGAGGAGGAGAGGAGAATGGGGCACTACTGTAGCAGCATTTGAAAATAGTATTTTTATCTCTGAAACACTGTAATGACAAAACATCTGAAAGGAGATGGAGAAGATGTTCTGGGGATTATTCAGGTCAAGGGTCTGATAAAAGCTTTCAAATACTGCAAAATCATCTGAGACGCTGCCCTTTAAGGGCCAATCCAGGATTGGCACATCCATTTGTGGACTTTTAAACTAATGATATATTACCATTGATTCTCAAAGAGCGGGTGACTGCTTGTAGTTCTTCCAATAATCCCATCTATGATCCTGTTCCCTGTAATCCTATATCTCCCCTGGAATAATCCCATAATCATTATTTCTGTTCCCTGGAATAATCCCATCCCTTCTAATAAAAATAATCCCATCTATATCTTATCTTTCTGTTCCCTGGAATAATCCCATCTAATATCTATATCTTTCTGTTCCCTGGAATAATCCCAAATAATATATATATGTTTCTGTTCCCTGGAATAATCCCATATAATATATATGCAGTTCATTTGTTTATATCCTTTAATAATCCCATATAATATATATGCAGTTCATTTGTTTATATCCTTTAGATTCTACAGGGAAGTCAACACTGAGACCCAAATCTATTTTGCAAATGAGCCCTGTATACCAAAATAACTGGCATACAGACACGATTCAAAATTCACTGTCTGGGAAAATAGAAACAAGTAAAAACCTTTCAATGCACAAATTAGATCGACTGATTCAGTTCAAATCGGATCAATTTATTCAGTTCAAATCGGATCGACTGATTCAGTTCAAATCGGATCGACTGATTCAGTTCAAATCGGATCGACTGATTCAGTTCAAATCGGATCGACTGATTCAGTTCAAATTTGGATCGACTGATTCAGTTCAAATCGGATCGACTGATTCAGTTCAAATCGGATCGACTGATTCAGTTCAAATCGGATCGACTGATTCAGTTCAAATTTGGATCGACTGATTCAGTTCAAATCGTATCGACTGATTCAGTTCAAATCGGATCGACTGATTCAGTTCAAATTTGGATCGACTGATTCAGTTCAAATCAGATCGACTGATTCAGTTCAAATTTGGATCGACTGATTCAGTTCAAATCGGATCGACTGATTCAGTTCAAATCGGATCGACTGATTCAGTTCAAATCCAACTACCAGAATATAATTTCAAGTAAATAGTTGTTAAGATTTTATTTTTTATTTCATTATTTTTATTTTGAGCTAATTCCAATTAATAGACATCATTACTT
>NC_088406.1:7043062-7055562 GCF_034236695.1 Oncorhynchus nerka
AACTATTACTGACCAGGAGCTCTATAAGAAACTAAACTATTACTGACCAGGAGCTCTATAAGAAACTAAACTATTACTGACCAGGAGCTCTATAAGAAACTAAACTATTACTGACCAGGAGCTCTATAAGAAACTAAACTATTACTGACCAGGAGCTCTATAAGAAACTAAACTGTTACTGACCAGGAGCTCTATAAGAAACTAAACAATTACTGACCAGGAGCTCTATTAGAAACTAAACTATTACTGACCAGGAGCTCTATAAGAAACTAAACTATTACTGACCAGGAACTCTATAAGAAACTAAACTATTACTGACCAGGAGCTCTATAAGAAACTAAACAATTACTGACCAGGAGCTCTATAAGAAACTAAACTATTACTGACTAGGAGCTCTATAAGAAACTAAACTATTACTGACCAGGAGCTCTATAAGAAACTAAACTATTACTGACCAGGAGCTCTATAAGAAACTAAACTATTACTGACCAGGAGCTCTATAAGAAACTAAACTATTACTGACCAGGAGCTCTATAAGAAACTAAACTATTACTGACCAGGAGCTCTATAAGAAACTAAGAAGGAGCTAAAGAAACTAAACTATTACTGACCAGGAGCTCTATAAGAAACTAAACTATTACTGACCAGGAGCTCTATAAGAAACTAAACTATTACTGACCAGGAGCTCTATAAGAAACTAAACTATTACTGACCAGGAGCTCTATAAGAAACTAAACTATTACTGACCAGGAGCTCTAGACCAGGAGCTCTATAAGAAACTAAACTATTACTGACCAGGAGCTCTATAAGAAACTAAACTATTACTGACCAGGAGCTCTATAAGAAACTAAACTGTTACTGACCAGGAGCTCTATAAGAAACTAAACAATTACTGACCAGGAGCTCTATTAGAAACTTCAGACTCTCAAATTTTAAAAAACATCCGGACCTGATGGCATCCTAAATGAGATGCTCAAACTCACTAGTGCAAACTTTTAATTGGCTATATTAAAACTGTTTAATTTGATCCTGAGTGTAGGTTATTTCTCTGACATCTGGAATCTAGGACTCATAACCTCAATCTTTAAGAATGGAGACAGATTTGACCCTAACAATTAGAGGCATTTGTGTGAACAGTAACCTGGAGAAGGTTTTCTGTAGTATTATAAATGTAAGAGTTCTAAACTACCTTAAAATTAGCACAATGTCTTGAGTAAAAGCCAAATTGGATTTATACTAAAACGTTGCACGACTGATCATATTTACACCCCACACACCCTGATAGATAAACATGTCCACCAAAATAATACCACAATATACGCTTGCTTTATCGACATCCGAAAAGCGTTTGATTCTATTTGGCATACAGGACTGTTCTACAAAGTTATTGAAAGTGGTGACGGGGGTAAAACATATGACATAATTAAATCAATGTATACTGGCAATACGTGCAGCATTAAAATTGGCAAGAAAATAACAGAATTCTTTAACCAGGGGCGGGGCCTTCGCCAGGGTTGCAATCTGAGCCCTGCACTCTTCAATATTTACATCAACGAATTGGCCATTATTCTAGAAAAATCCTCAGCCCCTGGTGTTAGTCTCCACAATTCAGAGGTTAAGTGCCTACTCTTCGCAGATGACCTAAGCCTGCTGTCACCCACAGCACATGGCCTACAGCAGAACCTGGACCTGTTAGAGCAGTACTGTCAGACCTGGGGCCTGGCAGTAAACCCCCACAGCACAAGGCCTACAGCAGAACCTGGACCTGTTAGAGCAGTACTGTCAGACCTGGGCCTTGGCAGTAAACCCCCACAGCACAAGGCCTACAGCAGAACCTGGACCTGTTAGAGCAGTACTGTCAGACCTGGGCCTTGGCAGTAAACCCCCACAGCACAAGGCCTACAGCAGAACCTGGACCTGTTAGAGCAGTACTGTCAGACCTGGGCCTTGGCAGTAAACCCCCACAGCACATGACCTACAGCAGAACCTGGACCTGTTAGAGCAGTACTGTCAGACCTGGGCCTTGGCAGTAAACCCCCACAGCACAAGGCCTACAGCAGAACCTGGACCTGTTAGAGCAGTACTGTCAGACCTGGGCCCTGGCAGTAAACCCCCACAGCACAAGGCCTACAGCAGAACCTGGACCTGTTAGAGCAGTACTGTCAGACCTGGGCCCTGGCAGTAAACCCCCACAGCACAAGGCCTACAGCAGAACCTGGACCTGTTAGAACAGTACTGTCAGACCTGGGCCTTGGCAGTAAACCCCAAAAATACTAAAATAATGATTTTCCAGTGAAGATCCAGATCTCAGGGAATTAGACCAAAGGTCTCAATTGGTACAAAATATATAGAGTACTGAACACACTGCAACTACTGAGGTTTATAAATAAGCTCAACTGGACATCTTAATGAGGCAGTGAATGAACTGAGAGAGAAAGGGTGCAGGGCATTCTATTCCATTACTAATTGAATGTGTCACCAATGTGAACCCATTGCACTTTATGGCAGCGAGGTGTGGGGTCCACTTGCAAAATAAGATTTCATCAAATGGGACAAACAACCCATTGAAACCCTGCATGCAGAGTTCTGTAAGATTCTCCTACAGCTAATTTACAGCTAATACAAGAAGGAGAGTTTTCCAGAGGAAAACTACAAACAATGCATGAGGGAAGAATTAGGCCAATATCCACTAATTATGAAAACTCAAAAAAGAGCAATTCAGTTTTGGAAACATTTAAAATACAGTGACCCCCTCTCATATCATTACCAAGCCCTGCAATGCCAAGAGTTGAGCAAAGAAAATAGTCCCCTCATCCAGCTGGTCCTGGGCCTGAGTTCACAAACCTGTTCTACTAACACACTGAAGCCTCAGTCCCCTCATCCAGCTGGTCCTGAGTTCACAAACCTGTTCTACTAACACACTGAAGCCTCAGTCCCCTCATCCAGCTGGTCCTGAGTTCACAAACCTGTTCTACTAACACACTGAAGCCTCAGTCCCCTCATCCAGCTGGTCCTGAGTTCACAAACCTGTTCTACTAACACACTGAAGCCTCAGTCCCCTCATCCAGCTGGTCCTGAGTTCACAAACCTGTTCTACTAACACACTGAAGCCTCAGTCCCCTCATCCAGCTGGTCCTGAGTTCACTAACCTGTTCTACTAACACACTGAAGCCTCAGTCCCCTCATCCAGCTGGTCCTGAGATCACTAACCTGTTCTACTAAAGCACTGAAGCCTCAGTCCCCTCATCCAGCTGGTCCTGGGCCTGAGTTCACTAACCTGTTCTACTAACACACTGAAGCCCCCTCAGTCCCACTCATCCAGCTGGTCCTGAGTTCACTAACCTGTTCTACTAACACACTGAAGCCTCAGTCCCCTCATCCAGCTGGTCCTGAGTTCACTAACCTGTTCTACTAACACACTGAAGCCTCAGTCCCCTCATCCAGCTGGTCCTGAGTTCACTAACCTGTTCTACTAACACACTGAAGCCTCAGTCCCCTCATCCAGCTGGTCCTGGGGCTGAGTTCACTAACCTGTTCTACTAACACACTGAAGCCTCAGGACCAGAACATCCAATCAATCAGGATAAACCATATTACAACACAGTCAAAACAAAACTACATGACTTATTGGGAAACACAAACACAAAGCAAAATGCAGTGATATCTGGCACTAAATCGACAGTACACTGTGGCAATCTATTTGACCATGGATACTGATCAAAACCTTAGAAAAACCTTGACAAAGTACAGGCTCAGTGAGCACAACCTTGCCATTGGGAAGGATAGACACAGGAAAACCTGGCTCCCTGTAAAGGAAAGGAGCAGTCAGGAGGTACAGCTCTACTGAACGTGGTCCTGGTAACGAACAGCACAGTCAGGAAGTATAGCCCTACTGAACGTGGTCCTGGTAACGAACAGCACAGTCAGGAAGTACAGCCCTACTGAACGTGGCCCTGGTAACGAACAGCACAGTCAGGAAGTAGGTGGGGTTTTATTTGAAGGATGCTGTTGTTGTTATGTTGGTCTGTTCATATTATTCTCTGAGGAACCACGAGCAGCTATCTTGGGTGTGAGATTTCATATTTCAGAGAAGTGTAATTCTCCTCAGTCCTCTGTGAATCATACAAACACAACCCCATCCAACCCTTCACCCAATTAAAACCCAGATTCACAGCTTGACTGAATCACAACACCAAAGGGGCTCTTTATGAGAGTATCAGCAGAAAGTTTACAGCTAATACAAGAAGGAGAAGTTTTAACACTGACCAGATGAACGATGTCTCCTCTCCTCTCCTCTCCTCTCCTCTCCTCTCCTCTCCTCTCCTCTCCTCTCCTCTCTCTCTCTCCACTCCACCCCACCTCTCCTCTCTCCTCTCCACCCCACCCCTCCTCTCCTCTCCTCTCTCCTCTCCTCTCCTCTCTCTCCACCCCACCCTCCACCCCACCTCTCTTCTCTTCTCCACCCCACCCCACCCCTCCTCTCCTCTCCTCTCCTCTCTTCTCCTCTCCACCCTCCTCCCCTCCTCTCCTCTCCTCTCCTCTCCTCCACTTCTCCTCACTCCACCCCTCCTCTCCTCTCCTCTCTTCTCCTCTCCACCCCACTCCACCCCTCCTCTCCTCTCCACCTCACTCCACCCTCCTCTCCTCCCCACTCCACCCCTCCTCTCCTCTCCACCTCACTCCACCCTCCTCTCCTCTCCACCTCACTCCACCCTCCTCTCCACCCCACTCCACCCCTCCACCCTCCTCTCCTCCCCACTCCACCCCTCCTCTCCTCTCCTCTCCACCTCACTCCACCCCTCCTCTCCTCTCCACCTCACTCCACCCTCCTCTCCTCCCCCCCCACCCCCCCTCCTCTCCACCTCACTCCACCCTCCTCTCCTCTCCACCTCACTCCACCCTCCTCTCCTCCCCACTCCACCCCTCCTCCTCCTCTCCTCTCCACCTCACTCCACCCCTCCTCTCCTCTCCACCTCACCTCACTCCACCCTCCTCTCCTCCCCACTCCACCCCTCCTCTCCTCTCCTCTCCACCTCCTCACTCCACCCCCACCTCTCCTCCTCCCACCTCACTCCACCCTCCTCTCCTCCCCACTCCACCCCTCCTCCACCTCACTCCCCTCCTCTCCACCTCACTCCACCCCACTCCTCTCCTCTCCTCCACCCACTCCACCCTCCTCTCCTCTCCACCTCCACCACCCCCCTCCCTCTCCTCCCCACTCCACCCCTCTCTCTCTCCACCTCACTCCACCCTCCCACCCCCCACCACTCCACCCTCCTCCCACCTCTCCACCCTCCTCCTCTCCACCTCACTCCACCCTCCTCTCCTCCCCACTCCACCCTCCTCTCCTCCTCCCACCTCACTCCACCCTCCTCTCCACCCACCCCTCCACTCCACCCTCCTCTCCACCCACTCCCTCTCCTCTCCACCTCACTCCACCCTCCTCCTCTCTCCACCTCACTCCACCCTCCTCTCCTCCCCACTCCACCCCTCCTCTCCACACCTCACTCCACCCTCCTCTCCTCTCCACCCCACTCCACCCTCCTCTCCTCCCCACTCCACCCTCCTCTCCTCTCCACCCCACCGCTCCTCGTTCCTTCCCCGACTTTAATTGGTGTTGTTAATTAGCCCTGGTCATGTTTAGCCTTGGAGTCTAGGAGGATGTAAAGCTGGGTGGCAAATTGACACATAATCCCCGGCACTGTGAGTCTTCGATCCGAGTGGCCACCCTACCCGCAACCCTCCTCCTCCTCTTCGTCTCTGCAGCCTCCACGGCACCGCCACGACAACCAAACGAGCCCTAATCACCCAGGCCTTGCTGGATTCTACCTTCTTATTTCACATTTGTACTTGTCGTCTCTGCAAAGTCCCCTAATTGCATTCCAGAGGCATTTCTATCCCCTGTGTGTTTTATTGAACTCAGCCAGACTGAACTCAGCCAGAGGCATGGCCCTCAGAGGGAGAACAAGGGAGAGCGGGAGAGAGAAGGAGGTGAAGAGAGAGAGAGCGAGGGGGGAAAGAGAGAGAGAGAGAGAGAGAAAGGAGACAGAGGAGAGAGAGGAGAGAGAGAGAGAGAGAGAGAGAGAGAGAGAGAGAGAGGAGAGAGAGAGAGGAGAGAGAGGAGAGAGAGACAGAGAGAGAGAGAGAGAGAGAGAGAGAGCGAGCGAGCGAGCGAGAGGAGAGAGAGAGAGAGAGCGAGCGAGAGGAGAGAGAGGAGAGAGAAAGACACGTGCTAGCTCTCATGATTACATGGCCAACAACCTAACTACTTCACACAGTAAACAGCACAGTTCAAACATAACACCTCCCTCCCTCCCTCCCTCCCTCCCTCCCTCCCTCCTCCCTATAACCCACTGTGTCCCCGTAGTGAAGGTGACATTGTCCTCCCAGGTACGGCCGCACCGTCACCGCGACGACACTACTGAGGGAGCAGCTGTCTGCCTCATTAGGCCGAGGTCACATGGGGTTCACAGTGCATGCTGGGAAAAACAGAGGTCCTCGCTATGACCTTCTAGTTCCCATTGGCTCAAAAACTCAGGAAGAAGAGAGGGAGGGATGGAAGGAAGGAGTGAGGGAGTGAGGGACAGAGACAGAGACAGAGACAGAGACGGCTGGGGGAGGGAGAGAGCGAAAAAGAGAGAAAATAGAGAGAAATCTCTTTCTTGACGTTTGTATATTGAAAGGTAGGCGGTAGGTAGGTGGTAAAACTAACTGCATTTTTTTCCCAAAACAATTTCATCTCTTCCCCTAAAACAAGACTTGAACCCCGTCCCCGTAACGATTCCACCTCTTCCCCTAAAACAAGACTTGAACCCCGTCCCCGTAACGATTCCACCTCTTCCCCTAAAACAAGACTTGAACCCCGTCCCCGTAACGATTCCACCTCTTCCCCTAAAACAAGACTTGAACCCCGTCCCGACGTAACGATTCCACCTCTTCCCCTAAAACAAGACTTGAACCCCGTCCCGTAACGATTCCACCTCTTCCCTAAAACAAGACTTGAACCCCGTCCCCGTAACGATTCCACCTCTTCCCCTAAAACAAGACTTGAACCCCTTCCCCGTAACGATTCCACCTCTTCCCCTAAAACAAGACTTGAACCCCGTCCCCGTAACGATTCCACCACTTCCCCTAAAACAAGACTTGAACCCTGTCCCCGTAACGATTCCACCTCTTCCCATAAAACAAGACTTGAACCCCTTCCCCGTAACGATTCCACCTCTTCCCCTAAAACAAGACTTGAACCCCGTCCCCGTAACGATTCCACCTCTTCCCCTAAAACAAGACTTGAACCCCTTCCCCGTAACGATTCCACCTCTTCCTCTAAAACAAGACTTGAACCCCGTCCCCCATAACGATTCCACCTCTTCCCCTAAAACAAGACTTGAACCCCTTCCCGTAACGATTCCACCTCTTCCCTAAAACAAGACTTGAACCCCTTCCCGTAACGATTCCACCTTCTTCCCCTAAAACAAAACAAGACTTGAACCCCTTCCCCGTAACGATTCCACCTCTTCCCCTAAAACCAGACTTGAACCCCGTCCCCGTAACGATTCCACCTCTTCCCCTAAAACAAGACTTGAACCCCGTCCCTGTAACGATTCCACCTCTTCCCCTAAAACCAGACTTGAACCCCTTCCCCGTAACGATTCCACCTCTTCCCCTAAAACAAGACTTGAACCCCTTCCCTGTAACGATTCCACCTCCTCCCCTAAAACAAGACTTGAACCCCGTCCCCGTAACGATTCCACCCCTTCCCATAAAACAACACTTGAACCCCTTCCCCGTAACGATTCCACCTCTTCCCCTAAAACAAGACTTGAACCCCGTCCCCGTAACGATTCCACCCTTCCCTAAAACAAGACTTGAACCCCGTCCCCGTAACGATTCCACCTCTTCCCCTAAAACAAGACTTGAACCCCTTCCCCCGTAAAACAAGATTCCACCTCTTCCCCTAAAACAAGACTTGAACCCCGTCCCCGTAACGATTCCACCTCTTCCCCTAAAACAAGACTTGAACCCCTTCCCCGTAACGATTCCACCTCTTCCCCTAAAACAAGACTTGAACCCCTTCCCGTAATGATTCCACCTCTTCCCTAAAACAAGACTTGAACCCCTTCCCCTCTTCCCTAAACAAGTTGAACGATTCCACCTCTTCCCTAAAACAAGACTTGAACCCCGTCCCGTAACGATTCCACCTCTTCCCCTAAAACAAGACTTGAACCCCTTCCCCGTAACGATTCCACCTCTTCCCCTAAAACCAGACTTGAACCCCTTCCCCGTAACCATTCCACCTCTTCCCACCTAAAACCAGACTTGAACCCTTCCCCGTAACGATTCCACCTCTTCCCCTAAAACAAGACTTGAACCCCTTCCCCGTAACGATTCCACCTCTTCCCATAAAACAAGACTTGAACCCCGTCCCCGTAACGATTCCACCCTTCCCCTAAAACAAGACTTGAACCCCATCCCCGTAACGATTCCACCTCTTCCCCTAAAACAAGACTTGAACCCCTTCCCCGTAACGATTCCACCTCTTCCCCTAAAACAAGACTTGAACCCCGTCCCCGTAACGATTCCACCTCTTCCCCTAAAACAAGACTTGAACCCCGTCCCCGTAACGATTCCACCTCTTCCTCTAAAACAAGACTTGAACCCTGTCCCCGTAACGATTCCACCTCTTCCCCTAAAACAAGACTTGAACCCCTTCCCTGTAACGATTCCACCTCCTCCCCTAAAACAAGACTTGAACCCCGTCCCCGTAACGATTCCACCCCTTCCCATAAAACAACACTTGAACCCCTTCCCCGTAACGATTCCACCTCTTCCCCTAAAACAAGACTTGAACCCCGTCCCCGTAACGATTCCACCCCTTCCCCTAAAACAAGACTTGAACCCCGTCCCCGTAACGATTCCACCTCTTCCCCTAAAACAAGACTTGAACCCCTTCCCCGTAACGATTCCACCTCTTCCCCTAAAACAAGACTTGAACCCCGTCCCCGTAACGATTCCACCTCTTCCCCTAAAACAAGACTTGAACCCCGTCCCCGTAACGATGCATGTGTGATGTAAACAAGCCTAATCCAAATATCAATAACAACAAAAACCACATCATCATCATCATCATCATCATCACCACCATCATCACCAGACTGCTGTTATCTGCAGTCATCTATTTCACTGCTCTACATACAGTACATCAGCCATTACATGATCTCCCTCCCAAGTGGCACCCTATCCCCTATGTAGTGCACTACTTTAGACCAGAACCCTATGTGACCCTATCCCCTATGTAGTGCACTACTTTAGACCAGAACCCTATGGGACCCTATCCCCTATGTAGTGCACTACTTAGACCAGAACACTATGGGACCCTATACCCTATGTAGTGCACTACTATAGACCAGAACCCTATGGGACCAGGTTGAAAGTAGTGCGATTTGAAAACACAACCATTATAATCATTACAGGTGTAGAAATCATCCTTTACTAAACAGTCAATGCTTCAGTCAACAGGGAATGATGGGCTGCAGTCACCGTCCCAAATGGAAATCTAATATTACTTTTAGTGCACTACATAGGGAATATGGTGCTATAGGGCCCTGGTCTACAGTAGTGCACTACATAGGGAATATGGTGCTATAGGGCCCTGGTCTACAGTAGTGCACTACATAGGGAATATGGTGCTATAGGGCCCTGGTCTACAGTAGTGCACTACATAGGGAATATGGTGCTATAGGGCCCTGGTCTACAGTAGTGCACTACATAGGGAATATGGTGCTATAGGGCCCTGGTCTATAGTAGTGCACTACATAGGGAATATGATGCCATAGGGCCCTGGTCTACAGTAGTGCACTACATAGGGAATATGGTTCCATTTGGGAGGCAGATGGAGTTCCACAGTTTGTGGAGCAGGCACCAGATTAGGAAAGGCATAGCACGCAATGGCTAATAAGGATGGTAGTTAAAAGCTTATGAGATGAGGTTTGTCTCCAATGAACAAAGCTGTGGATGTATAGAGTCTAGAAACAGTCATTCGGGTGGTACTGAGGTGGTTGTGAGAGAGAGGGAGAGGATGGTATGGTATAGAAACTGCCTGGACAATCTACATGTGATGACACGCACACACACGCACGCACACACACACACACACACACGCACGCACGCACGCACACACACGCACGCACGCACGCACGCGCACACACACACACACGCACACACACACACACACACACGCACGCACCCACGCACGCACACACACACACGCACGCACGCACACACACACACACACCCGCGCACGCACGCACACACACACACACACACACACACACACACACACACACACACACACACACAACAGTATGATCTGGTTAACAATGGATATCTCTGCTGTAAAGGGTTAAGTTCTGTATTATCTGCTGAATCATTCCCCTCCATGCCTCTCGCATCACCAGCCCACTCATATCACGCACACACACACACACACACACACGCACACACGCACACACGCACACACACGCACACACACACACGCACACACGCACGCACGCGCACGCACACACGCACACACGCGCACGCACACACGCACACACGCGCACACACACACACACACGCACGCACGCGCGCACGCACGCACACGCACGCGCACGCACACACACACACGCACACACACACACACACGCACACACACACACCCACACACGCACACACACACGCACACATACACACACACACACAACAGAGCCAGCCAAGTGGGAGGCAGTGCAGGAATGAGAGCGTTGTGAAAACAATGGAATAGAAACCGTGTCCAAGAACCTGAAATATCAAAATCTAAAGATCAGCACGTAATAGTCCAATAGTATTTAAATCAATGAAATAAACATGTATAAGGTCTGCATCCTACATGGTACCTTAGTCCTGCCCACTGGACTCTGGTCAAAAGCAGTGTACTAAACAAGGAATAGGATGCCAGTTGGGACGATACCCATAATACAGTAGTGTACTATATAGGGAATAGGGTCCCATTTGGAACACATCATTAGTCTAATACAGTTTAGCTGTCCCTGTGTAATGCCTAAACCTCTCAGAATGGTTCTACATTATGACAGGCAGGGAGAGGTGGTGAGTGGTACTGTTTAAGTGCTCTTGTAAAGTGGCCACTCCAGAACCACAGAGAGAGAGAGAGAGAGCGAGAGCGAGAGAGGGAGAGAGAGACAGAGACAGAGAGAGGGAGAGAAAGAGAGAGCGAAAGAGAGAGCGAAAGAGCGAAAGAGGGATAACAAGAGAGAGAAAGAACGAGAGAGCGAGAGAGCGAGAGAAAGTGCGAGAAAGCGAGAGACAGAATGATAGAGCGAGAGAGAGAGAGAGAGAGAGAGAGAGAGAGAGAGAGAGAGAGAGAGAGAGAACACAACAGCAAGGTAACAGCTTTATAGAAGCCAGGCTACATAATATAACAAATTACATACAAATAATTTAGTCTTTGAAAATTATCAAGATTCAAATTGACAATCGGAGAACGACAACACCTTAATCCATCGCTGTTTTCAACAGTGGACGTTAATCTCAGAAGCCGTTCCAGATAAGCGGAGGGAGTGTTACTGGCAGAGAGAACGTAACCTCTAAACCTTCTCTCTATGACGAGGATCTCTCCTGTTCTCTGTGCTGAGGAGGGAGTGTTACTGGCAGAGAGAACGTAACCTCTAAACCTTCTCTCTATGACGAGGATCTCTCCTGTCCTCTGTGCTGAGGAGGGAGTGTTACTGGCAGAGAGAACGTAACCTCTAAACCTTCTCTCTATGACGAGGATCTCTCCTGTCCTCTGTGCTGAGGAGGGAGTGTTACTGGCAGAGAGAACGTAACCTCTAAACCTTCTCTCTATGACGAGGATCTCTCCTGTCCTGTGTGCTGAGGAGGGAGTGTTACTGGCAGAGAGAACGTAACCTCTAAACCTTCTCTCTATGACGAGGATCTCTCCTGTCCTGTGTGCTGAGGAGGGAGTGTTACTGGCAGAGAGAACGTAACCTCTAAACCTTCTCTCTATGACGAGGATCTCTCCTGTCCTCTGTGCTGAGGAGGGAGTGTTACTGGTAGAGAGAACGTAACCTCTAAACCTTCTCTCTATGACGAGGATCTCTCCTGTCCTGTGTGCTGAGGAGGGAGTGTTACTGGCAGAGAGAACATAACCTCTAAACCTTCTCTCTATGACGAGGATCTCTCCTGTCCTCTGTGCTGAGGAGGGAGTGTTACTGGCAGAGAGAACGTAACCTCTAAACCTTCTCTCTATGACGAGGATCTCTCCTGTCCTGTGACATCTTTAAGGATTCACAGCTTCTGTAAAGCCTGTCTGAAGCTCAGCTGGAAACAGAAGGATTTATCGGGTATGTCCAGTCTACAGGAGAAGAAAAATATCCTCCCTGCAAACCCCATTTTAAAGAAGCTGTGTGTAGACTTTCTTACTACAGGAGAGGAGTCAAAGGCCGTGTATAGACTTGACAGTTCCA
>NC_088406.1:7060562-7071466 GCF_034236695.1 Oncorhynchus nerka
AGTCAGGCTGATTGAGGTAGTATGTACATGTAGATATATACAGACACCTGTTAGTCAGGCTGATTGAGGTAGTATGTACATGTAGCTATATACAGACACCTGTTAGTCAGGCTGATTGAGGTAGTATGTACATGTAGATATATACAGACACCTGTTAGTCAGGCTGATTGAGGTAGTATGTACATGTAGCTATATACAGACACCTGTTAGTCAGGCTGATTGAGGTAGTATGTACATGTAGCTATATACAGACACCTGTTAGTCAGGCTGATTGAGGTAGTATGTACATGTAGCTACATACAGACACCTGTTAGTCAGGCTGATTGAGGTAGTATGTACATGTAGCTACATACAGACACCTGTTAGTCAGGCTGATTGAGGTAGTATGTACATGTAGCTATATACAGACACCTGTTAGTCAGGCTGATTGAGGTAGTATGTACATGTAGCCATATACAGACACCTGTTAGTCAGGCTGATTGAGGTAGTATGTACATGTAGCTATATACAGACACCTGTTAGTCAGGCTGATTGAGGTAGTATGTACATGTAGCTATATACAGACACCTGTTAGTCAGGCTGATTGAGGTAGTATGTACATGTAGATATATACAGACACCTGTTAGTCAGGCTGATTGAGGTAGTATGTACATGTAGCTATATACAGACACCTGTTAGTCAGGCTGATTGAGGTAGTATGTACATGTAGCTATATACAGACACCTGTTAGTCAGGCTGATTGAGGTAGTATGTACATGTAGCTACATACAGACACCTGTTAGTCAGGCTGATTGAGGTAGTATGTACATGTAGCTATATACAGACACCTGTTAGTCAGGCTGATTGAGGTAGTATGTACATGTAGCTATATACAGACACCTGTTAGTCAGGCTGATTGAGGTAGTATGTACATGTAGCTATATACAGACACCTGTTAGTCAGGCTGATTGAGGTAGTATGTACATGTAGCTATATACAGACACCTGTTAGTCAGGCTGATTGAGGTAGTATGTACATGTAGCTACATACAGACACCTGTTAGTCAGGCTGATTGAGGTAGTATGTACATGTAGCTATATACAGACACCTGTTAGTCAGGCTGATTGAGGTAGTATGTACATGTAGCTACATACAGACACCTGTTAGTCAGGCTGATTGAGGTAGTATGTACATGTAGCTATATACAGACACCTGTTAGTCAGGCTGATTGAGGTAGTATGTACATGTAGCTATACAGACACCTGTTAGTCAGGCTGATTGAGGTAGTATGTACATGTAGCTATATACAGACACCTGTTAGTCAGGCTGATTGAGGTAGTATGTACATGTAGCTATATACAGACACCTGTTAGTCAGGCTGATTGAGGTAGTATGTACATGTAGCTATATACAGACACCTGTTAGTCAGGCTGATTGAGGTAGTATGTACATGTAGCTATATACAGACACCTGTTAGTCAGGCTGATTGAGGTAGTATGTACATGTAGCTATATACAGACACCTGTTAGTCAGGCTGATTGAGGTAGTATGTACATGTAGCTATATACAGACACCTGTTAGTCAGGCTGATTGAGGTAGTATGTACATGTAGCTATATACAGACACCTGTTAGTCAGGCTGATTGAGGTAGTATGTACATGTAGCTATATACAGACACCTGTTAGTCAGGCTGATTGAGGTAGTATGTACATGTAGCTATATACAGACACCTGTTAGTCAGGCTGATTGAGGTAGTATGTACATGTAGCTACATACAGACACCTGTTAGTCAGGCTGATTGAGGTAGTATGTACATGTAGCTATATACAGACACCTGTTAGTCAGGCTGATTGAGGTAGTATGTACATGTAGCTATATACAGACACCTGTTAGTCAGGCTGATTGAGGTAGTATGTACATGTAGCTATATACAGACACCTGTTAGTCAGGCTGATTGAGGTAGTATGTACATGTAGCTATATACAGACACCTGTTAGTCAGGCTGATTGAGGTAGTATGTACATGTAGCTATATACAGACACCTGTTAGTCAGGCTGATTGAGGTAGTATGTACATGTAGCTCTATACAGACACCTGTTAGTCAGGCTGATTGAGGTAGTATGTACATGTAGCTATATACAGACACCTGTTAGTCAGGCTGATTGAGGTACATGTAGCTACATACAGACACCTGTTAGTCAGGCTGATTGAGGTAGTATGTACATGTAGCTATATACAGACACCTGTTAGTCAGGCTGATTGAGGTAGTATGTACATGTAGCTATATACAGACACCTGTTAGTCAGGCTGATTGAGGTAGTATGTACATGTAGCTATATACAGACACCTGTTAGTCAGGCTGATTGAGGTAGTATCTACATGTAGATATATACAGACACCTGTTAGTCAGGCTGATTGAGGTAGTATGTACATGTAGATATATACAGACACCTGTTAGTCAGGCTGATTGAGGTAGTATGTACATGTAGCTATATACAGACACCTGTTAGTCAGGCTGATTGAGGTAGTATGTACATGTAGCTCTATACAGACACCTGTTAGTCAGGCTGATTGAGGTAGTATGTACATGTAGCTATATACAGACACCTGTTAGTCAGGCTGATTGAGGTAGTATGTACATGTAGCTATATACAGACACCTGTTAGTCAGGCTGATTGAGGTAGTATGTACATGTAGCTATATACAGACACCTGTTAGTCAGGCTGATTGAGGTAGTATGTACATGTAGCTATATACAGACACCTGTTAGTCAGGCTGATTGAGGTAGTATGTACATGTAGATATATACAGACACCTGTTAGTCAGGCTGATTGAGGTAGTATGTACATGTAGCTATATACAGACACCTGTTAGTCAGGCTGATTGAGGTAGTATGTACATGTAGCTATATACAGACACCTGTTAGTCAGGCTGATTGAGGTAGTATGTACATGTAGCTATATACAGACACCTGTTAGTCAGGCTGATTGAGGTAGTATGTACATGTAGCTCTATACAGACACCTGTTAGTCAGGCTGATTGAGGTAGTATGTACATGTAGCTATATACAGACACCTGTTAGTCAGGCTTATTGAGGTAGTATGTACATGTAGCTCTATACAGACACCTGTTAGTCAGGCTGATTGAGGTAGTATGTACATGTAGCTATATACAGACACCTGTTAGTCAGGCTGATTGAGGTAGTATGTACATGTAGCTATATACAGACACCTGTTAGTCAGGCTGATTGAGGTAGTATGTACATGTAGCTCTATACAGACACCTGTTAGTCAGGCTGATTGAGGTAGTATGTACATGTAGCTATATACAGACACCTGTTAGTCAGGCTGATTGAGGTAGTATGTACATGTAGCTACATACAGACACCTGTTAGTCAGGCTGATTGAGGTAGTATGTACATGTAGCTCTATACAGACACCTGTTAGTCAGGCTGATTGAGGTAGTATGTACATGTAGCTATATACAGACACCTGTTAGTCAGGCTGATTGAGGTAGTATGTACATGTAGCTACATACAGACACCTGTTAGTCAGGCTGATTGAGGTAGTATGTACATGTAGCTATATACAGACACCTGTTAGTCAGGCTGATTGAGGTAGTATGTACATGTAGCTATATACAGACACCTGTTAGTCAGGCTGATTGAGGTACATGTAGCTACATACAGACACCTGTTAGTCAGGCTGATTGAGGTAGTATGTACATGTAGCTATATACAGACACCTGTTAGTCAGGCTGATTGAGGTAGTATGTACATGTAGCTACATACAGACACCTGTTAGTCAGGCTGATTGAGGTAGTATGTACATGTAGCTATATACAGACACCTGTTAGTCAGGCTGATTGAGGTAGTATGTACATGTAGCTATATACAGACACCTGTTAGTCAGGCTGATTGAGGTAGTATGTACATGTAGCTATATACAGACACCTGTTAGTCAGGCTGATTGAGGTAGTATGTACATGTAGCTATATACAGACACCTGTTAGTCAGGCTGATTGAGGTAGTATGTACATGTAGCTACATACAGACACCTGTTAGTCAGGCTGATTGAGGTAGTATGTACATGTAGCTACATACAGACACCTGTTAGTCAGGCTGATTGAGGTAGTATGTACATGTAGCTATATACAGACACCTGTTAGTCAGGCTGATTGAGGTAGTATGTACATGTAGCTACATACAGACACCTGTTAGTCAGGCTGATTGAGGTAGTATGTACATGTAGCTATATACAGACACCTGTTAGTCAGGCTGATTGAGGTAGTATGTACATGTAGCTATATACAGACACCTGTTAGTCAGGCTGATTGAGGTACATGTAGCTACATACAGACACCTGTTAGTCAGGCTGATTGAGGTAGTATGTACATGTAGCTATATACAGACACCTGTTAGTCAGGCTGATTGAGGTACATGTAGCTACATACAGACACCTGTTAGTCAGGCTGATTGAGGTAGTATGTACATGTAGCTATATACAGACACCTGTTAGTCAGGCTGATTGAGGTAGTATGTACATGTAGCTATATACAGACACCTGTTAGTCAGGCTGATTGAGGTAGTATGTACATGTAGCTATATACAGACACCTGTTAGTCAGGCTGATTGAGGTAGTATCTACATGTAGATATATACAGACACCTGTTAGTCAGGCTGATTGAGGTAGTATGTACATGTAGATATATACAGACACCTGTTAGTCAGGCTGATTGAGGTAGTATGTACATGTAGCTATATACAGACACCTGTTAGTCAGGCTGATTGAGGTAGTATGTACATGTAGCTCTATACAGACACCTGTTAGTCAGGCTGATTGAGGTAGTATGTACATGTAGCTATATACAGACACCTGTTAGTCAGGCTGATTGAGGTAGTATGTACATGTAGCTATATACAGACACCTGTTAGTCAGGCTGATTGAGGTAGTATGTACATGTAGCTATATACAGACACCTGTTAGTCAGGCTGATTGAGGTAGTATGTACATGTAGCTATATACAGACACCTGTTAGTCAGGCTGATTGAGGTAGTATGTACATGTAGCTATATACAGACACCTGTTAGTCAGGCTGATTGAGGTAGTATGTACATGTAGCTATATACAGACACCTGTTAGTCAGGCTGATTGAGGTAGTATGTACATGTAGCTATATACAGACACCTGTTAGTCAGGCTGATTGAGGTAGTATGTACATGTAGCTATATACAGACACCTGTTAGTCAGGCTGATTGAGGTAGTATGTACATGTAGCTCTATACAGACACCTGTTAGTCAGGCTGATTGAGGTAGTATGTACATGTAGCTATATACAGACACCTGTTAGTCAGGCTGATTGAGGTACATGTAGCTACATACAGACACCTGTTAGTCAGGCTGATTGAGGTAGTATGTACATGTAGCTATATACAGACACCTGTTAGTCAGGCTGATTGAGGTACATGTAGCTACATACAGACACCTGTTAGTCAGGCTGATTGAGGTAGTATGTACATGTAGCTATATACAGACACCTGTTAGTCAGGCTGATTGAGGTAGTATGTACATGTAGCTATATACAGACACCTGTTAGTCAGGCTGATTGAGGTAGTATGTACATGTAGCTATATACAGACACCTGTTAGTCAGGCTGATTGAGGTAGTATGTACATGTAGCTAAATACAGACACCTGTTAGTCAGGCTGATTGAGGTAGTATGTACATGTAGCTATATACAGACACCTGTTAGTCAGGCTGATTGAGGTAGTATGTACATGTAGCTACACACAGACACCTGTTAGTCAGGCTGATTGAGGTAGTATGTACATGTAGCTACATACAGACACCTGTTAGTCAGGCTGATTGAGGTAGTATGTACATGTAGCTATATACAGACACCTGTTAGTCAGGCTGATTGAGGTAGTATGTACATGTAGCTATATACAGACACCTGTTAGTCAGGCTGATTGAGGTAGTATGTACATGTAGCTATATACAGACACCTGTTAGTCAGGCTGATTGAGGTAGTATGTACATGTAGCTATATACAGACACCTGTTAGTCAGGCTGATTGAGGTAGTATGTACATGTAGCTATATACAGACACCTGTTAGTCAGGCTGATTGAGGTAGTATGTACATGTAGCTATATACAGACACCTGTTAGTCAGGCTGATTGAGGTAGTATGTACATGTAGCTCTATACAGACACCTGTTAGTCAGGCTGATTGAGGTAGTATGTACATGTAGCTATATACAGACACCTGTTAGTCAGGCTGATTGAGGTAGTATGTACATGTAGCTATATACAGACACCTGTTAGTCAGGCTGATTGAGGTAGTATGTACATGTAGCTATATACAGACACCTGTTAGTCAGGCTGATTGAGGTAGTATGTACATGTAGATATATACAGACACCTGTTAGTCAGGCTGATTGAGGTAGTATGTACATGTAGCTATATACAGACACCTGTTAGTCAGGCTGATTGAGGTAGTATGTACATGTAGCTATATACAGACACCTGTTAGTCAGGCTGATTGAGGTAGTATGTACATGTAGCTATATACAGACACCTGTTAGTCAGGCTGATTGAGGTAGTATGTACATGTAGCTATATACAGACACCTGTTAGTCAGGCTGATTGAGGTAGTATGTACATGTAGCTATATACAGACACCTGTTAGTCAGGCTGATTGAGGTAGTATGTACATGTAGCTATATACAGACACCTGTTAGTCAGGCTGATTGAGGTAGTATGTACATGTAGCTATATACAGACACCTGTTAGTCAGGCTGATTGAGGTAGTATGTACATGTAGCTATATACAGACACCTGTTAGTCAGGCTGATTGAGGTAGTATGTACATGTAGCTCTATACAGACACCTGTTAGTCAGGCTGATTGAGTAGTATGTACATGTAGCTATATACAGACACCTGTTAGTCAGGCTGATTGAGGTAGTATGTACATGTAGCTACATACAGACACCTGTTAGTCAGGCTGATTGAGGTAGTATGTACATGTAGCTCTATACAGACACCTGTTAGTCAGGCTGATTGAGGTAGTATGTACATGTAGCTATATACAGACACCTGTTAGTCAGGCTGATTGAGGTAGTATGTACATGTAGCTATATACAGACACCTGTTAGTCAGGCTGATTGAGGTACATGTAGCTACATACAGACACCTGTTAGTCAGGCTGATTGAGGTAGTATGTACATGTAGCTATATACAGACACCTGTTAGTCAGGCTGATTGAGGTACATGTAGCTACATACAGACACCTGTTAGTCAGGCTGATTGAGGTAGTATGTACATGTAGCTATATACAGACACCTGTTAGTCAGGCTGATTGAGGTAGTATGTACATGTAGCTATATACAGACACCTGTTAGTCAGGCTGATTGAGGTAGTATGTACATGTAGCTATATACAGACACCTGTTAGTCAGGCTGATTGAGGTAGTATCTACATGTAGATATATACAGACACCTGTTAGTCAGGCTGATTGAGGTAGTATGTACATGTAGATATATACAGACACCTGTTAGTCAGGCTGATTGAGGTAGTATGTACATGTAGCTATATACAGACACCTGTTAGTCAGGCTGATTGAGGTAGTATGTACATGTAGCTCTATACAGACACCTGTTAGTCAGGCTGATTGAGGTAGTATGTACATGTAGCTATATACAGACACCTGTTAGTCAGGCTGATTGAGGTAGTATGTACATGTAGCTATATACAGACACCTGTTAGTCAGGCTGATTGAGGTAGTATGTACATGTAGCTATATACAGACACCTGTTAGTCAGGCTGATTGAGGTAGTATGTACATGTAGCTATATACAGACACCTGTTAGTCAGGCTGATTGAGGTAGTATGTACATGTAGCTATATACAGACACCTGTTAGTCAGGCTGATTGAGGTAGTATGTACATGTAGCTATATACAGACACCTGTTAGTCAGGCTGATTGAGGTAGTATGTACATGTAGCTATATACAGACACCTGTTAGTCAGGCTGATTGAGGTAGTATGTACATGTAGCTATATACAGACACCTGTTAGTCAGGCTGATTGAGGTAGTATGTACATGTAGCTCTATACAGACACCTGTTAGTCAGGCTGATTGAGGTAGTATGTACATGTAGCTATATACAGACACCTGTTAGTCAGGCTGATTGAGGTAGTATGTACATGTAGCTACATACAGACACCTGTTAGTCAGGCTGATTGAGGTAGTATGTACATGTAGCTCTATACAGACACCTGTTAGTCAGGCTGATTGAGGTAGTATGTACATGTAGCTATATACAGACACCTGTTAGTCAGGCTGATTGAGGTAGTATGTACATGTAGATATATACAGACACCTGTTAGTCAGGCTGATTGAGGTAGTATGTACATGTAGCTATATACAGACACCTGTTAGTCAGGCTGATTGAGGTAGTATGTACATGTAGCTACATACAGACACCTGTTAGTCAGGCTGATTGAGGTAGTATGTACATGTAGCTACATACAGACACCTGTTAGTCAGGCTGATTGAGGTAGTATGTACATGTAGCTATATACAGACACCTGTTAGTCAGGCTGATTGAGGTACATGTAGCTACATACAGACACCTGTTAGTCAGGCTGATTGAGGTAGTATGTACATGTAGCTACATACAGACACCTGTTAGTCAGGCTGATTGAGGTAGTATGTACATGTAGCTATATACAGACACCTGTTAGTCAGGCTGATTGAGGTAGTATGTACATGTAGCTATATACAGACACCTGTTAGTCAGGCTGATTGAGGTACATGTAGCTACATACAGACACCTGTTAGTCAGGCTGATTGAGGTAGTATGTACATGTAGCTATATACAGACACCTGTTAGTCAGGCTGATTGAGGTACATGTAGCTACATACAGACACCTGTTAGTCAGGCTGATTGAGGTAGTATGTACATGTAGCTATATACAGACACCTGTTAGTCAGGCTGATTGAGGTAGTATGTACATGTAGCTACATACAGACACCTGTTAGTCAGGCTGATTGAGGTAGTATGTACATGTAGCTACATACAGACACCTGTTAGTCAGGCTGATTGAGGTAGTATGTACATGTAGCTATATACAGACACCTGTTAGTCAGGCTGATTGAGGTAGTATGTACATGTAGCTATATACAGACACCTGTTAGTCAGGCTGATTGAGGTAGTATGTACATGTAGCTATATACAGACACCTGTTAGTCAGGCTGATTGAGGTAGTATGTACATGTAGCTATATACAGACACCTGTTAGTCAGGCTGATTGAGGTAGTATGTACATGTAGCTATATACAGACACCTGTTAGTCAGGCTGATTGAGGTAGTATGTACATGTAGCTCTATACAGACACCTGTTAGTCAGGCTGATTGAGGTAGTATGTACATGTAGCTATATACAGACACCTGTTAGTCAGGCTGATTGAGGTAGTATGTACATGTAGCTACATACAGACACCTGTTAGTCAGGCTGATTGAGGTAGTATGTACATGTAGCTATATACAGACACCTGTTAGTCAGGCTGATTGAGGTAGTATGTACATGTAGCTATATACAGACACCTGTTAGTCAGGCTGATTGAGGTACATGTAGCTACATACAGACACCTGTTAGTCAGGCTGATTGAGGTAGTATGTACATGTAGCTATATACAGACACCTGTTAGTCAGGCTGATTGAGGTACATGTAGCTACATACAGACACCTGTTAGTCAGGCTGATTGAGGTAGTATGTACATGTAGCTATATACAGACACCTGTTAGTCAGGCTGATTGAGGTACATGTAGCTACATACAGACACCTGTTAGTCAGGCTGATTGAGGTAGTATGTACATGTAGCTATATACAGACACCTGTTAGTCAGGCTGATTGAGGTAGTATGTACATGTAGCTATATACAGACACCTGTTAGTCAGGCTGATTGAGGTACATGTAGCTACATACAGACACCTGTTAGTCAGGCTGATTGAGGTAGTATGTACATGTAGCTATATACAGACACCTGTTAGTCAGGCTGATTGAGGTACATGTAGCTACATACAGACACCTGTTAGTCAGGCTGATTGAGGTAGTATGTACATGTAGCTATATACAGACACCTGTTAGTCAGGCTGATTGAGGTAGTATGTACATGTAGCTATATACAGACACCTGTTAGTCAGGCTGATTGAGGTAGTATGTACATGTAGCTACATACAGACACCTGTTAGTCAGGCTGATTGAGGTAGTATGTACATGTAGCTCTATACAGACACCTGTTAGTCAGGCTGATTGAGGTAGTATGTACATGTAGCTATATACAGACACCTGTTAGTCAGGCTGATTGAGGTAGTATGTACATGTAGCTATATACAGACACCTGTTAGTCAGGCTGATTGAGGTAGTATGTACATGTAGCTATATACAGACACCTGTTAGTCAGGCTGATTGAGGTAGTATGTACATGTAGCTATATACAGACACCTGTTAGTCAGGCTGATTGAGGTAGTATGTACATGTAGCTATATACAGACACCTGTTAGTCAGGCTGATTGAGGTAGTATGTACATGTAGCTATATACAGACACCTGTTAGTCAGGCTGATTGAGGTAGTATGTACATGTAGCTATATACAGACACCTGTTAGTCAGGCTGATTGAGGTAGTATGTACATGTAGCCATATACAGACACCTGTTAGTCAGGCTGATTGAGGTAGTATGTACATGTAGCTATATACAGACACCTGTTAGTCAGGCTGATTGAGGTAGTATGTACATGTAGCTATATACAGACACCTGTTAGTCAGGCTGATTGAGGTAGTATGTACATGTAGCTCTATACAGACACCTGTTAGTCAGGCTGATTGAGGTAGTATGTACATGTAGATATATACAGACAC
>NC_088406.1:7071566-7186566 GCF_034236695.1 Oncorhynchus nerka
CAGTACTGTATCATTTTAATCATTTTAGTCAATAAGATTCTTGCTACGTAAGCTTAACTCTCTGAACACTCGTGACGTGTAGTCCACTTGTCATTCCAATCTCCTTTGCATTAGCGTAGCCTCTTGTGTAGCCTGTCAACTATGTGTCTGTCTATCCCTGTTCTCTCCTCTCTGCACAGACCATACAAACGCTCACACCGCGTGGCCGCGGCCCTAATCTGGTGGTCCCAGCGCGCACGACCCACGTGGAGTTCCAGGTCTCCGGTAGCCTCTGGAACTGCCGATCTGCGGCCAACAAGGCAGAGTTCATCTCCGCCTATGTCTCCCCTCCAGTCCCTCGACTTCTTGGCACTGACGGAAACATGGATCACCACAGACAACACTGCTACTCCTACTGCTCTCTCTTCGTCTGCCCACGTGTTCTCGCACACCCCGAGAGCTTCTGGTCAGCGGGGTGGTACACCCGGGATCCTCATCTCTCCCAAGTGGTCATTCTCTCTTTCTCCCCTTACCCATCTGTCTATCGCCTCCTTTGAATTCCATGCTGTCACAGTTACCAGCCCTTTCAAGCTTAACATCCTTATCATTTATCGCCCTCCAGGTTCCCTCGGAGGTTCATCAATGAGCTTGATGCCTTGATAAGCTCCTTTCCTGAGGACGGCTCACCTCTCACAGTTCTGGGCGACTTTAACCTCCCCACGCCTACCTTTGACTCATTCCTCTCTGCCTCCTTCTTTCCACTCCTCTCCTCTTTTGACCTCACCCTCTCACCTTCCCCCCTACTCACAAGGCAGGAAATACGCTCGACCTCATCTTTACTAGATGCTGTTCTTCCACTAACCTCGTTGCAACTCCCCTCCAAGTCTCCGACCACTACCTTGTATCCTTTTCCCTCTCGCTCTCATCCAACACTTCCCACACTGCCCCTACTCGGATGGTATCGCGCCGTCCCAACCTTCGCTCTCTCTCCCCCGCTACTCTCTCCTCTTCCATCCTATCATCTCTTCCCTCTGCTCAAACCTTCTCCAACCTATCTCCTGATTCTGCCTCCTCAACCCTCCTCTCCTCCTTTCTGCATCCTTTGACTCTCTATGTCCCCTATCCTCCAGGCCGGCTCGGTCCTCCCCTCCCGCTCCGTGGCTCGACGACTCATTGCGAGCTCACAGAACAGGGCTCCGGGCAGCCGAGCGGAAATGGAGGAAAACTCGCCTCCCTGCGGACCTGACATCCTTTCACTCCCTCCTCTCTACATTTTCCTCTTCTCTCTCTGCTGCTAAAGCCACTTTCTACCACTCTAAATTCCAAGCATCTGCCTCTAACCCTAGGAAGCTCTTTGCAACCTTCTCCTCCCTCCTGAATCCTCCTCCCCCTCCCCCCCCTCCTCCTCTCTGCAGATGACTTCGTCAACCATTTTGAAAAGAAGGTCGACGACATCCGATCCTCGTTTGCTAAGTCAAAACGACACCGCTGGTTCTGCTCACACTGCCCTACCCTGTGCTCTGACCTCTTTCTCCCCTCTCTCTCCAGATGAAATCTCGCGTCTTGTGACGACCGGCCGCCCTACAACCTGCCCGCTTGACCCTATCCCCTCCTCTCTTCTCCAGACCATTTCCGGAGACCTCCTCCCTTACCTCACCTCGCTCATCAACTCATCCCTGACCGCTGGCTCGTCCCTTCCGTCTTCAAAGAGAAGCGAGAGTTGCACCCCTTCTGAAAAAACCTACACTCGATCCCTCCGATGTCAACAACTACAGACCAGTATCCCTTCTTTCTTTTCTCTCCAAAACTCTTGAACGTGCCGTCCTTGGCCAGCTCTCCCGCTATCTCTCTCCAGAATGACCTTCTTGATCCAAATCAGTCAGGTTTCAAGACTAGTCATTCAACTGAGACTGCTCTTCTCTGTATCACGGAGCGCTCCGCACTGCTAAGCTAACTCTCTCTCCTCTGCTCTCATCCTTCTAGACCTATCGGCTGCCTTCGATACTGTGAACCATCAGATCCTCCTCTCCACCCTCTCCGAGTTGGGCATCTCCGGCGCGGCCCACGCTAGTTGCGTCCTACCTGACAGGTCGCTCCTACCAGGTGGCGTGGCGAGAATCCGTCTCACACCACGTGCTCTCACCACTGGTGTCCCCCAGGGCTCTGTTCTAGGCCCTCTCCTATTCTCGCTATACACCAAGTCACTTGGCTCTGTCATAACCTCACATGGTCTCTCCTATCATTGCTATGCAGACGACACACAATTAATCTTCTCCTTTCCCCTTCTGATGACCAGGTGGCAGGAATCGCATCTCTGCATGTCTGGCAGACATATCCGTGTGGATGACGGATCACCACCTCAAGCTGAACCTCGGCAAGACGGAGACTGCTCTTCCTCCCGGGGAAGGACTGCCCGTTCCATGATCTCGCCATCACGGTTGACAACTCCATTTGTCCTCCTCCCAGAGCGCTAAGAACCTTGGCGTGATCCTGGACAACACCCTGTCGTTCTCAACTAACATCAAGGCGGTGGCCCGTTCCTGTAGGTTCATGCTCTACAACATCCGCAGAGTACGACCCTGCCTCACACAGGAAGCAGCGCAGGTCCTAATCCAGGCACTTGTCATCTCCCGTCTGGATTACTGCAACTCGCTGTTGGCTGGGCTCCCTGCCTGTGCCATTAAGCCCTACAACTCATCCAGAACGCCGCAGCCCGTCTGGTGTTCAACCTTCCCAAGTTCTCTCCCGTCACCCCGCTCCTCCGCTCCCTCCACTGGCTTCCAGTTGAAGCTCGCATCCGCTACAAGACCATGGTGCTTGCCTACGGAGCTGTGAGGGGAGCGGCACCTCAGTACCTCAGGCTCTGATCAGGCCCTACACCCAAACAAGGGCACTGCGTTCATCCACCTCTGGCCTGCTCGCCTCCCTACCACTGAGAAGTACAGTTCCCGCTCAGCCCAGTCAAAACTGTTCGCTGCTCTGGCCCCCCAATGGTGGAACAAACTCCCTCACGACGCCAGGACAGCGGAGTCAATCACCACCTTCCGGAGACACCTGAAACCCCACCTCTTTAAGGAATACCTAGGATAGGATAAAGTAATCCCTCTCACCCCCCCCCCTGAAAAGATTTAGATGCACTACTGTTCCACTGGAGGTCATAAGGTGAATGCACCAATTTGTAAGTCGCTCTGGATAAGAGCGTCTGCTAAATGACTTAAATGTAATGTAAATGTATATGTTTTACTGTGAATAGCAGCTCTACAGTCCCATATGTTTTCCTGTGAATAGCAGCTCTACGGTCCTATAATATGTTTTACTGTGAATAGCAGCTCTACAGTCCTATAATATGTTTTCCTGTGAATAGCAGCTCTACAGTCCTATCTGTTTTCCTGTGAATAGCAGCTCTTCAGTCCTAAAATATGTTTTCCTGTGAATAGCAGCTCTACAGTCCTATAATATGTTTTCCTGTGAATAGCAGCTCTACAGTCCTATAATATGTTTTCCTGTGAATAGCAGCTCTACAGTCCTATCTGTTTTACTGTGAATAGCAGCTCTACAGTCCTATAATATGTTTTACTGTGAATAGCAGCTCTACAGTCCTATATGTTTTACTGTGAATAGCAGCTCTACAGTCCTATAATATGTTTTCCTGTGAATAGCAGCTCTACAGTCCTATATGTTTTACTGTGAATAGCAGCTCTACAGTCCTATCTGTTTTACTGTGAATAGCAGCTCTACAGTCCTATCTGTTTTACTGTGAATAGCAGCTCTACAGTCCTATCTGTTTTCCTGTGAATAGCAGCTCTACAGTCCTATAATATGTATTCCTAAGAATAGCAGCTCTACAGTCCCATCTGTTTTCCTGTGAATAGCAGCTCTACAGTCCTATAATATGTATTCCTGTGAATAGCAGCTCTACAGTCCTATATGTTTCACTGTGAATAGCAGCTCTACTGTCCCATCTGTTTTACTGTGAATAGCAGCTCTACAGTCCTATCTGTTTTCCTGTGAATAGCAGCTCTACAGTCCTATAATATGTATTCCTGTGAATAGCAGCTCTACAGTCCTATATGTTTTACTGTGAATAGCAGCTCTACAGTCCCATCTGTTTTACTGTGAATAGCAGCTCTACAGTCCTATATGTTTTACTGTGAATAGCAGCTCTACAGTCCTATATGTTTTCCTGTGAATAGCAGCTCTACAGTCCCATATGTTTTACTGTGAATAGCAGCTCTACGGTCCTATATGTTTTCCTGTGAATAGCAGCTCTACAGTCCTATATGTTTTACTGTGAATAGCAGCTCTACAGTCCCATATGTTTTACTGTGAATAGCAGCTCTACAGTCCGCCGTCTGATAGTTCCGGGTTGGAGCGAGTGGTCGCATCCGTTTTCCTGTGAATATAGCTTTTCATTACATTTTTATAGTGAATAGCAGGTTTGATTTGTCCTAATCTTAGCAATTTCTTCTTAGCAGCTCTACAGTCCATCTTTGTATCAAAGAATAGCAGCGTACAGTATCGTATTTGTCGTCTAACGCAGCTCTACAGTCCTATCTGCCCGCCAATAGCAGCTACAGTCCATGTTTTACTGTGAATAGCAGCACTGTAAAAACTAGTCACTCAACTGTTTTACTTGATTAGTGCAGTGTTAGCAGTCATATTGTTTTGCTGTGAATAGTATCCACAGTAATTGTGTAGTTTAGAGTGTAGCAGTCTTACAGTGATTATCTTTTTACCGAGGTTAGCTAGCCAGTCCTATGTTTTCCTTGAATAGCAGCTGCTAGCAGTCCTAACAGTTTTACTGTGAATAGCAACGTCTATGTTTTACTGTGAATAGAACTACAGTCCTATCACTCAACAGTCCTATATGTTTTCCTGTGAATAGCAGCTCCACAGGTAGTATCTGTTTTACATTTTCATTTCATTTGAATAGCAGCTCAACAGTTTAATTTGTTTGATCGTAGCTAGCTACATAGCTAGCTACATACAGTCCTATATGTTTCAAAGATAATTGTGCAGTCTACAGTCCGATTTTTTACTGTGAATAGCTAGCCAGTCCTATTGTGAATAGTTCTTTTGAATAGCAGCTAACGTAATTTACACTGCTAGCTAGCCAGCTGTCCCCGAATAGCAGCACTGTAGAAACTATCACACTGTTTTACGGAGCGACTTGATTAGTGTAGTGTCAACAACGCAGCCACTGCCAGCTAGCCTACAAAGTCAACAACGCAGCCACTGCCAGCTAGCCTACTTCAGCAGTACTGTATCATTTTAATCATTTTAGTCAATAAGATTCTTGCTACGTAAGCTTAACTTTCTGAACATTCAGCGTGTAGTCCACTTGTCATTCCAATCTCCTTTGCATTAGCGTGGCCTCTTCTGTAGCCTGTCAACTATGTGTCTGTCTATCCCTGTTCTCTCTCTCTGAACAGACCATACAAACGCTCCACACCGCGTGGCCGCGGCCACCTAATCTGGTGGTCCCAGCGCGCAGCCCACGTGGAGTTCAGGTCTCCGTGAATAGCCTCTGGAACTGCCGATCTGCGGCCAACAAGGCAGAGTTCATCTCAGCCTGAATGCCTCCCTCCAGTCTCGACTTCTTGGCACTCTACAGTCCTATATGTTTCACCACAGAATAGCAGCTCTACTCCTACTGCTCTCTCTTCAGTCTACAGTCCCACGTGTTCTGTGAATAGCACTACAGTCCTTCTGGTCAGCGGGGTGGTAGCAGCCGGGATCCTCATCTTTCCCAAGTGGTCATTCTCAGTCCTTTCTCCCTTACCCATCTGTCTACAGCCTCCTTTGAATTCCATGCTGTCACAGTTACCAGTCCTATCAAGTTTAACATCCTGATCATTTATCAGCCCTCCAGTTCCTATAATATGTTCATCAATAGCAGCTTGATCCTGATCTGCTTTTCCTGAATAGCAGCTCACCTCTCACAGTTCTGTGGCAGACTTTACAGTCCCCTGTCTACCTTTGACTCATTCCTCTCTGCCTCCTTCTTTCCACTCCTCTCCTCTTTTGACCTCACCCTCTCACCTTCCCCCCTACTCACAAGACAGGAATAGCAGCTCGACCTCATCTTTTACTAGATAGCTGTTCTTCCCTAATATGCAACTCCCCTCCAAGTCTCCACCACTACAGTTGTATCCTTTTCCCTGTGCTCTCAGCTCAACAGTCCTATACTGTTTTACTGGATAGTAGCGCCGTCCATAATATGCTCTCTTTTACTCTCTCCTCTTCCATCCTATCATCTCTTCCCTCTGCTCACCTTCTCCAACCTATCTCCTGATTCTGCCTCCTCAACCCTCCTCTCCTCCCTTTCTGCATCCTTTGACTCTCTATGTCCCCTATCCTTTCCTGTGAATCGGTCCTCCCCTCCCAGCTCCGTGGCTTTACTGACTGAATTGCAGCTCACAGAACATGTTTTCCGGGCAGCTCTACAGTCCTATATGTTTTAGTGAATAGCAGCCTCCCTGCGGACCTGGCATCCTTTCACTCCCTCCTCTCTACAGTTTTCCTCTTCTGTCTCTGCTGCTAAGTCCTATCTGTTTTCTACCACTCTAAATTCCAAGCATCTGCCTCTAACCCTAGGAAGCTCTTTGCCACCTTCTCCTCCCTCCTGAATCCTCCTGTGAATCCCCCTCCTCCTCTCTGCAGATGAGCTCTACAGTCCAACCATTTTGAATAGCAGCTCTACAGTCCGATATGTTTTTGCTGAATAGTCAACGACAGTCCTAATATGTTCTGCTGACACTGCAGCTCTACAGTCCTGTGCTCTGTTTTCTTGAATAGCCTCTCTCTCCAGTGAAATCTGTTTTACGTGAATAGCAGCCCAACAGTCCTGCCTGTTTGACTGTGAATCCCCTCCTCTCTTCTCCAGACCATTTCCGGAAGACCTTCTCCCTTACCTCAGTCCTCATCAACTCATTCCTGACCGCTGGCTACAGTCCCTTCTGTCTTGAATAGCAGAGTCCTATATGTTGCACCCCCTGTGAATAGCAACCTACAGTCCTATCGATCCCTCCGAATGTCAGCAACTACAGACCAGTATCCCTTCTTTCTTTTCTCTCTACAGTCCTTGAACGTGCCGTCCTTGGCCAGCTCTCCCGCTATCTCTCTCAGAATGCAGCTTCTTGAGTCCAAATCAGTCAGGTTTCAAGACTAGTCATTCAACAGTCTCTTCTCTGTTTCACTGTGAATAGCACTGCTAAAGTCCTAACTCTCTTTCCTCTGAATCTCATCCTTCTAGACCTATCGGCTGCCTTCGATACTGTGAACCATCAGATCCTACCTCTCCACCCTCTCAGAGTTGGGCATCTCCGGCGCGTTTTACGTGAATAGCAGCTCCTAGTCCTGACTGTGAATCGCTCCTACCAGGTGGCTGTGGCGAGAATAGCAGCTCTACAGTCCTATATGTCTCACCACTGTGAATAGCAGCCCCAGGGCTCTGTATTCCTAAGAATAGCAGCCCTCTCCTATGTTTTCGCTGAATAGCACTCTACAGTCCTTGGCTCTGTTTTACTGTGAATAGCAGCTCTACTCCTATCATTGCTATAGCAGCTCGACAGTCCAATTAATATCTCCTTTCCCCCTTCTGAATACCAGGTCTACAGTCGCATCTCTGTTTTCTGGCAGACATATCAGTGTGGATGTTTTACTGTGATCACCACCTCATATGTTTTACTGTGAATAGCCTCAGGCAAAATGGAGCTGCTCTTCCTCCGGGGAAGGACTGTTTTCCCGTGAATAGCATCTCAGCCATCATATGTTTTCCATTGAATAGTCAGCTCCTCCCAGAGCGCTAAGATGTTTTACTGTGAATCCTGGACAACAGTCCCATCTGTTTTACTGAATCAGCAGCGGTACAGTCCGTTCCTGTTTTCTGCTCTACAGCATCCAGTCCTATATGTCCTGAGAATACCCTGCCTCACCAGTGAATAGCAGCGCAGGTCCTAATCCAGGCACTTGTCATCTCCGTCTGGATTACAGTGCAATCGCTGTTGGCTGGGCACCCTGCCTGTGCCATTAAACCCCTACAACTCATCAGCAGCCGCAGCCCGTCTGGTGTTCAACCTTCCCAAGTTCTCTGACGTAGCAGCTCTACAGCTCCTCCATCTGTTTTCCAGTTGAATAGCAGCTCTACAAGTCCATGGTGCTTGCCTACAGAGCTGTGAGTTTACTGGAATAGCAGCTCTCAGTACCTCCAGGCTCTGAATCAGCCCTACAGTCCCAAACAAGGGCACTGCGTTCATCCACATCTGGCCTGAATAGCCTCCCTCCACTGAAAGTACAGTTCCTGTGAATAGCAGCTCTACAGTCCTATCTGTTTTCCTGCTGAATGCAGCCCCCAATGGTGAATACAAAGTCCCTCATGTATTCCAGGACAGCAGGTCAATCCTATCTGTTTTCCTGGATAGCAGCTCTACAGTCCCACCTGTTTTAAGTGAATAGCCTACAGTAGGATAATATGTATTCCTTCTCACAGTCCCCCCTGTGAAAAGATTTACATCACTATATGTTTTAAATAGCAGCTGTTCCAGTCCTAATATGTTTTCCTGTGAATAGCAGCTCAGTCCTATATGTTTTCTGTGAATAGCAGCTCTACAGTCCTAAATGTTTTACTGTGAATAGCAGCTCTAAATGTTTTACTGTGAATAGCAGCTCTACAGTCCTATATGTTTTCCTGTGAATAGCAGCTCTACAGTCCAAAATGTTTTACTGTGAATAGCAGCTCTACAGTCCTTTACGTTTTCCTGTGAATAGCAGCTCTACAGTCCTATATGTTTTACTGTGAATAGCAGCTCTACAGTCCTATATGTTTTCCTGTGAATAGCAGCTCTACAGTCCTATATGTTTTCCTGTGAATAGCAGCTCTACAGTCCTATATGTTTTCCTGTGAATAGCAGCTCTACAGTCCTATAATATGTTTTACTGTGAATAGCAGCTCTACGGTCCTATAATATGTTTTACTGTGAATAGCAGCTCTACAGTCCTATCTGTTTTCCTGTGAATAGCAGCTCTACAGTCCTATATGTTTTACTGTGAATAGCAGCTCTACAGTCCCATATGTTTTACTGTGAATAGCAGCTCTACAGTCCTATATGTTTTACTGTGAATAGCAGCTCTACAGTCCTATCTGTTTTCCTGTGAATAGCAGCTCTACAGTCCTATAATATGTTTCACTGTGAATAGCAGCTCTACAGTCCTATCTGTTTTACTGTGAATAGCAGCTCTACAGTCCTATATGTTTTACTGTGAATAGCAGCTCTACAGTCCTATATGTTTTACTGTGAATAGCAGCTCTACAGTCCTATAATATGTTTTACTGTGAATAGCAGCTCTACAGTCCTATAATATGTTTCACTGTGAATAGCAGCTCTACAGTCCTATGTGTTTTACTGTGAATAGCAGCTCTACAGTCCTATAATATGTTTCACTGTGAATAGCAGCTCTTCAGTCCTATAATATGAAGACTTGTATGAGTCCAAAACGGCACCCTAGTCCCTACATAGCGCATTACTTTAGACCAGGGCCCATATGGAATAGGGTGCCTTTTGGGACCTCAAGCCCTCGTCTTTGTGCTTCCTGTACTGTAAATAACAGCTTCTAGCTGGTGGCTACTTGACTTTGGATTGAACCTGTTATAAACCACAGAATGTATTGTATGAATGTGGCTGTGAATATTATATCATAGAATATAGTATAACGCAAGAGGATTGTGGTTTGTGTGTGTGTGTGTGTGTCAGAGGATTGTGCTGTGATACAATAGAATAGACAGTCATGGCACAGCTACCCAGTCACCAACCTGGGAAGGGAACTGGGCCCCTGAGGCAGTAAGAGAGGCAGTCGACATGTGTAGGAAACACATTCCTTATCACACACACACACACACATACACACACACACACACACACGAGCTGGTGCAAGAGAACTCAGGACCTGACGTGGTCTGCCTGTTAATCTGTGCAGGTGACATGGGGCGGCAGTGGGTGTGTGTGTGTGTGGTGTGTGTGTGTGTGTGTGTGTGTGTGTGTGTTATGTGTGTGTGTGTGTTATGTGTGTGTGTGAGCCTGTGTGAGATGGCAGAGAAAGATAAACACCCATGCATTGATAAACACTTTCAAAACGAGATGTGCTTCATTAAGTGTATAAATGAACCGCTGCTAATCTCCTCCTCTCCTGTTATTCTGCTTCCTAATTAAAGCGAAGTAGAGATGCTGGATAGCCAGATGAAGTCCCTGAGTCCCTGTCTCTGGGGAAAGACAGTCTTTGGCTTTTTATTAATGCGACACATCAATTTACAACTCTGTTGGTGTGTCTCAGTGTCAGTCTGTCCACTTTTAATAATATATATATATAAAAAATAAAACTAAAACAAGCACAGCCACACAACACACAAATCAATTCAAAATGTTATGTCACGTGCTTGGTAAACAACAGATGTAGACTAACAGTGAAACTTACACACAGTGTAAGTCCTTCCAGACGGAGTCCGGTCTGCATTCATTAATCACCATGGTAATCACCCTTCTCCATTACACAGGTCTAAACACACCTATCTCCACAGTCACACATGATGGATTCTCACAACACTGCAGAAATAAAACATCATTTGCGGCTCCTATTCTAGCTGGCTGAAAGCTATTTATGACCAGTGTTGGGGTCGTTACTCAATTTAAAATAAATAAAATAGCTACTATATATAGCCCATTACTCGCAACTCAATCAATGTAAACAACGTCAGTGTTGTGGTAGTTAGGCACATACACCAACACAAGTATCCCAATAATCTACTACATACTCAGCTACACGCTTGTTAAATTCTCCCTGGATTACAGCATATACTTCCAATTGAGCCTTTGGTTGTTTGGATGAGGTAGACCTAGTCATCTACAGTGGTCAGGATGAGGTAGACCTACAGTCATCTACAGTGGTCAGGATGAGGTAGACCTACAGTCATCTACAGTGGTCAGGATGAGGTAGACCTACAGTCATCTACAGTGGTCAGGATGAGGTAGACCTACAGTCATCTACAGTGGTCATCTAAGTCATCTACAGTGGTCAGGATGAGGTAGACCTACAGTCATCTACAGTGGTCAGGATGAGGTAGACCTACAGTCATCTACAGTGGTCAGGATGAGGTAGACCTACAGTCATCTACAGTGGTCAGGATGAGGTAGACCTACAGTCATCTACAGTGGTCAGGATGAGGTAGACCTACAGTCATCTACAGTGGTCAGGATGAGGTAGACCTACAGTCATCTCACAGTCATCTACAGTCATCTACAGTGGTCAGGATGAGGTAGACCTACAGTCATCTACAGAAGTGGTCAGGATGAGGTAGACCTACAGTCATCTAAAGAAGTGGTCAGGATGAGGTAGACCTACAGTCATCTACAGAAGTGGTCAGGATGAGGTAGACCTACAGTCATCTACAGTGGTCAGGATGAGGTAGACCTACAGTCATCTACAGTGGTCAGGATGAGGTAGACCTACAGTCATCTACAGTGGTCAGGATGAGGTAGACCTACAGTCGTCTACAGAAGTGGTCAGGATGAGGTAGACCTACAGTCATCTACAGTGGTCAGGATGAGGTAGACCTACAGTCATCTACAGTGGTCAGGATGAGGTAGACCTACAGTCATCTACAGTGGTCAGGATGAGATAGACCTACAGTTCTCTACAGAAGTGGTCAGGATGAGGTAGACCTACAGTCATCTACAGTGGTCAGGATGAGGTAGACCTACAGTCATCTACAGAAGTGGTCAGGATGAGGTAGACCTACAGTCATCTACAGAAGTGGTCAGGATGAGGTAGACCTACAGTCATCTACAGTGGTCAGGATGAGGTAGACCTACAGTCATCTACAGTGGTCAGGATGAGGTAGACCTACAGTCATCTTCGTGCTACGCCCCCCATTGGAGGAAAACAAGTTCTATGTAGTCTGGCTACACCCCATTGGAGGCACACAAGTTCTATGTAGTCTGGCTACACCCCATTGGAGGCACACAAGTTCTATGTAGTCTGGCTACACCCCATTGGAGGCACACAAGTTCTATGTAGTCTGGCTACGCCCCCTATTGGAGGAACACAAGTTCTATGTAGTCTGGCTACACCCCATTGGAGGCACACAAGTTCTATGTAGTCTGGCTACGCCCCCTATTGGAGGAACACAAGTTCTATGTAGTCTGGCTACCCCCCATTGGAGGCACACAAGTTCTATGTAGTCTGGCTACGCCCCCTATTGGAGGAACACAAGTTCTATGTAGTCTGGCTACACCCCCCCATTGGAGGAACACAAGTTCTATGTAGTCTGGCTACGCCCCCCATTGGAGGAACACAAGTTCTATGTAGTCGTGCTACGCCCCCTATTGGAGGAACACAAGTTCTATGTAGTCTGGCTACCCCCCATTGGAGGAACACAAGTTCTATGTAGTCTGGCTACCCCCCATTGGAGGAACACAAGTTCTATGTAGTCTGGCTACGACCCCCATTGGAGGAACACAAGTTCTATGTAGTCTGGCTACCCCCCATTGGAGGAACACAAGTTATGTAGTCTGGCTACCCCCCATTGGAGGCACACAATGCCCCCCCCCCTTCCCAACTATGCCTCTTGAAACCAGTGTACTGTAGGTGAAAACAATATGTCATATTTGTAGGACAAGTGCTACACAAATTTAAACAAATGAACCACAGACTCCTGGACTGTTGTGAATAGTAAGTAACTCCATAATGAAATATATAGCAGTGCAGAGGCTGATTCTACTTACATAACCCCTGACAAAACAAAGACAGTGTTGTTTCTGCCACAAAATGAAGCTATTTTTCATCAACTACCTGGCACTACTTCCAAATGTATTTAAATCAATGAATCTCTCTGGAGGCTGGCTAGCTGAGTAGTAGTTCTCGTTCTCTCTCTCTCCCTCTCTCTGTGTGTTGGGGGAAGCTGTTTGTTTTCACAGAAACCGTCTCTGATCTCAAGAGGAATCATGAATTAACTAAGACTTGAATCAGTTTTTTTTAAGCCACAGTGCTCGCAAAGATTTAAAAAAAAAAAAGAATACAAACATTTTTGATAAGGCTTTTACTATCTGCCTCCCTCAGTGAGGATGGATAGAGGGAGGGGGAGAGGAAAGGAGGAGAAGGGTGACTCTTCCATTCAGCCTCCCTCAGTGAGGATGGATAGAGGGAGGGGGAGGGGAAAGGAGGAGAAGGGTGACTCTTCCATTCAGTCTCCCTCAGTGAGGATGGATAGAGGGAGGGGGAGGGGAAAGGAGGAGAAGGGTGACTCTTCCATTCAGTCTCCCTCAGTGAGGATGGATAGAGGGAGGGGGAGAGGAAAGGAGGAGAAGTGTGACTCTTCCATTCAGTCTCCCTCAGTGAGGATGGATAGAGGGAGGGGGAGAGGAAAGGAGGAGAAGGGTGACTCTTCCATTCAGTCTCCCTCAGTGAGGATGGATAGAGGGAGGGGGAGAGGAAAGGAGGAGAAGGTGACTCTTCCATTCAGTCTCCCTCAGTGAGGATGGATAGAGGGAGGGGGAGGAGGAAAGGAGGAGAAGGGTGACTCTTCCATTCAGTCTCCCTCAGTGAGGATGGATAGAGGGAGGGGAGAGGGAAAGGAGGAGAAGTGTGACTCTTCCATTCAGCCTCCCTCAGTGAGGATGGATAGAGGGAGGGGAGGGGAAAAGGAGGAGGAGGGTGACTCTTCCATTCAGCCTCCTCAGTGAGGATGGATAGAGGGAGGGGGAGAGGAAAGGAGGAGGAGGGTGACTCTTCCATTCAGCCTCCCTCAGTGAGGATGGATAGAGGGAGGGGGAGGGGAAAGGAGGAGGAGGGTGACTCTTCCATTCAGCCTCCCTCAGTGAGGATGGATAGAGGGAGGGGGAGAGGAAAGGAGGAGGAGGAGAAGTGTGACTCTTTGCCAAGCGCTTCCATTCAGTCTCCCTCAGTGAGGATGGATAGAGGGAGGGGGAGAGGAAAGGAGGAGGAGGAGAAGTGTGACTCTTTGCCAAGCGCTTCCATTCAGTCTCCCTCAGTGAGGATGGATAGAGGGAGGGGGAGAGGAAAGGAGGAGGAGTGTGACTCTTCCATTCAGTCTCCCTCAGTGAGGATGGATAGAGGGAGGGGGAGAGGAAAGGAGGAGAAGTGTGACTCTTCCATTCAGTCTCTCTCAGTGAGGATGGATAGAGGGAGGGGGAGAAGAAAGGAGGAGGAGGAGAAGGAGAAGGGTGACTCTTCCATTCAGTCTCCCTCAGTGAGGATGGATAGAGGGAGGGGGAGAGGAAAGGAGGAGAAGTGTGACTCTTCCATTCAGTCTCCCTCAGTGAGGATGGATAGAGGGAGGGGGAGGGGAAAGGAGGAGGAGGGTGACTCTTCCATTCAGTCTCCCTCAGTGAGGATGGATAGAGGGAGGGGGAGAGGAAAGGAGGAGAAGGGTGACTCTTCGCCAAGCGCTTCCATTCTGCCTCCCTCAGTGAGGATGGAAAAGGCATCGGCAATGGGTTTACACAAGATGATGTCAGACAGCTTGCCTAGGCTGACATCTTATACCGCTCCTCTCGGGCTTCCCTCCTCCTCCTTCGTCAGCAGAGGAGACAAGGTCTACAGTAATTATCTGGCTGAGCTGAAGTCTGTATGTGAATCAATGGGAGGGACACACAGATCAATGGAGGGACCTCTGGGTCATGGAGACTTAAAAACACAGTGGGGAAAAAAACACTACACATGTTGTTCTAATGATGAATTGTGTCCTGTAGATTGATATGGTTGGAACATTGTGTACTTAACCCTCAATCTGACCACAGATCACCACAGCGAAGCATAGAAACAGGACAACAGGAAGCGAGGAGTAGAAACAGGAGAACAGGAAGCGAGGAGTAGAAACAGGACAACAGGAAGCGAGGAGTAGAAACAGGACAACAGGAAGCGAGGAGTAGAAACAGGACAACAGGAAGCGAGGAGTAGAAACAGGACAACAGGAAGCGAGGAGTAGAAACAGGAGAACAGGAAGCGAGGAGTAGAAACAGGAGAACAGGAAGCCAAACGTAGAAACAGGAGAACAGGAAGCGAGGAGTAGAAACAGGAGAACAGGAAGCGAGGAGTAGAAACAGGACAACAGGAAGCGAGAAGTAGAAACAGGACAACAGGAAGCGAGGAGTAGAAACAGGACAACAGGAAGCGAGGAGTAGAAACAGGACAACAGGAAGCGAGGAGTAGAAACAGGACAACAGGAAGCGAGGAGTAGAAACAGGACAACAGGAAGCGAGGAGTAGAAACAGGACAACAGGAAGCGAGGAGTAGAAACAGGACAACAGGAAGCGAGGAGTAGAAACAGGAAGCGAGGAGTAGAAACAGGACAACAGGAAGCGAGGAGTAGAAACAGGACAACAGGAAGCGAGGAGTAGAAACAGGACAACAGGAAGCGAAGAGTAGAAACAGGACAACAGGAAGCGAGGAGTAGAAACAGGACAACAGGAAGCGAGGAGTAGAAACAGGAGAACAGGAAGCGAGGAGGAGAAACAGGAGAACAGGAAGCGAGGAGTAGAAACAGGAGAACAGGAAGCGAGGGAGAAACAGGAGAACAAACGAGGAGGAGAAACAGGACAACAGGAAGGAGGAGAAACAGGACAACAGGAAGCGAGGAGTAGAAACAGGACAACAGGAAGCGAGGAGGAGAAACAGGACAAGCGAAGAGTAGAAACAGGACAACAGGAAAGAGTAGAAACAGGACAACAGGAAGCGAGGAGTAGAAACAGGACAACAGGAAGCGAGGAGTAGAAAAAGCGAGGGTAGAAACAGGAAGCGAGGAGTAGAGGAAAAACAAGAGGAACAGGAAGAAACGACAACAAGTAGAAACAGGACAACAGGAAGCGAGGAGTAGAAACAGGACAACAGGAAGCGAGGAGTAGAAACAGGAAGCGAGGAGAGAACAGGAAGCGAGGAGTAGAAACAAGGACAACAGAAACAGGACAACAGGAAGCGAGGAGTAGAAACAGGACAACAGGAAGCGAGGAGTAGAAACAGGAGAACAGGAAGCGAGGAGTAGAAACAGGACAACAGGAAGCGAGGAGTAGAAACAGGAGAACAGGAAGCGAGGAGTAGAAACAGGAGTACAGGAAGCGAGGAGTAGAAACAGGAGTACAGGAAGCGAGGAGTAGAAACAGGACAACAGGAAGCGAGGAGTAGAAACAGGACAACAGGAAGCAAGGAGTAGAAACAGGAGAACAGGAAGCGAGGAGTAGAAACAGGACAACAGGAAACAGGACAACAGGAAGCGAGAAGGAGAAACAGTGATGATCCTGGGGTGAAGTTGCTGGTCGGACGGGGAATTGGCCGAATTTGTACCACTGCAAAAAGGTACAAATTATAAGACTCAAAAGTTTGTGTCCCAAATTCCCTACATAGCGCACTACTTTTAACCAGAGCCCTATTGGGAGAAGAGGTGACGGCTTCTTTTCCACTTCTTAAAACACCGAATGGTCTCTACTTCACCCATCCAAGGCTACAGAACGAGCATTTTTCTCTCAATACGGAGAGAATACTTGGGTTGATGAGAAAACTTTCAACTCTTAAACAACGGTGAAGCCTGCCAGGTTACCTGATGCCAGGTCTGAAAGTCAGGGAGGGAGTGACGAGAGCTCTAATTTTCAATGCGTCCCAAATGGCACCCTATTCCCTATATAGTGCACTACTGTTGACCAGGGCTGGCACCCTATTCCCTATATAGTGCACTACTGTTGACCATTGCCTTACGGGGTCTGGCCAAAGGTAGTGCACTGTCTAAGGAATAGGGTGCCATTTGGGACGCTATACGCCTCTGTCTGTCTGCCTGACGATGTAATGATAAACCCACTGAGGCGTTTCATTAGCGCCATGCCGTTCACCACGGTAACGCACGCTACCCTCGCAGCTACCTGCCTTCATGTCAATGACACTCCTACAACCTTTACAGTATTTATCCCTTTATTTTTCACTCAACACTGATGCTCTCTCCCCTCCCGACTCTCTCTCTCAACTCTCTCTTTCTCTCTCCCTCCCAACTCTCTCTCTCTCTCCCTGCGTCCCAAATGGCACCCTATTCCCTATATAGTGCACTACTGTTGACCAGGGCTGGCACCCTATTCCCTATATAGTGCACTACTGTTGACCATTGCCTTACGGGGTCTGGCCAAAGATAGTGCACTGTCTAAGGAATAGGGTGCCATTTGGGACGCTATACGCCTCTGTCTGTCTGCCTGACGATGTAATGATAAACCCACTGAGGCGTTTCATTAGCGCCATGCCGTTCACCACGGTAACGCACGCTACCCTCGCAGCTACCTGCCTTCATGTCAATGACACTCCTACAACCTTTACAGTATTTATCCCTTTATTTTTCACTCAACACTGATGCTCTCTCCTTCCTCCCAACTCTCTCTCTCTCTCTCCCTCCCAACTCTCTCTCTCTCTCTCTCTCTCTCTCTCTCTCTCTCTAGCCTCCCAACTCTCTCTCTCTCTCTCTCTAGCCTCCCAACTCTCTCTCTCTCTCTAGCCTCCCAACTCTCTCTCTCTCTCTAGCCTCCCAACTCTCTCTCTCTCTCTCTAGCCTCCCAACTCTCTCTCTCTAGCCTCTCTAGCCTCCCAACTCTCTAGCCTCTCTCTCTAGCCTCCCAACTCTCTCTAGCCTCTCTCTCTCTAGCCTCCCAACTCTCTCTCTCTAGCCTCCCTCTCTCTCTCTAGCCTCCCAGCCTCTCCAGCCTCTCAACTCTCTCTCTCTCTAGCCTCCCAAGCCTCCCAACTCTCTCTCTCTCTAGCCTCCCAACTCTCTCTCTCTCTAGCCTCCCACTCTCTCTCTCTCTCTAGCCTCCCAACTCTCTCTCTCTCTAGCCTCCCAACTCTCTCTCTCTCTCTCTAGCCTCCCAACTCTCTCTCTCTCTCTAGCCTCCCAACTCTCTCTCTCTCTCTCTAGCCTCCCAACTCTCTCTCTCTCTCTAGCCTCCCAACTCTCTCTCTCTCTCTAGCCTCCCAACTCTCTCTCTCTCTCTAGCCTCCCAACTCTCTCTCTCTCTCTCTAGCCTCCCAACTCTCTCTCTCTCTCTAGCCTCCCAACTCTCTCTCTCTCTAGCCTCCCAACTCTCTCTCTCTAGCCTCCCAACTCTCTCTCTCTCTCTCTAGCCTCCCAACTCTCTCTCTCTCTCTAGCCTCCCAACTCTCTCTCTCTAGCCTCCCAGCTCTCCCTAGCCTCTCTCTCTCTCTAGCCTCCCAACTCTCTCTCTAGCCTCCCAACTCTCTCCTAGCCTCTCTCTCTCTCTCTAGCCTCCCAACTCTCTCTCTCTCTCTAGCCTCCCAACTCTCTCTCTAGCCTCCCAACTCTCTCTCTCTAGCCTCCCAACTCTCTCTCTCTCTCTAGCCTCCCAACTCTCTCTCTCTCTCTAGCCTCCCAACTCTCTCTCTCTAGCCTCCCAACTCTCTCTCTCTCTCTCTCTAGCCTCCCAACTCTCTCTCTCTCTCTAGCCTCCCAACTCTCTCTCTCTCTCTCTAGCCTCCCAACTCTCTCTCTCTCTCTAGCCTCCCAACTCTCTCTCTCTCTCTAGCCTCCCAACTCTCTCCGACTCTCTCTCTCTCTCTCTAGCCTCCCAACTCTCTCTCTCTCTAGCCTCCCAACTCTCTCTCTCTCTAGCCTCCCAACTCTCTCTAGCCTCCCAACTCTCTCTCTAGCCTCCCAGCTCTCTCTCTCTCTCTCTAGCCTCCCAACTCTCTCTCTCTCTCTAGCCTCCCAACTCTCTCTCTCTCTCTCTAGCCTCCCAACTCTCTCTCTCTAGCCTCCCAACTCTCTCTCTCTAGCCTCCCAACTCTCTCTCTCTCTAGCTCTCCCAGCCTCCCAACTCTCTCTCTCTCTCCCAGCCTCCCAACTCTCTCTCTCTCTCTAGCCTCCCAACTCTCTCTCTCTAGCCTCCCAACTCTCTCCTCTCAGCCTCCCAACTCTCTCTCTCTCTCTCTCCCTCTGACTCTCTCTCTCTCTCTAGCCTCCCAACTCTCTCTCTCTCTCTCTAGCCTCCCAACTCTCTCTCTAGCCTCCCAACTCTCTCTCTCTAGCCTCCCAACTCTCTCTCTCTCTAGCCTCCCAACTCTCTCTCTCTCTAGCCTCCCAACTCTCTCTCTCTAGCCTCCCAACTCTCTCAGACTCTCTCTCCCCCTTGTGACTCTCTCTCTCTCTAGCCTCCCAAATCTCTCTCTCTATCCCCCAACTCTCAGACTCTCTCTCTCTCTCTCTCTCTCCCTTGTGACTCTCTCTCGCTCTCTAGCCTCCCAAATCTCTCTCTCTAGCCTCCCAACTCTCTCTCTCTAGCCTCCCAACTCTCTCTCTCTAGCCTCCCAACTCTCTCTCTCTCTAGCCTCCCAACTCTCTCTCTCTAGCCTCCCAACTCTCTCAGACTCTCTCTCCCCCTTGTGACTCTCTCTCTCTCTAGCCTCCCAAATCTCTCTCTCTATCCTCCCAACTCTCAGACTCTCTCTCTCTCCCCCTTGTGACTCTCTCTCGCTCTAGCCTCCCGCTCTCTCTAGCCTCCCAAATCTCTCTCTCTAGCCTCCCAACTCTCTCTCTCTAGCCTCCCAACTCTCTCTCTCTAGCCTCCCAACTCTCTCTCTCTAGCCTCCCAACTCTCTCTCTCTAGCCTCCCAACTCTCTCAGACTCTCTCGCTCGCCCTCGTGACTCTCTCTCACCGCAGCACGTTGCTGTTTGCTGTTGCCCATGGGTAAATAGATGAGCTTCTCACGGCTAGGTAGCAGCTCAAATTGATTTGCTTGCTCAAACAATTTGTTCTTGCTCAGCACTGGCTTAATGACTCTGGCCCATTCTTCCATTGACACGGCATGTCATCTTCTATTTACTGCCCAGATTTACTATTTCCCTAATGCTGCAGCCTTAGTGCCCTCAACCTCGCCCCCCCCTTCCTTAACACCATCAACCTAGCCCCCTCCAGGTTTACTGTTTCATTAACACCCTCAACCTAGTCCCCCCTTTCCTTAACACCCTCAACCTAGTCCCCCCTTTCCTTAACACCCTCAACCTAGTTTCCCCCTTTCCTTAACACCCTCAACCTAGTCCCCCTCTTTCCTTAACACCCTCAACCTAGTCCCCCCTTTCCTTAACACCCTCAACCTAGCCCCCTTCCTTAACACCCTCAACCTAGCCCCCCCTTTCCTTAACACCCCCAACCTTTCCTTAACACCCTCAACCTAGTCCCCCCTTTCCTTAACACCCTCAACCTTTCCTTAACACCCTCAACCTTTCCTTAACTTTCCTTAACACCTCAACCTTTCCTTAACACCCTCAACCTAGTCCCCCCTTTCCTTAACACCCTCAACCTTTCCTTAACACCCTCAACCTTTCCTTAACACCTCAACCTAGTCCCCCTTTCCTTAACACCCTCAACCTAGTCCCCCCTTTCCTTAACACCCTCAACCTAGTCCCCCCCTTTCCTTAACACCCTCAACCTAGTCCCCCTTTCCTTAACACCCTCAACCTAGTTCCCCCCTTTCCTTAACACCCTCAACCTAGTCCCCCCTTCCTTAACACCCTCAACCTAGTCCCCCTTTCCTTAACACCCTCAACCTAGTCCCCCCTTCCTTAACACCCTCAACCTAGTCCCCCCTTCCTTAACACCCTCAACCTAGTCCCCCCTTCCTTAACACCCTCAACCTTTCCTTAACACCCTCAACCTAGTCCCCCCTTTCCTTAACACCCTCAACCTTTCCTTAACACCCTCAACCTAGTCCCCCCTTTCCTTAACACCCTCAACCTTTCCTTAAACACCCTCAACCTAGTCCCCCCTTTCCTTAACACCCTCAACCTAGTCCCCCTTTCCTTAACACCCTACACCTAGTCCCCCCTTTCCTTAACAACCTCAACCTAGTCCCCCCTTTCCTTAACACCCTCAACCTAGTCCCCCCTTTCCTTAACACCCTCAACCTAGTCCCCCCTTTCCTTAACACCCTCAACCTAGTTCCCCCCTTTCCTTAACACCCTCAACCTAGCCCCCCTTTCCTTAACACCCTCAACCTAGCCCCCCTTTCCTTAACACCCTCAACCTAGTCTCCCCCTTTCCTTAACACCCTCAACCTTTCCTTAACACCCTCAACCTTTCCTTAACACCCTACACCTAGCCCCCCTTCCTTAACACCCTCAACCTAGTCCCCCCTTCCTTAACACCCTCAACCTAGTCCCTCCCCTTTCCTTAACACCCTCAACCTAGTCCCCCCTTCCTTAACACCCTCAACCTTTCCTTAACACCCTCAACCTAGTCCCCCCTTTCCTTAACACCCTCAACCTTTCCTTAACACCCTCAACCTAGTCCCCCTTTCCTTAACACCCTCAACCTTTCCTTAACACCCTCAACCTAGTCCCCCTTTCCTTAACACCCTCAACCTTTCCTTAACACCCTCAACCTTTCCTTAACACCCTCAACCTAGTCCCCCTTTCCTTAACACCCTACACCTAGTCCTCCCCCTTTCCTTAACACCCTCAACCTAGTCCCCCCTTTCCTTAACACCCTAACCTAGTCCCCCCTTTCCTTAACACCCTCAACCTAGTCCCCCCTTTCCTTAACACCCTCAACCTAGTCCCCCCCTTTCCTTAACACCCTCAACCTAGCCCCCCTTTCCTTAACACCCTCAACCTAGCCCCCTTTCCTTAACACCCTCAACCTAGTCCCCCTTTCCTTAACACCCCTACACCTAGTCCCCCCTTTCTTAACACCCTACACCTAGTCCCCCCCTTTCCTTAACACCCTACACCTAGTCCCCCCTTTCCTTAACACCCTCAACCTAGTCCCCCCTTTTTCCTTAACAGTCCCCCCCCTTCCTTAACACCTCAACCTAGCCCCCCCTTTCCTTAACACCCTCAACCTAGTCCCCCCTTCCTTAACACCCTCAACCTAGCCCTCCCCCTTTCCTTAACACCCTCAACCTAGCCCTCCCCCTTTCCTTAACACCCTCAACCTAGTCTCCCCCCCTTTCCTTAACACCCTCAACCTAGCCCCCCTTTCCTTAACACCCTCAACCTAGTCCCCCCCCCCTTCCTTAACACCCTCAACCTAGCCCTCCCCTTTCCTTAACACCCTCAACCTAGTCCCCCCTTCCTTAACACCCTCAACCTAGTCTCCCCCCTTTCCTTAACACCCTCAACCTAAGTCCCCCTTTCCTTAACACCCTCAACCTAGTCTCCCCCTTTCCTTAACACCCTCAACCTAGTCTCCCCCTTTCCTTAACACCCTCAACCTAAGCCCCCCCTCCAGGTTTACTGTTGCCTTAACGCCTTCAAATTAGTTTGTTATCCCAGAAAATGAGTAAATAGTGGAGGCGTTTTACTTTCGACTGCAGGGATTTAGTTTCAAATGAACCTTTATCAGTTTTACTTGTTTTGTTCGTGTTCTTTGCTTCTGAAAACAACAAACCGTAAACTAAGAATCGGGAGGAGAGAGGCTTTCATCCATTAGTTGCCATTCTACAGCGATAATAGGTTGAGTATTTAGTCGGCAAACTAGACAAAAAAGTCAGTATCTCTCTCTCCCCTCCTACACACTGTTCTGCTCTGTTCTCCCAGCTCCTCTTCTGCCTGCCTCTCTGAGCTATGACTTTAATATATTCAACTAACTCACTACTTGATAGGAAGTCACAACTACTGACTCATAAAATAAACAGGCATGTACATGTGTGTAAGGAGAGAAGGGGAGAGGAGGTAGAGAGGTGAGGTGAGGAGGAGAGAGGAGTTGGTGAGGAGAGGAGGTAGAGAGGAGAGTTGAGGAGGTAGAGAGGAGAGTTGAGGAAGGGCGAGGAGGTGGAGAGTTGAGGTGGTGGAGAGTTGAGGTGGTGGAGAGGTAAGGAGGGGAGAGGAGGAGAGGAGGTAGAGAGTTGAGGAGGGTAGAGGAGGTGGAGAGGAGTTGGTGAGGAGAGTAGGTAGAGAGGAGAGTTGAGGAAGGGAGAGGAGGTGGAGAGGAGAGGAGGTGGAGAGTTGAGGAGGAGAGAGGAGGAGGTGGAGAGTTGAGGAGGAGAGAGGAGGTGGAGAGTTGAGGAGGTGGAGAGAGTTGAGAAGGGGAGAGGAGGTGGAGAGCTGAGGAGGGGAGAGGAGGTAGAGAGGAGAGGTAAGGAGGGGAGAGGAGGTGGAGAGGAGGTGGAGAGTTGAGGAGGGGAGAGGAGGTGGGAGAGTTGAGGAGGGGAGAGTTGAGGAGGGAAGAGCTGAGGAGGGGGAGAGCTGAGGAGGGGAGAGGAGGTAGAGAGGAGAGGTAAGGAGGGGAGAGGAGGTGGAGAGCTGAGGAGGGGAGAGTTGAGGAGGGAGAGTTGAGGAGGTAGAGAGGAGAGGTGGAGGGGAGAGTTGAGGAGGTGGAGAGTTGAGGAGGTGGAGAGTTGAGGAGGTAGAGAGGAGAGGTGGAGGGGAGAGTTCAGGAGGTGGAGAGTTGAGGATGGGAGAGTTGAGGATGGGAGAGTTGAGGATGGGAGAGAGGAGAGGTGGAGGGGAGAGTTGAGGAGGTGGAGAGTTGAGGAGGTGGAGAGTTGAGGAGGTGGAGAGTTGAGGAGGTGGAGAGTTGAGGAGGTGGAGAGTTGAGGAGGTGGAGAGTTGAGGAGGTAGAGAGTTGAGGAGGTAGAGAGTTGAGGAGGTGGAGAGTTGAGGAGGTAGAGAGTTGAGGAGGTGGAGAGTTGAGGATGGGAGAGTTGAGGAGGTAGAGAGGAGAGGTGGAGGGGAGAGAGAAGGTTTATGAGCTAATGCGTGAATATTTGTGCATCCTTCAGGGAGAACCAGGGTAAACCACAGTTGAAGACAAAGCAAGATCCAGAGTGGTCACTGGTCACCAAAACAACCCAGCTATAGGACAATGACATCCCCCATCACCAGGTGGCACTACTGCTTCATGTTGATATCATGTCAGCTCAGTCCCTGCATCCCTAGCTTTGTCTATGGATCTGAGCGTGGTTCCATTTCTCCAGACCCATTCCTCAGCTGTTTACCAGCAACACGGCAGAGTGCCCGCTTGCTTGGTGGTTGTTTGAATCCCTGACCCTGTAGCCTTTCACCGTATACAGGTTGAAAATAGCAGATTTGGGACACTGAAAAAAGGTCTAAATTGGTACACAGTGGCTGTACAGTAACATACATAACGTCAGACCTCAGGCTCTGTATGGGTTTTGACAGACAGCCGTTCTGAACTGGAGCTGTACAGTAACATGCTATACATGACGTCAGACCTCAGGCTCTGTATGGGTTTTGACAGACAGCCGTTCTGAACTGGAGCTGTACAGTAACATGCTATACAGGACGTCAGACCTCAGGCTCTGTATGGGTTTTGACAGACAGCCGTTCTGAACTGGAGCTGTACAGTAACATGCTATACATGACGTCAGACCTCAGGCTCTGTATGGGTTTTGACAGACAGCCGTTCTGAACTGGAGCACACGACCAGGAGAGGAGAAGAAGAAAGGCTGGTATTTGTGGAACAGAATGAGCCTGTTGTTGGTGGTATTGTGGAACAGAATGAGCCTGTTGTTGGTGGTATTGTGGAACAGAATGAGCCTGTTGTTGGTGGTATTGTGGAACAGAATGAGCCTGTTGTTGGTGGTATTGTGGAACAGGATGAGCCTGTTGGTGGTATTGTGGAACAGAATGAGCTTGTTTGTGGAACAGAATGAGCCTGCTGTTGTTGGTATTGTGGAACAGAATGAGCCTGTTTTTGGTGGTATTGTGGAACAGAATGAGCCTGTTGTTGGTGGTATTGTGGAACAGAATGAGCCTGTTGTTGGTGGTATTGTGGAACAGAATGAGCCTGTTTTGGTGGTATTGTGGAACAGAATGAGCCTGTTGTTGGTGGTATTGTGGAACAGAATGAGCCTGTTGTTGGTGGTATTGTGCCTTTGTTGGAACAGAATGAGCCTTTGTTGGTGGTATTGTGGAACAGAATGAGCCTGTTGTTGGTGGTATTGTGGAACAGAATGAGCCTGTTGTTGGTGGTATTGTGGAACAGAATGAGCCTTTGTTGGTGGTATTGTGGAACAGAATGAGCCTTTTGTTGGTGGTATTGTGGAACAGAATGAGCCTGTTGTTGGTGGTATTGTGGAACAGAATGAGCCTGTTGTTGGTGGTATTGTGGAACAGAATGAGCCTGTTGTTGGTGGTATTGTGGAACAGAATGAGCTACAGCACATACACATGAACTCCTTTCAATGTGCACCAAAATTAGGATCCGTTTCCCTGATTTACCCTGTGAAAGCCTGACACCGTCATATCATATTTTATAACTCCGCTTGTCATGCTGACAATAGAACAAGCTTTCAAATGACCCAGATTGATATATATAGTGGACTGTTTTTTGGACTGCATGAACAACAGTAATTGTGTGATGGTGGGGGATGCAGAGTTGTGTTCCAAACAAAAACAACAAAAAGTGTGCTTGCTGTAGTTCCTCAACGGCACAGCTAGGAGAGCTAAAGACAAATAAGTACCTTATAGTTTTAGTTGAATACTCTTCTTTGGGTCATAAAAGTGCATTTAAATTACTTAGGAAATGTGCCCACTTTGGAGAGGTGTGAGGCCACTTGGAAACACCAGTGAGTTTAATTTTCTTGTGTCATGTTGCACCTATCTTACATTTCCCAGGAATATTCTGATTATGTTACTGAACGTATCCAGAGTATTTTCAGATTTCCATTATCAACAAATGCGGTGAAAAGTGCAGTAAATGTCAAATTCACATAAAGTCAACAGTTTGAATTCAGTCTTGTGTCAGGTGAAATGTTGTTTCCTCAACCTTTAGTTGAGTAATGTTCTCATAATCTTCAAATGGTTCCCTTTTCATTTCTACCACGGTTATTCAGATGCTTTCCGTATTTCTTCCATAAGAACCATTCAATTAAACCGTTCAAATAGCCCCCATCCGTACAGGTCGATTCCCACCAGGGTAAAGATCAGCCCAGACCCCATCCGTACAGGTCGATTCCCACCAGGGTAAAGAACAGCCCAGACCCCATCCGTACAGGTCATTTCCCACCAGGGTAAAGAACAGCCCAGACCCCATCCGTACAGGTCGATTCCCACCAGGGTTAAAGATCAGCCCAGACCCCATCCGTACAGGTCGATTCCCACCAGGGTTAAAGATCAGCCCAGACCCCATCCGTACAGGTCGATTCCCACCAGGGTAAAGAACAGCCCAGACCCCATCCGTACAGGTCGATTCCCACCAGGGTTAAAGATCAGCCCAGACCCCATCCGTACAGGTCGATTCCCACCAGGGTTAAAGATCAGCCCAGACCCCATCCGTACAGGTCGATTCCCACCAGGGTTAAAGATCAGCCCAGACCCCATCCGTACAGGTCGATTCCCACCAGGGTTAAAGATCAGCCCAGACCCCATCCGTACAGGTCGATTCCCACCAGGGTTAAAGATCAGCCCAGACCCCATCCGTACAGGTCAATTCCCACCAGGGTTAAAGATCAGCCCAGACCCCATCCGTACAGGTCGATTCCCACCAGGGTTAAAGATCAGCCCAGACCCCATCCGTACAGGTCGATTCCCACCAGGGTTAAAGATCAGCCCAGACCCCATCCGTACAGGTCGATTCCCACCAGGGTTAAAGATCAGCCCAGACCCCATCCGTACAGGTCGATTCCCACCAGGGTAAAGGGTTAAAGATCAGCCCAGACCCCATCTGTACAGGTCGATTCCCACCAGGGTAAAGGGTTAAAGATCAGCCCAGACCCCATCTGTACAGGTCGATTCCCACCAGGGTAAAGGGTTAAAGATCAGCCCAGACCCCATCCGTACAGGTCGATTCCCACCAGGGTTAAAGATCAGCCCAGACCCCATCCGTACAGGTCATTTCCCACCAGGGTAAAGGGTTAAAGATCAGCCCAGACCCCATCCGTACAGGTCGATTCCCACCAGGGTTAAAGATCAGCCCAGACCCCATCCGTACAGGTCAATTCCCACCAGGGTAAAGAACAGCCCAGACCCCATCCGTACAGGTCGATTCCCACCAGGGTTAAAGATCAGCCCAGACCCCATCCGTACAGGTCGATTCCCACCAGGGTTAAAGATCAGCCCAGACCCCATCCGTACAGGTCGATTCCCACCAGGGTTAAAGATCAGCCCAGACCCCATCCGTACAGGTCGATTCCCACCAGGGTTAAAGATCAGCCCAGACCCCATCCGTACAGGTCGATTCCCACCAGGGTAAAGAACAGCCCAGACCCCATCCGTACAGGTCGATTCCCACCAGGGTTAAAGATCAGCCCAGACCCCATCCGTACAAGTCAATTCCCACCAGGGTTAAAGGGTTAAAGATCAGCCCAGACCCCATCCGTACAGGTCAATTCCCACCAGGGTTAAAGGGTTAAAGATCAGCCCAGACCCCATCCGTACAGGTCAATTCCCACCAGGGTTAAAGGGTTAAAGATCAGCCCAGACCCCATCCGTACAGGTCGATTCCCACCAGGGTTAAAGATCAGCCCAGACCCCATCCGTACAGGTCAATTCCCACCAGGGTTAAAGATCAGCCCAGACCCCATCCGTACAGGTCGATTCCCACCAGGGTTAAAGATCAGCCCAGCCCCCATCCGTACAGGTCAATTCCCACCAGGGTTAAAGATCAGCCCAGACCCCATCCGTACAGGTCGATTCCCACCAGGGTTAAAGATCAGCCCAGCCCAGCCCCCATCCGTACAGGTCAATTCCCACCAGGGTTAAAGATCAGCCCAGCCCCCATCCGTACAGGTCAATTCCCACCAGGGTTAAAGATCAGCCCAGACCCCATCCGTACAGGTCGATTCCCACCAGGGTAAAGATCAGCCCAGACCCCATCCGTACAGGTCGATTCCCACCAGGGTAAAGATCAGCCCAGCCCCCATCCGTACAGGTCAATTCCCACCAGGGTTAAAGATCAGCCCAGACCCCATCCGTACAGGTCAATTCCCACCAGGGTTAAAGATCAGCCCAGACCCCATCCGTACAGGTCAATTCCCACCAGGGTAAAGGGTTAAAGATCAGCCCAGACGCAGTCAGACAATGGAACCACACCTCTTTCTTCATAAAATGGATTTTGAAATACTGCGTTTCAACAAGAACACCAAGCTACAGTATCGTAGTGTCAACATGAGCACCAAGCTACAGTATCGTAGTGTCAACATGAGCACCAAGCTACAGTATCGTAGTGTCAACATGAGCACCAAGCTACAGTATCGTAGTGTCAACATGAGCACCAAGCTACAGTATCGTAGTGTCAACATGAGCACCAAGCTACAGTATCGTAGTGTCAACATGAGCACCAAGCTACAGTATCGTAGTTTCAACATGAAGTCCAAGCTACAGTATTGTAGTTTCAACATGAACACCAAGCTACAGTATCGTCGTTTCAACATGAGCACCAAGCTACAGTATTGTAGTTTCAACATGAGCACCAAGCTACAGTATCGTCGTTTCAACATGAGCACCAAGCTACAGTATCGTCGTTTCAACATGAAGACCAAGCTACAGTATCGTCGTTTCAACATGAAGACCAAGCTACAGTATTGTAGGTTCAACATGAAGACCAAGCTACAGTATCGTAGGTTCAACATGAGCACCAAGCTACAGTATCGTAGTTTCAACATGAGCACCAAGCTACAGTATGTTCACCCAATTCCAATTCATGTTCACCCAATTCCCTTTATAGGGCGCTACTTTTGACCAGGGAATAGGGTGCATTGTGGGATGCAGGCAGACGGTAGTAGATCCAGCAGGGTGAGAACGTTGTCAACTGTTCTAATGAAAACCTTATTGAAAGGTTATCTTCAGACTACAATGAGTCACCATTGAGAACATATCTATTCTGATATTTTTGGAGAGGAGGTAAGTAGAGAGCTAGTTAGTATTTAATCTGATCTGATGACGTAAACACAATGGGGTTACATACAGGAGAGCAGTCTACAGGGTTACATACCGGAGAGCAGTGTACAGGGTTACATACCATGGAGCAGTCTACAGGGTTACATACCGGGGAGCAGTCTACAGGGTTACATACCGGGGAGCAGTCTACAGGGTTACATACTGGAGAGCAGTCTACAGGGTTACATACTGGAGAGCAGTCTACAGGTCACATTCCGGGGAGCAGTCTACAGGGTTACATACTGGAGAGCAGTCCCCAGGGTTACATACCGGAGAGCAGTCTACAGGGTTACATACCGGGAGCAGTCTACAGGGTTACATACTGGAGAGCAGTCTACAGGGTTACATACTGGAGAGCAGTCTACAGGGTTACATACCGGGGAGCAGTCTACAGGGTTACATACTGGAGAGCAGTCTACAGGGTTACATACTGGAGAGCAGTCTACAGGGTTACATACTGGAGCAGTCTACAGGGTTACATACTGGAGAGCAGTCTACAGGGTTACATACTGGAGAGCAGTCTACAGGGTTACATACTGGAGAGCAGTCTACAGGGTTACATACTGGAGAGCAGTCTACAGGGTTACATACAGGAGAGCAGTCTACAGGGTTACATACTGGAGAGCAGTCTACAGGGTTACATACTGGAGAGCAGTCTACCAGGGTTACATACCATGGAGCAGTCCCCAGGGTTACATACTGGAGAGCAGTCTACAGGGTTACATACTGGAGAGCAGTCTACAGGGTTACATACGGAGAGCAGTCTACAGGGTTACATACCGGAGAGCAGTCTACAGGGTTACATACTGGAGAGCAGTCTACAGGGTTACATACCATGGAGCAGTCTACAGGGTTACATACTGGAGAGCAGTCTACAGGGTTACATACTGGGGAGCAGTCTACAGGGTTACATACTGGGGAGCAGTCTACAGGGTTACATACTGGGGAGCAGTCTACAGGGTTACATACCATGGAGCAGTCTACAGGGTTACATACTGGAGAGCAGTCTACAGGGTTACATACCATGGAGCAGTCTACAGGGTTACATACCGGAGAGCAGTCTACAGGGTTACATACTGGAGAGCAGTCTACAGGGTTACATACTGGAGAGCAGTCTACAGGGTTACATACTGGAGAGCAGTCTACAGGGTTACATACTGGAGAGCAGTCTACAGGGTTACATACCATGGAGCAGTCTACAGGGTTACATACCGGGGAGCAGTCTACAGGGTTACATACCGGAGAGCAGTCTACAGGGTTACATACCGGATAGCAGTCTACAGGGTTACATACAGGAGAGCAGTCTACAGGGTTACATACTGGATAGCAGTCTACAGGGTTACATACTGGGGAGCAGTCTACAGGGTTACATACCATGGAGCAGTCTACAGGGTTACATACCATGGAGCAGTCTACAGGGTTACATACCATGGAGCAGTCTACAGGGTTACATACAGGAGAGCAGTCTACAGGGTTACATACTGGATAGCAGTCTACAGGGTTACATACTGGGGAGCAGTCTACAGGGTTACATACCATGGAGCAGTCTACAGGGTTACATACCATGGAGCAGTCTACAGGGTTACATACCATGGAGCAGTCTACAGGGTTACATACTGGAGAGCAGTCTACAGGGTTACATACTGGGGAGCAGTCTACAGGGTTACATACTGGAGAGCAGTCTACAGGGTTACATACTGGAGAGCAGTCTACAGGGTTGTCATACATGCTAGCAGTCTACAGGGTTACATACTGGAGCAGTCTACAGGGTTACATACTGGAGAGCAGTCTACAGGGTTACATACTGAGAGCAGTCTACAGGGTTACATACTGGAGAGCAGTCTACAGGGTTACATACTGGAGAGCAGTCTACAGAGGGTTACATACATGGAGAGCAGTCTACAGGGTTACATACTGGAGAGCAGTCTACAGGGTTACATACTGGAGAGCAGTCTACAGGGTTACATACTGGAGAGCAGTCTACAGGGTTACATACTGGAGAGCAGTCTACAGGGTTACATACTGGAGAGCAGTCTACAGGGTTACATACTGGAGAGCAGTCTACAGGGTTACATACAGGAGAGCAGTCTACAGGGTTACATACTGGAGAGCAGTCTACAGGGTTACATACTGGAGAGCAGTCTACAGGGTTACATACTGGAGAGCAGTCTACAGGGTTACATACTGGAGAGCAGTCTACAGGGTTACATACTGAGAGCAGTCTACAGGGTTACATACTGGAGAGCAGTCTACAGGGTTACATACTGGAGAGCAGTCTACAGGGTTACATACTGAGAGCAGTCTACAGGGTTACATACTGGAGAGCAGTCTACAGGGTTACATACTGGAGAGCAGTCTACAGGGTTACATACTGGAGAGCAGTCTACAGGGTTACATACTGGAGAGCAGTCTACAGGGTTACATACTGGAGAGCAGTCTACAGGGTTACATACTGGAGAGCAGTCTACAGGGTTACATACAATTGGAGAGCAGTTCCTGGAGAGCTTCTACAGGGTTACATACTGGAGAGCAGTCTACAGGGTTACATACTGGAGAGCAGTCTACAGGGTTACATACTGGAGAGCAGTCTACAGGGTTACATACTGGAGAGCAGTCTACAGGGTTACATACTGGAGAGCAGTCTACAGGGTTACATACCATGGAAGCAGTCTATTCAGGGTTACATTGGGAGCAGTCTACAGGGTTACAGAGGAGAGCAGTCTACAGGGTTATACTGGGAGCAGTCTACAGGGTTACATACTGGAGAGCAGTCTACAGGGTTACATACTGGATAGCAGTCTACAGGGTTACATACAGGAGAGCAGTCTACAGGGTTACATACTGGAGAGCAGTCTACAGGGTTACATACCATGGAGCAGTCTACAGGGTTACATACCATGGAGCAGTCTACAGGGTTACATACTGGAGAGCAGTCTACAGGGTTACATACTGGAGCAGTCTACAGGGTTACATACTGGAGAGCAGTCTACAGGGTTACATACTGGAGAGCAGTCTACAGGGTTACATACCGGAGAGCAGTCTACAGGGTTACATACTGGAGAGCAGTCTACAGGGTTACATACCGGGGAGCAGTCTACAGGGTTACATACTGGAGAGCAGTCTACAGGGTTACATACTGGAGAGCAGTCTACAGGGTTACATACTGGAGAGCAGTCTACAGGGTTACATACTGGAGAGCAGTCTACAGGGTTACATACTGGAGAGCAGTCTACAGGGTTACATACTGGAGAGCAGTCTACAGGGTTACATACTGGAGAGCAGTCTACAGGGTTACATACTGGAGAGCAGTCTACAGGGTTACATACTGGAGAGCAGTCTACAGGGTTACATACTGGAGAGCAGTCTACAGGGTTACATACTGGAGAGCAGTCTACAGGGTTACATACAGGAGAGCAGTCTACAGGGTTACATACTGGAGAGCAGTCTACAGGGTTACATACCGGAGAGCAGTCTACAGGGTTACATACTGGAGAGCAGTCTACAGGGTTACATACTGGAGAGCAGTCTACAGGGTTACATACCATGGAGCAGTCTACAGGGTTACATACTGGAGAGCAGTCTACAGGGTTACATACTGGAGAGCAGTCTACAGGGTTACATACTGGAGAGCAGTCTACAGGGTTACATACTGGAGAGCAGTCTACAGGGTTACATACTGGAGAGCAGTCTACAGGGTTACATACTGGAGAGCAGTCTACAGGGTTACATACTGGAGAGCAGTCTACAGGGTTACATACTGGAGAGCAGTCTACAGGGTTACATACTGGAGAGCAGTCTACAGGGTTACATACTGGGAACCTTTCTTGTTGCTGTTTGTTTTCTTAGCTCAGCTAATTTTTTAAATTACAATTCTGCCATTACATTTAGTTAATGTTTGTATGTTGTCTGTTCGTATATATTGTTTTTCTTGTTTATATGTAAACCTGCCCAGGGAATGTAGATGGAAATTAGTTGTCTAAATCTGGTACATTTTTTCTCAAGTGTCCTGAGAATGATGTTTTGTTGTACATTGTCCCTGTTCAAATCAACGTAATATTAACAACAATAAATGTTATTTCTCAATCAAAATGTGTCGCACATGTCAATGACTTCTTACTATCAGCTTAATACGATTGGCCCAACCGCGCACTCTTCCGATTGGCCCAACCGCGCACTCTTCCGATTGGCCCAACCGCGCACTCTTCCGATTGGCCCAACCGCGCACTCTTCCGATTGGCCCAACCGCGCACTCTTCCGATTGGCCCAACCGCGCACTCTTCCGATTGGCCCAACCAAACACTCTTCCGATTGGTATAACAGCGCTCTTCTGATTGGTCCAACTGAACACATACTCCCCTCAACTCACACATGGAGTTGAGGTACTCCCCTCAACTCACACATGGAGTTGAGGTACTCCCCCCAACTCACACATGAAGTTGAGGTACTCCCCCCAACTCACACATGAAGTTGAGGTACTCCCCTCTCCCCCATGAAGTTGAGGTACTCCCCTCTCCCCCCCAACTCACCCATGTAGTTGAGGTACTCCCCTCTCCCCCCACTCACCCATGAAGTTGAGGTACTCCCCTCTCCCCCAACTCACCCATGAAGTTGAGTTAGTCCTCTTCCCCCCTGACTCACCCATGAAGTTGAGGTAGCCCTCTCCCTCCTGACTCACCCTTGAAGTTGAGGTAGCCCTCTCCCCAACTCACCCATGAAGTTGAGGTAGCCCTCTCCCCAACTCACCCATGAAGTTGAGGTAGCCCTCTCCCCCCTGACTCACCCATGAAGTTGAGGTAGCCCTCTCCCCAACTCACCCATGAAGTTGAGGTAGCCCTCTCCCCAACTCACCCATGAAGTTGAGGTAGCCCTCTCCCCCCTGACTCACCCATGAAGTTGAGGTAGCCCTCTCCCCCCTGACTCACCCATGAAGTTGAGGTAGCCCTCTCCCCAACTCACCCATGAAGTTGAGGTAGCCCTCTCCCCAACTCACCCATGAAGTCGAGGTAGCCCTCTCCCCAACTCACCCATGAAGTCGAGGTAGCCCTCTCCCCAACTCACCCATGAAGTTGAGGTAGCCCTCTCCCCCCAGAGCGTGTGTGAGGAGGCGGATCATCTTATGTAGCTGGATGCCTCGGTCGATGACGGGAGTCATGGGGATCAGGGAACTCATGTTGGTGTACATCTCTTTATCCATCAGCCAGAAGGCCAGGGACTTATCACCTACCAGAGACTAGAGACAGAGATGTAGCGAGAGAAATGAAGAGAGAGAGATGAAGAGAGAGAGATGGAGAGACAGATGGAGAGAGAGATGGAAAGAGAGAGACGGAGAGATAGATGAAGACAGAGAGATGAGAGAGAGAGAGATGGAGAGAGAGAGATGGAGAGAGAAACCCCATTTGTGAGTGTAATATTTATTTAACTTTCGTTTATGATCTATTTCACTTGCTTTTTTAATGTCAACATATGTCTCCCTTGCCAATAAAGCCCTTTGAATTGAATTGAGAGAGATGTAGAGAGCGAGAGATACACACACGGCCAAAATGATGTATTTTGTATTTATGATGGATCCTCATAAATCGTCTGCCAGCTAACCTTCCTGGGGTCCGGAGGAATTCAGGCAGTTATACAATCGCAAAACATTCATTACAGAATTCACAACACACTAAGTGTGTTCCCTCAGGCCCATACTCCACTACCACATATCTACAACACAAAATACACGTGTACACGAGTGTGTATAGTCAGTATGTTATCATGTGTACGTGTATGCATGTGTCTGCGCCTGTGTGTTTCTCTTCACTGTCCCCACTGTATTTGTATCTGTTTTTTAAAATCTGATTCTACTGCTTGCATCTTGACCCTATTCCTGATGTGGAATAGAGTTCCATGTAGTCATGGCTCTATGTAGTACTGTGCACCTCCCATTGTCTGTTCTGGACTTGGGGACTGTGAAGAGACTTCTGGTGGCATGTCTTGTGGGTTTATGCATGGGTGTCCGAGCTGTGTACCAGTAGTTCAAACAGACAGCTCGGTTCATTCAACATGTCAAAACCTCTCACAAACACAATTAGTGATGAAATCATTCTCTCCTCCACTTTCAACCAGGAGAGATTGACATGCATATTATTAATGTTAGCTCTCTGTGTACATCCAAGGGCCAGCTGTGCTGCCCTGTTCTGAGCCAATTGCAATTTTCCCGAGTCCCTTTTTGTGGCACCTGACCACACGACTGAACAGTAGTCCAGGTGCAACAAAACTAGTCTGTAGGACCTGTCTTGCTGACAGTGTTGTGAAGAAGGTAGAAACTAGGGCCTGTAGGACCTGCCTTGTTCATAGTGTTGTTAAGAAGGTAGAAACTAGGGCCTGTAGGACCTGCCTTGATGATAGTGTTGTGAAGAAGGTAGAAACTAGGGCCTGTAGGACCTGCCTTGTTGATAGTGTTGTTAAGAAGGTAGAAACTAGGGCCTGTAGGACCTGCCTTGTTCATAGTGTTGTTAAGAAGGTAGAAACTAGGGCCTGTAGGACCTGCCTTGTTCATAGTGTTGTTAAGAAGGTAGAAACTAGGGCCTGTAGGACCTGCCTTGTTCATAGTGTTGTTAAGAAGGTAGAAACTAGGGCCTGTAGGACCTGTCTTGATGATAGTGTTGTGAAGAAGGTAGAAACTAGGGCCTGTAGGATCTGCCTTGTTGATAGTGTTGTTAAGAAGGTAGAAACTAGGGCCTGTAGGACCTGCCTTGTTCATAGTGTTGTTAAGAAGGTAGAAACTAGGGCCTGTAGGACCTGCCTTGTTCATAGTGTTGTTAAGAAGGCAGAAACTAGGGCCTGTAGGACCTGCCTTGTTGATAGTGTTGTTAAGAAGGTAGAAACTAGGGCTGTTTAGTCATCTCAACTTGCTCAATTTCAACATTATTTATTACAACATTTAGTTCAGTTTAAGTGAATGATTTGTCCTAAATACATAGATTTTAGTTTTTGAAATATTTAGGACTAATTTATTCCTTGCCACCCATTATAAAACTAACTGCAGCTCTCTGTTAAGTGTTTCAGTCATTTCAGTCGCTGTAGTAGTTGATGTGTATAGTGTTGAGTTATCCGCATACATAGACACACTGTCTTTATTTAAAGCCAGTGGCCTGTCGTTAGTAAAGATTGAAAACACAGCTGCCATGGGGAATTCCTGACTCTACATGGATTATGTTGGATAGGCTTCCATTAGAGAACACCCTCTGTGTTCTGTTAGACAGGTAACTCTTTATCCACAATATAGCAGGGGGTGTAAAGCCATAACACCCTCTGTATTCTGTTAGACAGGTAACTCTTTACCCACATTATAGCAGGGGGTGTAAAGCCATAACACCCTCTGTGTTCTGTTAGACAGGTCACTCTTTATCCACAATATAGCAGGGGGTGTAAAGCCATTAAACAAATGTTTTCCCAGCAGCAGACTATGATCGATAATGTCAAAAGACACACTGAAGTCTAACAAACCAGCCCCTATAATCTTTTAATCATCAATTTCTCTCAGCCAATCATCAGTCATTTGTGTAAGTGCTGTGCTTGTTGAATGTCCTTCCCTAGAAGCTGAAAGTTTGTTGTAAATTTGTTTACTGTAAAATAGCATTGTATCTGGTCAAACACAATTTTCCCCAAAACTTTACTAACGGTTGGTAACAGTGCTCCCGAGTGGTGCAGCGGTCTAAGGCACTGCATTGTCAGTGCAAGAGGTGTCACTACAGTCCCTGGTTCGAATCCAGGCTGTATCACATCCAGCCGGTTGAGGTCAGGGCTCTGAGCAAGCCAGTCAAGTTCTTCCACACTGATCTCAACAAACCATTTCTGTACGAACATTGCTTTGTGCACAGTGGCATTGTCATGCTGAAACAGGGAAGGGCCTTCCCCGAACTGTTGCTACAAAGTTGGAAGCACAGAATTTTCTAGAATGTCAATGTATGCTGTAGCGTTAAGATTTCCCTTCACTGGAACTAAGGGACCGAACCATTAAAAACAGCCCCAGACCACAGTTCCTCATCCACCAAACTTTACAGTTGGCACTACGCATTCAGGTAGGTACTGTTCTCCTGGCATCCGCCAAACCCCAGATTGGTCAGTCGGACTGCCAGTTGGTGAAGCGTGGTTCATCACTCCAGAGAACGCGTTTCCACTGCTCCAGAGTCCAATGTCGGCGAGCTTTACACCACTCCAGCCGATGCTTGGTGATCTTAGGCTTGTGTGCGGTTGCTCGGCCATGGAAACCCATTTCATGAAGCTCCCAACTAACAGTTATCGCGCTGACATTGCTTCCAGAGGCAGTTTGAAACTCGGTAGTGAGTGTTGCAACCGAGGACAGATTATTTTTTTGCGCTAAATGCTTCAGCACTCGACGGTCCCGTTCCGTGAGATTGTGTGGCCTACCACTTCGGGGCTGAGCCGTTGTTGCTCTTAGATGTTTCCACTTCACAATAACAGCACTTACAGTTGACCGGGGCAGCTCTATCAGGGCTGCAATTTGGCGAACTGACTTGTTGAAAAGGTGGCATCCTATGGCAGTGCCACATTGAAAGTCACTGAGCTTTTCAGTAAGGCCATTCTACTGCCAATGTTTGTCTATGGAGATTGCATGGAGGAGTGCTCGATTTTATACACCCGTCGACAAGGAGTGTGGCTGAAATAGCAGAATACACTAATTTGCAGGTGTGTCCACATACTTTTGCCTCCCATAGTGCAGAGAGAGAGATCGAAAAACAGATAGGAGAACTCATGTTGGTGTACATCTCTTTATCCATTAACCAGAAGGACAGGGACTTATCACCTACCACGAACTAGACACATATGCCTATTAGGAGGTACATGCACGTTTTATTGACAAACACAGTTACAAATCGAGAGCTTGGGACTATAAAGGCTCTATCTACAAACACATCATTCGGATATGAATTGGCTTTAAACCAATGGTTTGAACGGTGTCATTTACAGGACTTTATTAGGTAGAGCACATTGAACAGAACAAGGCCATGTAAGGAACTCAATGTGGACAAAAATGCAGATAGAACTGTACTAGCACCCCAACCCTTAATGTAGATGTGGAGATATAACTGTACTAGCCCCCCAATCCTGAATGTAGATGTGGAGATAGAACTGTACTAGCCCCCCAACCCTTAATGTAGATGTAGAGATAGAACTGTACTAGCCCCCAACCCTTAATGTAGATGTGGAGATAGAACTGTACTAGCCCCCAACCCTTACTTCATGTAGATGTGGAGATAGAACTGTACTAGCCCCCAACCCTTAATGTAGATGTGGAGATAGAACTGTACTAGCCCCCAACCCTTACTTCATGTAGATGTGGAGATAGAACTGTCCTAGCCCCCCAACCCTTAATGTAGATGTGGAGATAGAACTGTACTAGAGATAGAACTGTACTAGCGATAGAACTGTACTAGCCCCCCAACCCTTAATGTAGATGTGGAGATAGAACTGTACTAGAGATAGAACTGTACTTGCGATAGAACTGTCCTAGCCCCCCAACCCTTAATGTAGATGTGGAGATAGAACTGTACTAGCGATAGAACTGTCCTAGCCCCCCAACCCTTAATGTAGATGTGGAGATAGAACTGTACTAGAGATAGAACTGTACTAGCGATAGAACTGTCCTAGCCCCCCAACCCTTAATGTAGATGTGGAGATAGAACTGTACTAGAGATAGAACTGTACTAGCGATAGAACTGTACTAGCGATAGAACTGTACTAGCCCCCCCAACCCTTGATGTGGAGATAGAATCTAGGGGCGGCAGCGTAGCCTAGTGGTTAGAGCGTTGGACTAGTAACCGGAAGGTTGCGTGTTCAAACCCCGAGCTGACAAGGTACAAATCTGTCTTCCTGCCCCTGAACAGGCAGTTAACCCACTGTTCCCAGGCCGTCATTGAAAATAAGAATGTGTTCTTAACTGACTTGCCTGGTTAAATAAAGGTAAAAAAAAAAAAAAAAAACTGTCCTAGCCCCCAACCCTTAATGTAGATGTGGAGATAGAACTGTCCTAGCCCCCCAACCCTTAATGTAGATGTGGAGATAGAACTGTCCTAGCCCCCCCAACCCTTAATGTAGATGTGGAGATAGAACTGTCCTAGCCCCCAACCCTTAATGTAGATGTGGAGATAGAACTGTCCTAGCCCCCCCAACCCTTAATGTAGATGTGGAGATAGAACTGTCCTAGCCCCCCAACCCTTAATGTAGATGTGGAGATAGAACTGTCCTAGCCCCCCAACCCTTAATGTAGATGTGGAGATAGAACTGTCCTAGCCCCCCAACCCTTAATGTAGATGTGGAGATAGAACTGTACTAGAGATAGAACTGTACTAGCGATAGAACTGTACTAGCCCCCCAACCCTTAATGTAGATGTGGAGATAGAACTGTCCTAGCCCCCCAACCCTTAATGTAGATGTGGAGATAGAACTGTACTAGAGATAGAACTGTACTAGCGATAGAACTGTACTAGCCCCCAACCCTTAATGTAGATGTGGAGATAGAGCCCCCAACCCTTGATGTGGAGATAGAACTGTCCTAGCCCCCAACCCTTAATGTAGATGTGGAGATAGAACTGTACTAGCCCCCAACCCTTAATGTAGATGTGGAGATAGAACTGTCCTAGCCCCCCAACCCTTAATGTAGATGTGGAGATAGAACTGTACTAGCCCCCAACCCTTAATGTAGATGTGGAGATAGAACTGTCCTAGCCCCCCAACCCTTAATGTAGATGTGGAGATAGATGTGGAGATAGAACTGTACTACTAGAACTGTACTAGCCCCCAACCCTTAATGTAGATGTGGAGATAGAACTGTCCTAGCCCCCAACCCTTGATGTGGAGATAGAACTGTCCTAGCCCCCAACCCTTGATGTAGATGTGGAGATAGAACTGTCCTAGCCCCCCAACCCTTAATGTAGATGTGGAGATAGAACTGTACTAGCCCCGAACCCTTAATGTAGATGTGGAGATAGAACTGTACTAGCCCCCAACCCTTAATGTAGATGTGGAGATAGAACTGTCCTAGCCCCCAACCCTTAATGTAGATGTGGAGATAGAACTGTCCTAGCCCCCAACCCTTGATGTGGAGATAGAACTGTCCTAGCCCCCCAACCCTTAATGTAGATGTGGAGATAGAACTGTACTAGAGATAGAACTGTACTAGCGATAGAACTGTACTAGCCCCCAACCCTTAATGTAGATGTGGAGATAGAACTGTACTAGCCCCCGAACCCTTAATGTAGATGTGGAGATAGAACTGTACTAGCGATAGAACTGTACTAGCCCCCAACCCTTAATGTAGATGTGGAGATAGAACTGTACTAGCCCCCCCAACCCTTAATGTAGATGTGGAGATAGAACTGTACTAGCCCCCCAACCCTTAATGTAGATGTGGAGATAGAACTGCCCTAGCCCCCAACCCTTAATGTAGATGTGGAGATAGAACTGTACTAGCCCCCCAACCCTTAATGTAGATGTGGAGATAGAACTGTCCTAGCCCCCAACCCTTGATGTGGAGTTAGAACTGTCCTAGCCCCCCCAACCCTTAATGTAGATGTGGAGATAGAACTGTACTAGCCCCCAACCCTTAATGTAGATGTGGAGATAGAACTGTACTAGCCCCCAACCCTTAATAGATGTGGAGACTGTACTAGAGATAGAACTGTACTAGCGATAGAACTGTACTAGCCCCCAACCCTTAATGTAGATGTGGAGATAGAACTGTACTAGCCCCCCAACCCTTAATGTAGATGTGGAGATAGAACTGTACTAGCCCCCAACCCTTAATGTAGATGTGGAGATAGAACTGTCCTAGCCCCCAACCCTTAATGTAGATGTCTAGAGATAGAACTGTCCTAGCCCCCAACCCTTAATGTAGATGTGGAGATAGAACTGTACTAGAGATAGCCCCCCAAACCCTTAATGTAGATAGTGGAGATAGAACTGTCCTAGCCCCCAATCCTTAATGTAGATGTGGAGATAGAACTGCCCTAGCCCCCAACCCTTAATGTAGATGTGGAGATAGAACTGTACTAGCCCCCCCAACCCTTAATGTAGATGTGGAGATAGAACTGTACTAGAGATAGAACTGTACTAGCGATAGAACTGTACTAGCCCCCAACCCTTAATGTAGATGTGGAGATAGAACTGTACTAGCCCCGAACCCTTAATGTAGATGTAGCCCCCAACCCTTGATGTGGAGATAGAACTGTCCTAGCCCCCCAACCCTTAATGTAGATGTGGAGATAGAACTGTACTAGCCCCCAACCCTTAATGTAGATGTGGAGATAGAACTGTACTAGCCCCCCAACCCTTAATGTAGATGTGGAGATAGAACTGCCCTAGCCCCCAACCCTTAATGTAGATGTGGAGATAGAACTGTACTAGCCCCCAAACCCTTAATGTAGATGTGGAGATATAACTGTCCTAGCCCCCAACCCTTGATGTGGAGTTAGAACTGTACTAGCCCCCCCAACCCTTAATGTAGATGTGGAGATAGAACTGCCCTAGCCCCCAACCCTTAATGTAGATGTGGAGATAGAACTGTCCTAGCCCCCCAATCCTTAATGTAGATGTGGAGATAGAACTGTACTAGCCTGCAACCCTTAATGTAGATGTGGAGATAGAACTGTACTAGCCCCCCCAACCCTTAATGTAGATGTGGAGATAGAACTGTACTAGCCCCCAACCTTAATGTAGATGGAGATAGAACTGTCCTAGCCCCCAACCCTTAATGTAGATGTCGAGATAGAACTGTACTAGCCCCCAACCCTTGATGTGGAGATAGAACTGTCCTAGCCCCCCCAACCCTTAATGTAGATGTGGAGATAGAACTGTACTAGAGATAGAACTGTACTAGCGATAGAACTGTACTAGCCCCCCAACCCTTAATGTAGATGTGGAGATAGAACTGTCCTAGCCCCAACCCTTAATGTAGATGTGGAGTTAGAACTGTACTAGCACCCCCAACCCTTAATGTAGATGTGGAGATAGAACTGCCCTAGCCCCCAACCCTTAATGTAGATGTGGAGATAGAAGAACTGGAGATAGAACTGTACTAGCCCCCAACCCTTAATGTAGATGTGGAGATGTGCCCCCAACCCTTGAGTTAGAACTGTACTAGCCCCCAACCCTTAATGTAGATGTGGAGATAGAACTGCCCTAGCCCCCAACCCTTAATGTAGATGTGGAGATAGAACTGTCCTAGCCCCCCAATCCTTAATGTAGATGTGGAGATAGAACTGTACTAGCCTGCAACCCTTAATGTAGATGTGGAGATAGAACTGTCCTAGCCCCCCAACCCTTAATGTAGATGTGGAGATAGAACTGTACTAGCCCCCAACCCTTAATGTAGATGTGGAGATAGAACTGTACTAGCCCCCAACCCTTGATGTGGAGATAGAACTGTCCTAGCCCCCCCAACCCTTAATGTAGATGTGGAGATAGAACTGTACTAGAGATAGAACTGTACTAGCGATAGAACTGTACTAGCTCCAACCCTTAATGTAGATGTGGAGATAGAACTGTACTAGCCCCCGAACCCTTAATGTAGATGTGGAGATAGAACTGTCCTAGCCCCCTGGAGGACTGGGCAACTCCAGTCCTCCAGGACCTGACAGGTGCCACAGTTTTGCACCAGGCCTCAGCTAACACCCCTGACTCCAATAATCACCTAATCACGATCTTCATTTCAGAATGATTGATTGATTAAACCAGCTGTGTTTGTTAGGGATTGGAGAAAAAGTGTGACACCAATCATGTTAAAGAGGGGGTTAACCACCCCTGGACTAGAGGGACAGTACAGAAAGGAAGTGGAGAGACGGAGGATGGAACCACTGTCTCCAGCGTGCCATATGCGGTTCGGTTCAATAGAGATAGACCTAGAACCGTGTTAAATGAATGAATAAAGAGTTGTGATGATGGGCTGGTTGTGTTACCTGGTCGTGGCTCTCTGCGTACGCGATGCAGTTCTCTCCATATCGTCTGTTTGTCAGAGTGTAGACAATGTTACCCATGTCCCAGGCCTCGTCTGCTAACTCCTTCAGAATCTAGACGTCAACATAAGACAAGATGAATTACTGAATATAGCTTTGTAATACACAAAGATTACAATAGGTCTACAGTAGGAAGGGTGGAGACTGGGATTCTCTCTCAGCATGGCAGAGACAGAGTAGAAGTACCACCTGAGTGGAGTAGCTTCATCTCTAACCCTCCATTTACTTTGGAGGGTTACTGTTCACCAGAGAGCTCAACGGTCTGTCCAGACAACACCAGCTTGCTTCATCACATTCTCACATTATTTTTATTTCAGTGGCCCTTGTGGCATGATTTGTGTTGAGGCTGTGTCTGCTGTGATGCTGTAGCGTAAAAGCAATAAGGTCAGAGAAGCAGTGCTCTATAATGAAAACAGTCACAGGTAAGAGAGAGTTGAGATGGTGGTAGAGTCTCCAGGGGAGATGGTGGTAGAGGATCCTGGGGAGATGGTGGTAGAGTCTTCAGGTGAGGTGGTGGTAGAGGATCCTGGGGAGATGGTGGTAGAGTCTCCAGGGGAGGTGGTGGTAGAGTCTCCAGGGGAGATGGTGGTAGAGTCTCCAGGGGAGATGGTGGTAGAGGATCCTGGGGAGATGGTGGTAGAGTCTCCAGGGGAGATGGTGGTAGAGGATCCTGGGGAGATGGTGGTAGAGTCTCCAGGGGAGGTGGTGGTAGAGTCTCCAGGGGAGATGGTGGTAGAGTCTCCAGGGGAGATGGTGGTAGAGGATCCTGGGGAGATGGTGGTAGAGTCTTCAGGTGAGGTGGTGGTAGAGGATCCTGGGGAGATGGTGGTAGAGTCTCCAGGGGAGGTGGAGGTAGAGTCTCCAGGGGAGGTGGTTGTAGAGTCTCCAGGGGAGATGGTGGTAGAGTCTTCAGGGGAAATGGTGGTAGAGTCTTCAGGGGAGATGGTGGTAGAGTCTTCAGGGGAGATGGTGGTAGAGTCTCCAGGGGAGATGGTGGTAGAGTCTTCAGGGGAGATGGTGATAGAGTCTTCAGGGGAGATGGTGGTAGAGTCTTCAGGGGAGATCGCAATTCAAGAGTGAAACATGGTTTCCAAGGTCGGACAGGCAAACAGACTTGAAAACAACCATTTTTATAATAGTCTATTTTTCCATGTCCCTCTCTAGATTTATTCTGAACAAAAAACATAAAACACAACATGCACCAATTTCAAAGATTTTACTGAGTTTGAGTTCATATAAGGAAATCAGTCAATTGAAATGAATTCATTAGACCCTTATCTATGGATTACACATGACTGGGCATTTTTCCACCAACAAAAGGGCTTTATTACAGACATAAATACTCCTGAGTTTCATCAGCTGTCCAGGTGGCTGGTCTCAGACGATCCTGTAGGTGAAGAAGCCGGGTGTGGAGGTCCTGAGCTGGTGGTTACACGTGGTCTCGGGTTGTGATGCCGGTTGGACATACTGCCAAATTCTCTAAAATGATGGAGGCGGTTTATGGTAGAGAAATTAACATTAAATTCTCTGGCAACAGTTCTGCTGGACAATCCTTCAGTCACCATGCCAATTGCACGCTCCGTCAAAACTTGAGACATCTGTGGTATTGTGTTGTGTGACAAAAGTGCACATTTTAGAGTGGCCTCTTATTGTCCCCAGCACAAGGTGCACCTGTGTATTGATCGTGCTGTTTAATCAGCTTCTTGATATGCCACACATGTCAGGGGGATGGATTATCTTGGCAAAGGAGAAATGCTCACTAACAGGGATGTAAACATATTTGTACAAAATATTTGAGAGAAATAAGTAGATTCAACTGCAGTAAAGTAAGTAGATTAACTAGCAGTAAAGTACTCAACTACACTACATTAAACTCAACTGCAGTCAAGTAAGCAGACTCAACTACAGTAAAGTAAGTAGACAACTACAGTCAAGTACAGAGCTAAACTAAATTAAACTCAACTGCAGTAAAGTACGTAGATTCAACTATAGTAAAATAACTAAACAACTGCAGTAAAGTATAATCAACTGCAGTAAAGAAAGTAGACTCAACTGCAGTCAAGAAAGTAGACTCAACTACAGTAAAGAAAGTAGACAACTACAGTCAAGAAAGTAGACTCAACTACAGTAAAGAAAGTAGACAACTACAGTCAAGAAAGTAGACTCAACTACAGTAAAGAAAGTAGACTCAACTACAGTAAAGAAAGTAGACTCAACTACAGTAAAGAAAGTAGACTCAACTACAGTAAAGAAAGTAGACTCAACTACAGTCAAGAAAGTAGACTCAACTACAGTAAAGAAAGTAGACAACTACAGTCAAGAAAGTAGACTCAACTACAGACTCAACTACAGTAAAGAAAGTAGACTCAACTACAGTAAAGAAAGTAGACTCAACTACAGTAAAGAAAGTAGACTCAACTACAGTCAAGAAAGTAGACTCAACTACAGTCAAGAAAGTAGACAACTACAGTCAAGAAAGTAGACTCAACTACAGTAAAGAAGGTAGACAACTACAGTCGGAGCTGGAAGGCTGGATTAACAGCATGGATTCTCCACTTGTCTGTGTGTATAACAAATACAGTATATATCTGCATGGTGCTGTGATTTCTCCATTGTGTCAGTCTACAGTCTACGGCCTACAGTCTACAATCTACAGGCTACAGTATACGGTCTACAGGCTGACTGAGGCTGTGTCAATCTGCTTTGTGTGTGTCTGTGGGTGGTTAGGGGGGAGGTTATGGCTCTGTCGTCCTGCTCTCTCTGTGTGTGTGTGTGTGTGTATGTGTGTGTGTGTGGTATTTTGGCCATGCTGTGAAGCTGTACTATACATCTATCCAGCCTTTTATCTCGGAGTCAAACTTGACTTTATTTAGTAAAAGGAGATGTGTAGAGAGTTGAAGAGCGTGACAGAGAAACGGCGTGTAGCCTCTTACATGCTGTGTGTGTGTCTGTATCCTCTCACACATTGTTAATGTACTCTGCCTCTCTCAGCAGTGGGTTTACCCCCACACACACACACACACACACACACACACACACACACAATACCAACTGCTCTCAGCCTACTCTGACCTTCCTTAGTAATGCTTGGCTAGCTGACCAGTCAGTCAGTTGTGTGTGTGTGTGTCAGTTAGTCAGCATGCTGTGTACCACAACGCTAGCAACCACTGAGACCCAGCCCCGCGTGTCCATCGGTCCGCTAACCTTAACGTTCTGCTGGATTAGTCAGAGGCCCTGCCTGCCGCTGGAGACGCCACTGCTTCAAACAACATGGACTCGCTAGTTCAATATTCATCTGGAGAGGGATTTCTTTCCGGTTGCAATTTTTTCCAGAATAATTTTGGTTTGGAACCCCCCCCCCCACGAGGAGGGGCCGTGGATGGTCTGGCTAGAGGAAAGCGAGCACAGCGCACCATGTTAATTCATGCATTTTATCAGCGCTGGGAAGCAGTCATGTGTTTCTGAACGCAGATACAGGATGTGTGTGTTCTATTTCTGAATGTAGATAGAGGTGCTTTGAGGCCAGCTGAATGTAGATAGAGGTGCTTTGAGGCCAGCTGAATGTAGATAGAGGTGCTTTGAAGCCAGCTGAATGTAGATAGAGGTGCTTTGAGGCCAGCTGAATGTAGATAGAGGTGCTTTGAGGCCAGCTGAATGTAGATAGAGGTGCTTTGAGGCCAGCTGAATGTAGATAGAGGTGCTTTGAGGCCAGCTGAATGTAGATAGAGGTGCTTTGAGGCCATCTGAATGTAGATAGAGGTGCTTTGAGGCCATCTGAATGTAGATAGAGGTGCTTTGAGGCCATCTGAATGTAGATAGAGGTGCTTTGAGGCCAGCTGAATGTAGATAGAGGTGCAATGAGGCCAGCTGAATGTAGATAGAGGTGCTTTGAGGCCAGCTGAATGTAGATAGAGGTGCTTTGAGGCCAGCTGAATGTAGATAGAGGTGCTGTGAGGCCAGCTGAATGTAGATAGAGGTGCTTTGAGGCCAGCTGAATGTAGATAGAGGTGCTTTGAGGCCAGCTGAATGTAGATAGAGGTGCTTTGAGGCCAGCTGAATGTAGATAGAGGTGCTTTGAGACCAGCTGAATGTAGATAGAGGTGCTTTGAGGCCAGCTGAATGTAGATAGAGGTGCTTTGAGGCCAGCTGAATGTAGATAGAGGTGCTTTGAGGCCAGCTGAATGTAGATAGAGGTGCTTTGAGGCCAGCTGAATGTAGATAGAGGTGCTTTGAGGCCAGCTGAATGTAGATATAGGTCCTGTGAGGCCAGCTGAATGTAGATAGAGGTGCTTTGAGGCCAGCTGAATGTAGATATAGGTCCTGTGAGGCCAGCTGAATGTAGATAGAGGTGCTTTGAGACCAGCTGAATGTAGATAGAGATGCAATGAGGCCAGCTGAATGTAGATAGAGGTGCTTTGAGACCAGCTGAATGTAGATAGAGGTGCTTTGAGGCCAGCTGAATGTAGATAGAGGTGCTTTGAGGCCAGCTGAATGTAGATATAGGTCCTGTGAGGCCAGCTGAATGTAGATAGAGGTGCTTTGAGGCCAGCTGAATGTAGATAGAGTTGCTTTGAGGCCAGCTGAATGTAGATAGAGGTGCTTTGAGGCCAGCTGAATGTAGATATAGGTGCAATGAGGCCAGCTGAATGTAGATAGAGATGCAATGAGGCCAGCTGAATGTAGATAGAGGTCCTGTGAGGCCAGCTGAATGTAGATAGATGTCCTGTGAGGCCAGCTGAATGTAGATAGAGGTACTTTGAGGCCAGCTGAATGTAGATAGAGGTACTTTGAGGCCAGCTGAATGTAGGTAGAGGTGCTTTGAGGCCAGCTGAATGTAGATAGAGGTGCTTTGAGGCCAGCTGAATGTAGATAGAGGTGCTTTGAGGCCAGCTGAATGTAGATATAGGTCCTGTGAGGCCAGCTGAATGTAGATAGAGGTGCTTTGAGGCCAGCTGAATGTAGATATAGGTCCTGTGAGGCCAGCTGAATGTAGATATAGGTCCTGTGAGGCCAGCTGAATGTAGATAGATGTCCTGTGAGGCCAGATTAATGTAGATAGAGGTGCTTTGAGGCCAGCTGAATGTAGATATAGGTCCTGTGAGGCCAGCTGAATGTAGATATAGGTCCTGTGAGGCCAGCTGAATGCAGATAGAGGTCATTTTAGGTAGAGGCCCCTCAGTGATACAAATGGGCAGGGGTAGAGACCCCCTCAGTGATACGAATGGGCAGGGGTAGAGGCCCCTCAGTGAAATGAATGGGCAGTTGTAGAGGCCCCTCAGTGAAATGAATGACTAAATACTGTTGGCACCAACCAACAGGCTGTGTGTATCTGTGTGTTGGCACCAACCAACAGGCTGTGTGTATCTGTGTGTTGGCACCAACCAACAGGCTGTGTGTATCTGTGTGTTGGCACCAACCAACAGGCTGTGTGTATCTGTGTGTTGGCACCAACCAACAGGCTGTGTGTATCTGTGTGTTGGCACCAACCAACAGGCTGTGTGTATCTGTGTGTTGGCACCAACCAACAGGCTGTGTGTATCTGTGTGTTGGCACCAACCAACAGGCTGTGTGTATCTGTGTGTTGGCACCAACCAACAGGCTGTGTGTATCTGTGTGTTGGCACCAACCAACAGGCTGTGTGTATCTGTGTGTTGGCACCAACCAACAGGCTGTGTGTATCTGTGTGCTGGCACCAACCAACAGGCTGTGTGTATCTGTGTGTTGGCACCAACCAACAGGCTGTGTGTATCTGTGTGTTGGCACCAACCAACAGGCTGTGTGTATCTGTGTGTTGGCACCAACCAACAGGCTGTGTGTATCTGTGTGTTGGCACCAACCAACAGGCTGTGTGTATCTGTGTGTTGGCACCAACCAACAGGCTGTGTGTATCTGTGTGTTGGCACCAACCAACAGGCTGTGTGTATCTGTGTGTTGGCACCAACCAACAGGCTGTGTGTATCTGTGTGTTGGCACCAACCAACAGGCTGTGTGTATCTGTGTGTTGGCACCAACCAACAGGCTGTGTGTATCTGTGTGTTGGCACCAACCAACAGGCTTGTGTGTATCTGTGTGTTGGCACCAACCAACAGGCTGTGTGTTGGCACCAACCAACAGGCTGTGTGTTGGCACCAACCAACAGGCTGTGTGTTGGCACCAACCAACAGGCTGTGTGTTGGCACCAACCAACAGGCTGTGTGTTGGCACCAACCAACAGGCTGTGTGTTGGCACCAACCAACAGGCTGTGTGTTGGCACCAACCAACAGGCTGTGTGTTGGCACCAACCAACAGGCTGTGTGTTGGCACCAACCAACAGGCTGTGTGTATCTATGTGTATCTGTGTGTTGGCACCAACCAACAGGCTGTGAAAAATGAAGCTTTCCTAATGCAGCAGATACGGTGGCAGTCTAAGTTGGTGATTGGATCTGATTAGAACCCTGTCACTCCTAATGGATCATTTTACAAAAGCCCTCACATTTAACAGACAACCTTCCCTGCAGCTACAACAGATTGATATGTAATGGAAACAATTAAGAGCTGAAGGAGGATTGGAGAGGGGAGGAGGAGAGGAGAGGGGAGGAGGAGAGGAGGACAGGGGAGGAGGAGAGGAAGAGAGGGGAGGAGGAGAGGAGGAGAGGAGGAGAGGAAAGAGGAGGAGGAGAGGGATAGACGAGAGGAAATTAAAGGAAGAGAGGAGGAGAAGAGGAAAGGAGTAGAGGGGGAGAGGGGAGGAGGTGAAAAGAGAAGGAGAGGGGAGGAGGAGAGGAAGAGAGGGGAGGAGGAGAGGAGGAGAGGAAAGAAGGAGAGGGGAGGAGGAGAAAAGAGAAGGAGAGGGGAGGAGGAGAAAAGAGAAGGAGAGGAGAGGAGGAGAAAAGAGAAGGAGAGGAGAGGAGGAGAAAAGAGAAGGAGAGGAAAGGAGGAGAAAATAGGAGGAGAGGAAAGGAGGAGAAAAGAGGAGGAGAGGAAAGGAGGAGAAAAGAGAAGGAGAGGGGAGGAGGAGAAAAGAGAAGGAGAGGAAAGGAGGAGAGGGGGAGAGGGGAGGAGAAAGAGGGGGAGAGAAGGATGGGGAAGAAAACAGAGGGGCGAGTAAGGACACTAAGGACAAGGAAGAAAGAGAGGGAGAGAGAGGAGGAGGGAAGAGAGGAGGAGAGAGAGAGGGAGAGAGAGAGAGAGAGGGAGAGAGAGAGAGAGAGAGAGAGAGAGAGGGAGAGGGAGAGAGAGAGGGAGAGAGAGAGGGAGAGAGAGAGAGAGAGGGAGAGAGAGAGGGAGAGAGAGAGGGAGAGAGAGAGGGAGAGCGAGCTCTCAAATTAGAGAGAGAGGAGGAGAGAGAGCTCTCAAATTAGAGAGAGAGGAGGAGGGAAGAGAGGAGGAGAGAGAGAGACGAGAGACAAGAGGAGATGCTGAGATGGAGTCCTCTCAGGGTATCCCTGCTCTCCCATGTCCTGATTGGTGTATCTGCTACGACTGTCCTGATTGGTGAATCTATTACGACTGTCCTGATTGGTGAATCTATTACGACTGTCCTGATTGGTGAATCGATTACGACTGTCCTGATTGGTGAATCGATTACGACTGTCCTGATTGGTGCATCTGCTATGACCGTCCTGATTGGTGTATCTGTTAAGACCGTCCTGATTGGTGTATCTATTACGACTGTCCTGATTGGTGCATCTGCTATGACTGTCCTGATTGGTGCATCTGCTATGACTGTCCTGATTGGTGTATCTATTATTCCATTCACAGAAAGAATATACTTAATCTCTCCTGACTTCATTCCTTCATTATTAGCGGGTTTATGTAAAGAGGTGGATGTTGTTCTCTCCGGAAGTGTGTCCCAAATTGCACCCTATTCCCGATATAGTGAAGCCCTTTTGACGAGGGCCCATAGGGGCTACTTGGGACACAATCCGTCTCTCAGTGGTCCTGGTACCTTTGCCTCCATGGCAAATAGACCAGTAATATTACCATTAAGGTAGCTAACAGTAATATTAACCATTAAAGTAGCTAACAGTAATATTAACCATTCAAGTAGTTGACAGTAATAGTAGCTAATCATTAAAGTAGCTAACAGTAATATTAGCTAATCATTAAAGCTAATCATTAAAGTAGCTAACAGTAATATTAGCTAGTCATTAAAGTAGCTAACAGTAATATTAGCTAATCATTAAAGCTAATCATTAAAGTAGCTAACAGGAATATTAGCTAGTCATTAAAGTAGCTAACAGTAATAGTAGCTAATCATTAAGGTAACATCTGCTAACCATGTGTATGTGACCAATAACATCTGGTAACCATGTGTATGTGACCAATAACATCTGGTAACCATGTGTATGTGACCAATAACATCTGCTAACCATGTGACCAATACCATCTGCTAACCATGTGACCAATAACATCTGATAACCATGTGACCAATAACATCTGCTCACCATGTGTATGTGACCAATAACATCTGCTAACCATGTGACCAATAACATCTGCTAACCATGTGTATGTGACCAATAACATCTGCTAACCATGTGACCAATGACATCTGTTAACCATGTGTATGTGACCAATAACATCTGCTCACCATGTGTATGTGACCAATAACATCTGCTCACCATGTGTATGTGACCAATAACATCTGCTAACCATGTTTGTGACCAATAACATCTGTTAACCATGTGACCAATAACATCTGCTAACCATGTGTATGTGACCAATAACATATGTTAACCATGTGTATGTGACCAATAACATCTGCTCACCATGTGTATGTGACCAATAACATCTGCTAACCATGTTTGTGACCAATAACATCTGTTAACCATGTGACCAATAACATCTGCTAACCATGTGACCAATAACATCTGCTAACCATGTGACCAATAACATCTGCTAACCATGTGTATGTGACCAATAACATCTGCTAACCATGCGTATGTGACCAATAACATCTGCTAGCCATGTGTATGTGACCAATAACATCTGCTAGCCATGTGTATGTGACCAATAACATCTGCTAACCATGTGACCAATAACATCTGCTAACCATGTGACCAATAACATCTGCTAACCATGTGACCAATAACATCTGCTCACCATGTGACCAATAACATCTGCTAACCACGTGTATGTGACAAATAACATTTTTTTATTTTATATTAACTATTAAAGTAGCGAACATTTAATGTGGACTAATGACCGTCTGCCTGTGAAGGTGGAGAATGCTTTGCTTACTGAACCTGAGGGTGTGTGTGTTTGTACGCGTGTGTAGCTGCCCACAAACACTCCCTCTGTTTCACCTCTCACCCCTTGTTCACCTCGCACTTGGCCTCACTAACTGCAGTGTTCAGTCTCATCCAGGGTGATTCTATTAGCTAATTGCCCTCCCCGGGTCTGCCTGCCTGTATGGAGGGAACCGGAGGTGGCAGAGTTAGACAACGCCCTCCCCCTGTCTCTTCTCTCCCCCGCGCTGCTTCTGCAAGGATGATTACACTGTGAGGTGAGAGAACAGAGCACAATTTTACAGGAGCTAGTAAAGCCCGAGGCAGAGAGATAGAGAGCGATAGAGAGACGTAGTGAGAGAGAGAAGCAGTGAGAGTGAGATGCAGTGAGAGAGAAAGGCAGAGACAGAGAGAAGCAGAGTGAGAGAGAGAACGAGCGAGAAAGAAGCATTGAGAGATAGAGAAAGACAGAGAGAGAGATAGAGAGAGACAGAGAGAGAGAGAGAGAGAGAGAGAGAGAGAGAGAGAGACCGAGAGACAGAGAGAGAAGCAGTGAGAGACCGAGCGAGAGAATTTGCGTGGGCAGAAAGTTCATTAATCTGCAGAAGAGTGAGAGAGAACACAGAAAAGGAAGAGGGAAGGTATTTTGCAGTATCTGGGGGATGGAGTGTGATACTTACGTTTCCTCTTCTCCCTGTAGGAGGTCTACAGTAATTACTCTCTAGCCCTCGCCATCTCCCTGCTTGCTAATTCGGCCTGCTAACGGCTAGCTTGTCAAGCTCCGGTCCGCTAACTGCTACCTTGTCTAGCTCGGGCCTACGAACTGTTAGCTTGTTAGCACAGGCCTGCTAACCGTCTGAACCACCGCGTCCCAATCACTCTCTGACCCCATTTACTTTCTATCTCTTTTTGATTTTTAATTTGTTTATACCTTCCGGAAACCTGCCTCACCCAATGTGATACGGAATCGCTGTTACTTTTACTCTTATTTTTATTTTTATGACACACTCAAGAACCTCCAGACGCTAACCAGCTAACTAGCTACAAGCTAGTTAGTCATTGTTAGTTTAAAAAAAAAAACTGGATAACACTCGCCAGCCCAGCCCCCTGCCCATCCACCGCTGCCCCCTGGACACTGATCTCTTGGCTACATAGCTGACGCACGCTGGACTGTCCATTAATCACGGTACTCCTTTCTGCTTGTTTGTCTTACCTGTCGGCCCCGTTGCCTAGTCAACGCCATTTTACCTGCTGTTTGTTGTGCTAGCGGATTAGCCTCGCCTATACTGTTTTTAGCTAGCTTTCCAAATTCAACACCTGTGATTACTGTATGCCTCGCTGTATGTCTCTCTCATATGTCAATATGCCTTGTATACTGTTGTTCAGGTTAGTTATAATTGTTTTAGTTCACAATGGAGCCCCTAGACCCACTCTGCATACCCCTGTTACCTCCTTTGTCCCACCTCCCACACATGCGGTGACCTCACCCATTACAACCAGCATGTCCAGAGATACAACCTGTCTCATCATCACCCAGTGCCTGGGCCTACCTTCGCTGTACCCGCACCCCACCATACCCCTGTCTGCGCATTATGCCCTGAATATATTCTACCATGCCCAGAAACCTGCTCCTCTTATCCTCTGCCCCCAACGCTCTAGGCGACCAGTTTTGATAGCCTTTAGCCGCACCCTCATACTACTCCTTCTCTGTTCCGCGGGTGATGTGGAGGTAAACCCAGACCCTGCATGTCCCCAGGTACCCTCATTTGTTGACTTCTGTGATCGAAAAAGCCTTGGTTTTATGCATGTCAACATCAGAAGCCTCCTCCCTAAGTTTGTTTTACTCACTGCTTTAGCACACTCTGCTAACCCTGATGTCCTTGCCGTGTCTGAATCCTGGCTCAGGAAGGCCACCAAAAATTCAGAGATTTCCATACCCAACTATAACATCTTCCGTCAAGATAGAACTACCAAAGGGGGCGGAGTTGCAGTCTACTGCAGAGATAGCCTGCAAAGTAATGTCATACTTTCCAGGTCCATACCCAAACAGTTCGAACTACTAATTTTGAAAATTACCCTCTCCAGAAATAAGTCTCTCACTGTTGCCGCCTGCTACCGGCCACCCTCAGCTCCCAGCTGTGCCCTGGACACCATTTGTGAATTGATCGCCCCCATCTAGCTTCAGAGTTTGTTCTGTTAGGTGACCTAAACTGGGATATGCTTAACACCCCGGCAGTCCTACAATGTAAGCTAGATGCCCTCAATCTCACTCAAATCATCAAGGAACCCACCAGGTACAACCCTAACTCTGTAAACAAGGGCACCCTCATAGACGTCATCCTGACCAACTGGCCCTCCAAATACACCTCCGCTGTCTTCAACCAGGATCTCAGCGATCACTGCCTCATTGCCTGTATCCGCCACGGAGCCGCAGTCAAACGACCACCCCTCATCACTGTCAAACGCTCCCTAAAACACTTCTGTGAGCAGGCCTTTCTAATCGACCTGGCCCGGGTATCCTGGAAGGACATTGACCTCATCCCGTCAGTTGAGGATGCCTGGTCATTCTTTAAAAGTAACTTCCTCACCATTTTAGATAAGCATGCTCCGTTGAAAAAATGCAGAACCAAGAACAGATACAGCCCTTGGTTCACTCCAGACCTGACTGCCCTCGACCAGCACAAAAACATCCTGTGGCGGACTGCAATAGCATCGAATAGCCCCCGTGATATGCAACTGTTCAGGGAAGTCAGGAACCAATACACGCAGTCAGTCAGGAAAGCTAAGGCCAGCTTCTTCAGGCAGAAGTTTGCATCCTGTAGCTCCAACTCCAAAAAGTTCTGGGACACTGTGAAGTCCATGGAGAACAAGAGCACCTCCTCCCAGCTGCCCACTGCACTGAGGCTAGGTAACACGGTCTCCACCGATAAATCCACGATTATCGAAAGCTTCAATAAGCACTTCTCAACGGCTGGCCATGCCTTCTGCCTGGCTACTCCAACCTCGGCCAACAGCTCCGCCCCCCCCGCAGCTCCTCGCCCAAGCCTCTCCAGGTTCTCCTTTACCCAAATCCAGATAGCAGATGTTCTGAAAGAGCTGCAAAACCTAGACCCGTACAAATCAGCTGGGCTTGACAATCTGGACCCTCTATTTCTGAAAATATCTGCCGCCATTGTCGCAACCCCTATTACCAGCCTGTTCAACCTCTCTTTCATATCGTCTGAGATCCCCAAGGATTGGAAAGCTGCCGCAGTCATCCCCCTCTTCAAAGGGGGAGAAACCCTGGACCCAAACTGCTATAGACCTATATCCATCCTGCCCTGCCTATCTAAGGTCTTCGAAAGCCAAGTCAACAAACAGGTCACTGACCATCTCGAATCCCACCGTACCTTCTCCGCTGTGCAATCTGGTTTCCGAGCCGGTCACGGGTGCACCTCAGCCACGCTCAAGGTACTAAACGATATCATAACCGCCATCGATAAAAGACAGTACTGTGCAGCCGTCTTCATCGACCTCGCCAAGGCTTTCGACTCTGTCAATCACCATATTCTTATCGGCAGACTCAATAGCCTCGGTTTCTCGGATGACTGCCTTGCCTGGTTCACCAATTACTTTGCAGACAGAGTTCAGTGTGTTAAATCGGAGGGCATGCTGTCCGGTCCTCTGGCAGTCTCTATGGGGGTGCCACAGGGTTCAATTCTCGGGCCGACTCTTTTCTCTGTATATATCAATGATGTTGCTCTTGCTGCGGGCGATTCCCTGATCCACCTCTACGCAGACGACACCATTCTATATACTTTCGGCCCGTCATTGGACACTGTGCTATCTAACCTCCAAACGAGCTTCAATGCCATACAGCACTCCTTCCGTGGCCTCCAACTGCTCTTAAACGCGAGTAAAACCAAATGCATGCTTTTCAACCGATCGCTGCCTGCTCCCGCATGCCCGACTAGCATCACCACCCTGGATGGTTCCGACCTTGAATATGTGGACATCTATAAGTACCTAGGTGTCTGGCTAGACTGCAAACTCTCCTTCCAGACTCACATCAAACATCTCCAATCGAAAATCAAATCAAGAGTCGGCTTTCTATTCCGCAACAAAGCCTCCTTCACTCACGCCGCCAAGCTTACCCTAGTAAAACTGACTATCCTACCGATCCTCGATTGCGGCGATGTCATCTACAAAATGGCTTCCAACACTCTACTCAGCAAACTGGATGCAGTCTATCATAGTGCCATCCGTTTTGTCACCAAAGCACCTTATACCACCCACCACTGCGACTTGTATGCTCTAGTCGGCTGGCCCTCGCTACATATTCGTCGCCAGACCCACTGGCTCCAGGTCATCTATAAGTCCATGCTAGGTAAAGCTCCGCCTTATCTCAGTTCACTGGTCACGATGGCAACACCCATCCGTAGCACACGCTCCAGTAGGTGTATCTCACTGATCATCCCTAAAGCCAACACCTCATTTGGCCGCCTTTCGTTCCAGTACTCTGCTGCCTGTGACTGGAACGAATTGCAAAAATCGCTGAAGTTGGAGACTTTTATCTCCCTCACCAACTTCAAACATCAGCTATCCGAGCAGCTAACCGATCGCTGCAGCTGTACATAGTCTATTGGTAAATAGCCCACCCATTTTCACCTACCTCATTCCCATACTGTTTTTATACTGTTTTTTTATTTATTTATTTACTTTTCTGCTCTTTTGCACACCAATATCTCTACCTGTACATGACCATCTGATCATTTATCACCCCAGTGTTAATCTGCAAAATTGTATTATTCGCCTACCTCCTCATGCCTTTGCACACATTGTATATAGACTGCCCATTTTTTTTTCTACTGTGTTATTGACTTGTTAATTGTTTACTCCATGTGTAACTCTGTGTTGTCTGTTCACACTGCTATGCTTTATCTTGGCCAGGTCGCAGTTGCAAATGAGAACTTGTTCTCAACTAGCCTACCTGGTTAAATAAAGGTGAAATAAATAAAAAATAAAAATTATCTGGCTGAGCTGAAGTCTGTCTGTGAATTAGTGTTCCACAAGAGGGATTCTGACACACAGATCAATTGAGGAACCAATGGGTCAGGGAGGATTTTAAAAACACTCCCTCTAGCTCTGTGACCTCTCCTCCTGAGTGGTACTATAATGCTGATCCCCCTCCCACACCACCCATATCTCTTTCCCTCCTCCTCCTTCTATAGCTCTGTGACCTCTCCTCCTGAATGGTACTATTATACTGGTCCCCCCCCCCCATCTCTGTCCCCCCCCTATAGCTCTGTGACCTCTCCTCCTGAATGGTACTATTATACTGGTCCCCCCATCTCTGTCCCCCCCCTATAGCTCTGTGACCTCTCCTCCTGAACGGTACTATTATACTTGTCCCCCCATCTCTGTCCCCCCCCTATAGCTCTGTGACCTCTCCTCCTGAATGGTACTATTATACTGGTCCCCCCATCTCTGTCCCCCTATAGCTCTGTGACCTCTCCTCCTGAACGGTACTATTATACTGACCTCTCCTCCTGAATGGTACCCCCCCTCCTCCTATAGCTCTGTGACCTCTCCTCCTGAAAGGTACTATTATACTGCCCCCCTCCTCCTATAGCTCTGTGACCTCTCCTCCTGAATGGTACTATTATACTGCCCCCCCTATAGCTCTGTGACCTCTCCTCCTGAACGGTACTATTATACTGTCCCCCCATCCCCCCCCTATAGCTCTGTGACCTCTCCTCCTGAGTGGTACTATAATGCTGATCCCCCTCCCACACCACCCATATCTCTTTCCCTCCTCCTCCTTCTATAGCTCTGTGACCTCTCCTCCTGAATGGTACTATTATACTGGTCCCCCCCCCATCTCTGTCCCCCCTATAGCTCTGTGACCTCTCCTCCTGAATGGTACTATTATACTGGTCCCCCCCCCCATCTCTGTCCCCCCTATAGCTCTGTGACCTCTCCTCCTGAATGGTACTATTATACTGGTCCCCCCCATCTCTGTCCCCCCTATAGCTCTGTGACCTCTCCTCCTGAACGGTACTATTATACTTGTCCCCCCATCTCTGTCCCCCCCTATAGCTCTGTGACCTCTCCTCCTGAATGGTACTATTATACTGGTCCCCCCATCTCTGTCCCCCCCTATAGCTCTGTGACCTCTCCTCCTGAACGGTACTATTATACTGCCCCCCTCCTCCTATAGCTCTGTGACCTCTCCTCCTGAAAGGTACTATTATACTGCCCCCCTCCTCCTATAGCTCTGTGACCTCTCCTCCTGAATGGTACTATTATACTGTCCCCCCTATAGCTCTGTGACCTCTCCTCCCCCCCTATAGCTCTGTGACCTCTCCTCCTGAACGGTACTATTATACTGCCCCCCCCCCCCTATAGCTCTGTGACCTCTCCTCCTGAGTGGTACTATAATGCTGATCCCCCTCCCACACCACCCATATCTCTTTCCCTCCTCCTCCTTCTATAGCTCTGTGACCTCTCCTCCTGAATGGTACTATTATACTGGTCCCCCCCCCCCATCTCTGTCCCCCCTATAGCTCTGTGACCTCTCCTCCTGAATGGTACTATTATACTGGTCCCCCCATCTCTGTCCCCCCTATAGCTCTGTGACCTCTCCTCCTGAATGGTACTATTATACTGGTCCCCCCATCTCTGTCCCCCCTATAGCTCTGTGACCTCTCCTCCTGAATGGTACTATTATACTGGTCCCCCATCTCTGTCCCCCCCCCCCCCCCTATAGCTCTGTGACCTCTCCTCCTGAATGGTACTATTATACTGGTCCCCCCCATCTCTGTCCCCCCTATAGCTCTGTGACCTCTCCTCCTGAACGGTACTATTATACTACTATTATACCCCCCCCTCCTCCTATAGCTCCCCCCCTCCTCCTATAGCTCTGTGACCTCTCCTCCTGAAAGGTACTATTATACTGTCCCCCCCCTCCTCCTATAGCTCTGTGATCTCTCCTCCTGAATGGTACTATTATACTGGTCCCCCATCTCTGTCCCCCTATAGCTCTGTGACCTCTCCTCCTGAACGGTACTATTATACTGTCCCCCCTATAGCTCTGTGACCTCCCCCCTATAGCTCTGTGACCTCTCCTCCTGAACGGTACTATTATACTGCCCCCCCCCCTATAGCTCTGTGACCTCTCCTCCTGAACGGTACTATTATACTGCCCCCCCTATAGCTCTGTGACCTCTCCTCCTGAACAGTACTATTATGTTGGTTCTGCCTAATTAAAGAGGGAAATGTCCTGGTTGTCTCCTGACACACGGCCTGTAGAGGAAGATGTGCGAGCCGCTCATTACCATTGATTAAGTGGCCAGTCAGAACACAGAGGCAAAGTGGAGAGAGAGAGAGAGAGAGAGAGAGAGAGAGAGAGAGAGGAGAGGGGTACGCTGGATAGGTACGGAGGAAGGGAAGTGGAAGGTAGGCTGGGAGGAAAGGAGGCTGGGAGGATGCTGAAGGAGGGAGGAAAGGACGTTGGGGAGGCAGCATGGGTAGGGTGGGAGGAAAGGACGTTGAGGAGGCAGCATGGGTAGGCTGGGAGGAAAGGACGTTGGGGAGGCAGCATGGGTAGGCTGGGAGGAAAGGACGTTGGGGAGGCAGCATGGGTAGGCTGGGAGGAAAGGATGTTGGGGAGGCATTATGGGTAGGCTGGGAGGAAAGGATGTTGGGGAGGCATTATGGGTAGGCTGGGAGGAAAGGATGTTGGGGAGGCATCATGGGTAGGCTGGGAGGAAAGGATGTTGGGGAGGCAGCATGGGTAGGCTGGGAGGAAAGGATGTTGGGGAGGCAGCATGGGTAGGGTGGGAGGAAAGGATGTTGGGGAGGCAGCATGGGTAGGCTGGGAGGAAAGGATGTTGGGGAGGCAGCATGGGTAGGGTGGGAGGAAAGGACGTTGGGGAGGCAGCATGGGTAGGCTGGGAGGAAAGGACGTTGGGGAGGCAGCATGGGTAGGCTGGGAGGAAAGGAGGCTGGGAGGATGCTGAAGGAGGGAGGAAACGAGGGAGGTGTTTAGTCCCAGGTTCCTTAGCTTAGTGATGAGCTTTGAGGGTACTATGGTGTTGAACGCTGAGCTGTAGTCAATGAATAGCATTCTCACATAGGTGTTCATTTTGTCCAGGTGGGAAAGGGCAGTGTGGAGTGAAATAGAGATTGCATCATCTGTGGATCTGTTTGGGCGGTATGCAAATTGGAGTGGTTCTAGGGTATCTGGGATAATGGTGTTGATGTGAGCCATTACCAACCTTTCAAAGCACTTCATGGCTACGGACGTGAGTGCTACGGGTCTGTAGTCATTTAGGCAGGTTGCCTTTGTGTTCTTGTGCACAGGGAATATGGTGGTCTGCTTGAAACATGTTTGTATTACTGACTCAATCAGGGACATGTTGAAAATGTCAGTGAAGACACCTGCCAATTGGTCAGCACATGCCCGGAGCACACGTCCTGGTAATCCATCTGGCCCCGCGGCCTTGTGAATGTTGACCTGTTTAAAGGTCTTACTCACGTCGGCTACAGAGAGCGTGATCACACAGTCGTCCGGAACAGCTGATGCTCTCATGCATGCCTCAGTGTTGCTTGCCTCGAAGCGAGCATAGAAGTGATTTAGCTCGTGTCACTGGGCAGCTCGCGGCTGTGCTTCCCTTTGTAGTCTGTAATAGTTTGCAAGCCCTGCCACATAAGACGAGCGTCGTAGCCGGCGTAGTATGATTCAATCTTAGCCCTGTATTGACGCTTTGCCTGTTTGATGGTTCGTCGCAGGGCATAGCGGGATTTCTTGTAAGCTTCCGGGTTAGAGTCCCGCACCTTGAAAGCGGCAGCTCTACCCTTTAGCTCAGTGCGAATGTTGCTTGTAATCCATGGCTTCTGGTTGGTGTATGTACGTACAGTCACTGTGGGGACGACGTCCTCAATGTACTTATTGATGAAGCCAGTGACTGATGTGGTGTACTCCTCAATGTCATCGGAAAAATCCCGGAACATGTTCCAGTCTGTGATAGCAAAACAGTCCTGTAGTTTAGCATCTGCTTCATCTGACCATTTTTTTTTTATAGATCAATACGGAAAAGTCTAGTTTTAACCGGGAGTGTGTTCTGCACATCACTTTGCCTTTCAGGGCGTGTCTTTACCTTTTCTATTTGAAGACAAGTGTACATCGTGTTAGATGATGGTTAAGTCATTACGCTAAAATGGTAAGAAAACATATGTGAACCCTTTGGAATTATCTGGACTCCTGCATAAATGCTCTTACATTACAAATGGGAAGTAGAAGCCTTAAGACACGGATCAGTGAGCACGGCAGCAACATACAGACAGGTGAGACAAAAACATCTGGTTGCTGCTCATTTTGTACCAGCTGGACATTCTATTAGTTCTCTGGAGATACATTGGAATAGAAATGGTCAAGATGTCACGCAGGGGAGGGTTCATTGAGAGGAAACTTCTTCAAAGGGGATCTTTATGGATTCACAGGCTGAACACACTGTCTCCTCTTGGCCTTAACGAGGAGTTTAACTTGAAACAGTTTTCATAATTTCAATATGTCTAAAAAAAAAATATATATATTTATTTTAAAATTGAATATTGTATGTATATTACTGTCACATATATTTTGATATATTGATATTGTGAAACTACGTTATAAAAATACAAAAATGACCTCCTGTTTCAGGAAGTGATGTCACTGAGTACTGCTCCTATATATATATATATAAGACCTTCCACCCCCCACCTGGGATATGGATCTCTGATGAAGACCTACAGGGTTGAAAAGTTGTTCATAATTATCACCTGGCAACATGAGTTTTGCCTAGAACTCCAGCATCGGAGGAAGGAACCTGGACGTGGGTAATGTTCTTCAGCTTTTGTCTTCTGCATTGATTGGTCATACAATTTAGGTCATCTAGGTCACAACAATAGACAAACACAGTCTGCTTAAACTAATAACACACAAACAAATTATACGTTTTCGTGTCTTTATTGAACACACCGTGTAAACATTCACAGAGCAGGGTGGGAAAAGTATGTGAACCCTTGGATTTAATAACTGGTTGACCCTCCTTTGGAAGCAATTACCTCAACCAAACATTTTCTGTAGTTGCGGATCAGACCGGCACAACGGTCAGGAGGAATTTTTGACCGTTTCTCTTTACCAAACTTTTTCAGTTCAGCAATATTCTTGGGATGTCTGGTGTGAACTGCTTTCTCGAGGTCATACCACAGCTTCTCAATGGGGTTGAGGTCAGGACTCTGACTGGGCCACTCCAGAAGGCGTATTTTCTTCTGTTGTTGATTTGCTTCTGTGTTTTGAGTCGTTGTTCTGTTGCATCAGCCAACTTCTGTTGAGCTTCAATTGGCGGACAGATTGCCTTACATTCTCCTGCAAAATGTCTTGATAAAATCGGGAATTCATTTATCCTTCGATGATAGCAAGCTGTCCAGGCCCTGAGTCAGTAAAGCAGCCCCAAACCATGATGCTCCCTCCACCAGACTTTACAGTTGGGATGAGGTTTAGATGTTGGTGTGCTGTGCCTTTTTTTTCTCCACACATAGTGTTGTGTGTTCCTTCCAAACAACTCAGCTGTAGCTTCATCCGTCCACAGAATATTTAGTCATTAGCCTAAGGGGGGGTTCACATACTTTTTCCAACCTACACTGTGAATGTTTAAATGATGTATTCAATATAGACAAGAAAAATAAAATAATTTGTGTGTTATTAGTTTAAGCAGACTGTGGTTGTCTGTTGTGACTTAGACGAAGAGCAGATCCAATTGTATGACCAGTTTATGCAGAAATCCAGGTCATTCCAAACGGTTCACATACTTTCTCTTGCCTCTGTATTAGCATGAACGGCAATGTCAAATATGTTTTAGTAGTTTAGAAACTCTCTGGCGATATGTTCCTACTACCTTGTGTTCCGGGGAATTATTTCTGTGGTGAACCATTAGAAGGCATTGTGGGATGTCTGTCTGTCTAGACTAGGTAGATAGTGATGGTGATGTCTGTCTAGACTAGTTAGATCGTGATGTCTGTCTAGACTAGGTAGATTGTGTTGTCTGTCTAGACTAGTTAGATCGTGATGGTGATGTCTGTCTTGACTAGTTAGATCGTGATGGTGATGTCTGTCTTGACTAGTTAGATCGTGATGTCTGTCTAGACTAGGTAGATCATGATGTCTGTCTAGACTAGGTAGATCGTGATGTCTGTCTAGACTAGGTAGATTGTGTTGTCTGTCTAGACTAGGTAGATCGCGATGGTGATGTCTGTCTAGACTAGTTAGATCGTGATGTTGATGTCTGTCTAGACTAGTTAGATCATGATGGTCTGTCTAGACGAGGTAGATCGTGATGTCTGTCTAGACTAGTTAGATCATGATGGTGATGTCTGTCTAGACTAGGTAGATCGTGATGTCTGTCTAGACTAGGTAGATCATGATGTTGATGTCTGTCTAGACTAGTTAGATAGTGATGTCTGTCTAGACTAGGTAGATTGTGATGTCTATCTAGACTAGGTAGATCGTGATGGTGATGTCTGTCTAGACTAGTTAGATCATGATGGTGATGTCTGTCTAGACTAGGTAGATTGTGATGTCTGTCTAGACTAGGTAGATTGTGATGTCTGTCTAGACTAGGTAGATTGTGATGTTGATGTCTGTCTAGACTAGTTAGATGGTGATGTCTGTCTAGACTAGGTAGATCGTGATGGTGATGTCTGTCTAGACTAGGTAGATCGTGATGGTGATGTCTGTCTAGACTAGTTAGATCGTGATGTCTGTCTAGACTAGGTAGATAGTGATGTCTGTCTAGACTAGGTAGATCGTGATGTCTGTCTAGACTAGGTAGATCGTGTTGTCTGTCTAGACTAGTTAGATCGTGTTGTCTGTCTAGACTAGGTAGATCGTGATGTCTGTCTAGACTAGGTAGATCGTGATGGTGATGTCTGTCTAGACTAGGTAGATCGTGATGGTGATGTCTGTCTAGACTAGTTAGATCGTGATGTCTGTCTAGACTAGGTAGATTGTGTTGTCTGTCTAGACTAGGTAGATCATGATGGTGATGTCTGTCTAGACTAGTTAGATCGTGATGTCTGTCTAGACTAGGTAGATAGTGATGTCTGTCTAGACTAGGTAGATCGTGATGTCTGTCTAGACTAGGTAGATCATGATGTCTGTCTAGACTAGGTAGATCGTGTTGTCTGTCTAGACTAGTTAGATCGTGTTGTCTGTCTAGACTAGGTAGATTGTGTTGTCTGTCTAGACTAGGTAGATCGTGATGGTGATGTCTGCCTAGACTAGTTAGATCGTGATGTCTGTCTAGACTAGGTAGATTGTGTTGTCTGTCTAGACTAGGTAGATCGTGATGGTGATGTCTGTCTAGACTAGTTAGATCGTGATGTCTGTCTAGACTAGGTAGATAGTGTTGTCTGTCTAGACTAGGTAGATCATGATCGTGATGTCTGTCTAGACTAGGTAGATAGTGTTGTCTGTCTAGACTAGGTAGATCGTGATGTCTGTCTAGACTAGGTAGATCGTGATGGTGATGTCTGTCTAGACTAGGTAGATAGTGTTGTCTGTCTAGTCTAGGTAGATCGTGTTGTCTGTCTAGACTAGGTAGATCGTGATGGTGATGTCTGTCTAGACTAGTTAGATCGTGATGTCTGTCTAGACTAGGTAGATCGTGATGGTGATGTCTGTCTAGACTAGGTAGATCGTGATGGTGATGTCTGTCTAGACTAGGTAGATTGTGTTGTCTGTCTAGACTAGGTAGATCGTGATGGTGATGTCTGTCTAGACTAGGTAGATCGTGATGGTGATGTCTGTCTAGACTAGGTAGATCGTGTTGTCTGTCTAGACTAGGTAGATCGTGATGGTGATGTCTGTCTAGACTAGTTAGATCGTGATGTCTGTCTAGACTAGGTAGATTGTGATGGTGATGTCTGTCTAGACTAGGTCGATTGTGATGGTGATGTCTGTCTAGACTAGGTAGATAGTGATGTCTGTCTAGACTAGGTAGATCGTGATGTTGATGTCTGTCTAGACTAGTTAGATAGTGATGTTGATGTCTGTCTAGACTAGTTAGATAGTGATGTCTGTCTAGACTAGGTAGATAGTGATGTCTGTCTAGACTAGTTAGATCGTGATGGTGATGTCTGTCTAGACTAGTTAGATTGTGATGTCTGTCTAGACTAGGTAGATTGTGTTGTCTGTCTAGACTAGGTAGATCGTGATGGTGATGTCTGTCTAGACTAGTTAGATCGTGATGTCTGTCTAGACTAGGTAGATAGTGATGTCTGTCTAGACTAGGTAGATCGTGTTGTCTGTCTAGACTAGTTAGATCGTGTTGTCTGTCTAGACTAGGTAGATCGTGATGTCTGTCTAGACTAGTTAGATCGTGATGTCTGTCTAGACTAGGTAGATAGTGTTGTCTGTCTAGACTAGGTAGATCGTGATGGTGATGTCTGTCTAGACTAGGTAGATCGTGATGGTGATGTCTGTCTAGACTAGGTAGATCGTGTTGTCTGTCTAGACTAGGTAGATCGTGATGGTGATGTCTGTCTAGACTAGTTAGATCGTGATGTCTGTCTAGACTAGGTAGATTGTGATGGTGATGTCTGTCTAGACTAGGTCGATTGTGATGGTGATGTCTGTCTAGACTAGGTAGATAGTGATGTCTGTCTAGACTAGGTAGATCGTGATGTTGATGTCTGTCTAGACTAGTTAGATAGTGATGTCTGTCTAGACTAGGTAGATAGTGATGTCTGTCTAGACTAGTTAGATCGTGATGGTGATGTCTGTCTAGACTAGTTAGATTGTGATGTCTGTCTAGACTAGGTAGATTGTGATGTCTGTCTAGACTAGTTAGATCGTGATGTCTGTCTAGACTAGTTAGATCGTGATGTCTGTCTAGACTAGTTAGATCGTGATCGTTATGTCTGTCTAGACTAGTTAGATCGTGATGTCTGTCTAAACTAGGTAGATAATGATGTCTGTCTAGACTAGGTAGATTGTGTTGTCTGTCTAGACTAGGTAGATCGTGATGTTGATGTCTGTCTAGACTAGTTAGATAGTGATGTCTGTCTAGAATAGGTCGATAGTGATGTCTGTCTAGACTAGGTAGATAGTGATGTCTGTCTAGACTAGGTAGATCGTGATGTCTGTCTAGACTAGGATATTGATGATCGTGATGTCTGTCTGTCTAGACTAGATCGTGATGTCTGTAGATAGGTGATGGTGATGTCTGTCTAGACTAGTAGATTGATGATGGTGATGTCTGTCTAGACTAGGTAGATAGTGATGTTCTGTCTAGACTAGGTAGATGTTGATGTCTGTCTAGACTAGTTAGATAGTGATGTCTGTCTAGACTAGGTCGATAGTGATGTCTGTCTAGACTAGGTAGATCGTGATGTCTGTCTAGACTAGGTAGATCGTGATGTCTGTCTAGACTAGGTAGATCGTGATGTCTGTCTAGACTAGGTAGATCGTGATGTCTGTCTAGACTAGGTAGATCGTGATGTCTGTCTAGACTAGGTAGATCGTGATGGTGATGTCTGTCTAGACTAGTTAGATTGTGATGGTGATGTCTGTCTAGACTAGTTAGATCGTGATGTCTGTCTAGACTAGGTAGATAGTGATGTCTGTCTAGACTAGTTAGATCGTGATGGTGATGTCTGTCTAGACTAGTTAGATGGTGATGTCTGTCTAGACTAGGTAGATCGTGATGTCTGTCTAGACTAGGTAGATCGTGATGTCTGTCTAGACTAGGTAGATCGTGATGTCTGTCTAGACTAGGTAGATTGTGATGGTGATGTCTGTCTAGACTAGGTAGATCGTGATGTTGATGTCTGTCTAGACTAGTTAGATGTCTGTCTAGATAGGTCGAGTGTCTGTCTAGACTAGGTAGATAGTGATGTCTGTCTAGACTAGGTAGATCGTGATGTTGATGTCTGTCTAGACTAGGTAGATGATGTTGATGTCTGTCTAGACTAGTTAGATAGTGATGTCTGTGTGTCTAGACTAGGTAGATAGTGATGTCTAGACTAGTTAGACAAAGTGATGTCTGAAGACTAGTTAGATCGTGATGGTGATGTCTGTCTCTAGTTAGATTTTGATGTCTGCCCAAAAACTGAAGGTAGATAATGATGTCTGTTTATTACTTAGATTTTGTTGTCTGATAGACTAGGTAGATAGTTTGTCTTCAAACTAGGAATTGATGATCTAGAGAGAGAATGATGTCTGTCTGTCTAGACTAGTTAGATTGTTGTCTGTCTAGACTAGGTAGATCAGAATGTCTGTCTAGAACTAGGTAGATTGTGATGGTGATGTCTGTCTTTAGGTAGATTTTCCCATGTTGATGTCTGTCTAGACTAGTTAGATAGTGATGTCTGTCTAGAATACGACAAGGTGATGTCTGTCTAGACTAGGCAGAAACATGTCTGTCTCAGGTGAATGATGTCTGTCTTTATTAAGAAAGTGATGTCTGTCTAGACTAGTTAGATGTGATGTGATGTCTGTCTAGACTAGGTCGATTGTGATGGTGACAGACCTAGGTAGGTGATGTCTGTCTAAGACTAGGTAGATCGTGATGTTGATGTCTGTCTAGACTAGTTAGATAGTGATGTCTGTCTAGAGGGATAGTGATGTCTGTCTAGACTAGGTAGATAGTGATGTCTGTCTAGACCTAGGGATCGTGATGGTGATGTCTGTCTAGACTAGTTAGAATGTCTGTCTAGACTAGGTAGATCGTGATGTCTGTCTAGACTAGGTAGATCGTGATGTCTGTCTAGACTAGGTAGATCCTGATGTTGATGTCTGTCTAGACTAGTTAGATCGTGATGGTGATGTCTGTCACCTAGTTAATCTGTGATGTCTGTCACAAACTAGGTAGATAATGATGTCTGTCTAGACTAGGTAGACAGTTTGTCATAATTAGACTAAAAAGATCAAATGATGTCTGTCTAGACTAGTTAGATATTGATGTCTATCTAGACGGCGAGTGATGTCTGTCTGTAGACTAGTTAGATTGTGATGTCTGTCTAGACTAGGTAGATCGTGATGTCTGTTAGACTAGGTAGATTGTGATGGTGATGTCTGTCTAGACTAGGTAGAGTGATGTTGATGTCTGTCTAGACTAGTTAGAAGTGTGTCTGTCTGGAATAGGTCATAGTGATGTCTGTCTAGACTAGGTAGATCGTGATGTCTGTCTAGACTAGGTAGATGTGATGTCTGTCTAGACTAGGTAGATAAAGTGATGTCTGTCTAGACTAGTTAGATTGTGATGGTGATGTCTGTCTAGACTAGGTCGATGATGGTGATGTGATGGTGATGTCTGTCTAGACTAGGTAGATAGTGATGTCTGTCTATCTCAGGTAGATGATGTTGATGTCTGTCACAGACTAGTTAGCATAGTGATGTCTGTCTAGACTAGTTAGATAGTGATGTCTGTCTAGACTAGGTAGATAGTGAAAGTCTGTCTAGACTAATTACAGATGGTGATGGTGATGTCTGTCTAGACTAGTTAGATCGTGATGTCTGTCTAGACTAAAAGATTAAAAATAATCTTCTAGACTAGGTAGATCGTGATGTCTGTTAGACTAGGTAGATCCTTCATGTTGATGTCTGTCTGGACTAGTTAGATTTGATGGTACAAATGTCTGTCTCGACTAGGTAGATCGTGATGTCTGTCTAGAATAGGTAGATCGTGATGTCTGTCTTAAAAGGTAGGTCCCATTTTGATGTTGATGTCTGTCTAGACTAAAAGATCGTGATGGTGATGTCTGTCTAGACTAGGTAGATCGTGATGTCTGTCTAGACTAGGTAGATCGTGATGTTGATGTCTGTCTAGACTAGTTAGATAGTGATGTCTGTCTAGACTAGGTAGATTGTGTTGTCTATCTAGACTAGGTAGATCGTGATGGTGATGTCTGTCTAGACTAGTTAGATCATGATGGTGATGTCTGTCTAGACTAGGTAGATTGTGATGTCTGTCTAGACTAGGTAAATGTGTAATGTCTGTCTAGACTAGGTAGATTTGTGATGTTGATGTCTGTCTAGACTAGTTAGATGGTGATGTCTGTCTAGACTAGGTAGATCCATGGTGATGTCTGCTCTGGACTAGGTAGATCGTGATGGTGATGTCTGTCTAGACAGTCATGTGATGTCTGTCTAGATAGGTAGATAGTGATTTATTTCAAGACTAGGTAGATCCTTCTATGATGTCTGTTTAGACTAGGTAGATCGTGTTGTCTGTCTAGACTAGTTAGATCGTGTTGTCTGTCTAGACTAGGTAGATCGTGATGTCTGTCTAGACTAGGTAGATCGTGATGGTGATGTCTGTCTAGACTAGGTAGATCGTGATGGTGATGTCTGTCTAGACTTTTAGATCGTGATGTCTGTCTAGAGGAGCAGGTAGATTGTGTTGTCTGTCTAGACTAGGTAGATCATGATGGTGATGTCTGTCTAGACTAGTTAGATCGTGATGTCTGTCTAGACTAGGTAGATAGTGATGTCTGTCTAGACTAGGTAGATCATTGATGTCTGTCTAGACTAGGTAGATAATGATGTCTGTCAGACAGGTAGATCGTGTTGTCTGTCTAGACTAGTTAGATCGTGTTGTCTGTCTAAACTAGGTAGATTGTGTTGTCTGTCTGGCTCAGGTAGATCGTGATGGTGATGTCTGCCTAGACTAAAGTGGGATGGGATGTCTGTCTAGACTAGGTAGATTGTGTTGTCTGTCTAGACTAGGTAGATCGTGATGGTGATGTCTGTCTAGACTAGTTAGATCGTGATGTCTGTCTAGACTAGGTAGATAGTGTTGTCTGTCTAGACTAGGTAGATCATGATCGTGATGTCTGTCTAGACTAGGTAGATAGTGTTGTCTGTCTAGACTAGGTAGATCGTGATGTCTGTCTAGACTAGGTAGATCGTGATGGTGATGTCTGTCTAGACTAGGTAGATCGTGATGGTGATGTCTGTCTAGACTAGGTAGATCGTGTTGTCTGTCTAGACTAGGTAGATCGTGATGGTGATGTCTGTCTAGACTAGTTAGATCGTGATGTCTGTCTAGACTAGGTAGATCGTGATGGTGATGTCTGTCTACACTAGGTAGATCGTGATGGTGATGTCTGTCTAGACTAGGTAGATTGTGTTGTCTGTCTAGACTAGGTAGATCGTGATGGTGATGTCTGTCTAGACTAGTTAGATCGTGATGTCTGTCTAGACTAGGTAGATCGTGATGTCTGTCTAGACTAGGTAGATAGTGTTGTCTGTCTAGACTAGGTAGATAGTGTTGTCTGTCTAGACTAGGTAGATCGTGATGTTTGTCTAGACTAGGTAGATCGTGATGGTGATGTCTGTCTAGACTAGTTAGATCGTGATGTCTGTCTAGACTAGGTAGATCGTGATGTCTGTCTAGACTAGGTAGATCGTGATGTCTGTCTAGACTAGGTAGATCGTGATGTCTATCTAGACTAGGTAGATCGTGATAGTGATGTCTGTCTAGACTAGGTAAATCGTGATGGTGATGTCTGTCTAGACTAGGTAGATCGTGATGTCTGTCTAGACTAGGTAGATTGTGTTGTCTGTCTAGACTAGGTAGATCGTGATGGTGATGTCTGTCTAGACTAGTTAGATCGTGATGTCTGTCTAGACTAGGTAGATCGTGATGTCTGTCTAGACTAGGTAGATCGTGATGTCTGTCTAGACTAGGTAGATTGTGATGTTTGTCTAGACTAGTTAGATCGTGATGTCTGTCTAGACTAGGTAGATAGTGTTGTCTGTCTAGACTAGGTAGATCGTGATGTCTGTATAGACTAGGTAGATCGTGATGGTGATGTCTGTCTAGACTAGTTAGATCGTGATGTCTGTCTAGACTAGGTAGATTGTGATGTCTGTCTAGACTAGGTAGATCGTGTTGTCTGTCTAGACTAGGTAGATCGTGATGGTGATGTCTGTCTAGACTAGTTAGATCGTGATGTCTGTCTAGACTAGGTAGATTGTGATGTCTGTCTAGACTAGGTAGATCGTGATGGTGATGTCTGTCTAGACTAGGTAGATTGTGATGTCTGTCTAGACTAGGTAGATCGTGATGGTGATGTCTGTCTAGACTAGTTAGATCGTGATGTCTGTCTAGACTAGGTAGATAGTGATGTCTGTCTAGACTAGGTAGATCGTGATGTCTGTCTAGACTAGGTAGATCGTGATGTCTGTCTAGACTAGGTAGATAGTGGTCTGTCTAGACTAGTTAGATCGTGTTGTCTGTCTAGACTAGGTAGATCGTGATGTCTGTCTAGACTAGTTAGATCGTGATGTCTGTCTAGACTAGGTAGATTGTGATGTCTGTCTAGACTAGGTAGATCGTGATGTCTGTCTAGACTAGGTAGATCGTGATGGTGATGTCTGTCTAGACTAGTTAGATCGTGATGTCTGTCTAGACTAGTTAGATCGTGATGGTGATGTCTGTCTAGACTAGTTAGATCGTGATCGTGATGTCTGTCTAAACTAGGTAGATAATGATGTCTGTCTAGACTAGGTAGATTGTGTTGTCTGTCTAGACTAGGTAGATCGTGATGTCTGTCTAGACTAGTTAGATATTGATGTCTATCTAGACGAGAGTGATGTCTGTCTGTCTAGACTAGTTAGATCGTGATGTCTGTCTAGACTAGGTAGATCGTGATGTCTGTCTAGACTAGTTAGATATTGATGTCTATCTAGACGAGAGTGATGTCTGTCTGTCTAGACTAGGTAGATAGTGATGTCTGTCTAGACTAGGTAGATCGTGATGTTGATGTCTGTCTAGACTAGTTAGATAGTGATGTTGATGTCTGTCTAGACTAGTTAGATAGTGATGTCTGTCTAGACTAGGTAGATAGTGATGTCTGTCTAGACTAGTTAGATCGTGATGGTGATGTCTGTCTAGACTAGTTAGATTGTGATGTCTGTCTAGACTAGGTAGGTGTGATGTCTTATCTAGACTAGTTAGATCGTGATGTCTGTCTAGACCAGTTAGATCGTGATGGTGATGTCTGTCTGACTAGTTAGATCGTGATGGTGATGTCTGTCTAGACTAGTTAGATCGTGATGTCTGTCTAAACTAGGTAGATAATGATGTCTGTCTAGACTAGGTAGATTGTGTTGTCTGTCTAGACTAGGTAGATCGTGATGTCTGTCTAGACTAGTTAGATATTGATGTCTATCTAGACGAGAGTGATGTCTGTCTGTCTAGACTAGTTAGATTGTGATGTCTGTCTAGACTAGGTAGATCGTGATGTCTGTCTAGACTAGGTAGATTGTGATGGTGATGTCTGTCTAGACTAGGTAGATCGTGATGTTGATGTCTGTCTAGACTAGTTAGATAGTGATGTCTGTCTAGAATAGGTCGATAGTGATGTTTTAGAAATGAGATTGATGTCTGTCTAGACTAGGTAGATCGTGATACCATTTGATGTCTGTCTAGACTAGTTAGATAGTGATGTTGATGTCTGTCTAGACTAGTTAGATAGTGATGTCTGTCTAGACTAGGTAGATAGTGATGTCTGTCTAGACTAGTTAGATCGTGATGGTGATGTCTGTCTAGACTAGTTAGATCGTGATGGTGATGTCTGTCTAGACTAGTTAGATCGTGATGTCTTTAAACTAGGTAGATAATGATGTCTGTCTAGACTAGGTAGATCTGTATTTCTGTCAGACTAGGTAGACATTGATGTCTGTCAAATCAGTTAGATATTGATGTCTATCTAAAGTGATGTCTGTCTGTCTAGACTAGTTAGATTGTGATGTCTGTCTAGACTAGGTAGATCGTGATGTCTGTCTAGATCTAGGTAGATTGTGATGGTGATGTCTGTCTAGACTAGGTAGATCGTGATGTTGATGTCTGTCTAACTAGTTAGATAGTGATGTCTGTCTAGAATACATTTCGATAGTGATGTCTGTCTAGACTAGGTAGATCGTGATGTCTGTCTAGACTAGGTAGATCGTGATGTCTGTCTAGACTAGGTAGATAGTGATGTCTGTCTAGACTAGTTAAGTGATGGTGATGTCTGTCTAGACAGGTCGATTGTGATGGTGATGTCTGTCTAGACTAGGTAGATAGTGATGTCTGTCAAGACTAGGTAGATCGTGATGTTGATGTCTGTCTAGACTAGTTAGATAGTGATGTCTGTCTAGACTAGTTAGATAGTGATGTCTGTCTAGACTAGGTAGATAGTGATGTCTGTCTAGACTAGTTAGATCGTGATGGTGATGTCTGTCTAGACTAGTTAGATCGTGATGTCTGTCTAGACTAGGTAGATCGTGATGTCTGTCTAGACTAGGTAGATCGTGATGTCTGTCTAGACTAGGTAGATCGTGATGTTGATGTCTGTCTAGACTAGTTAGATCGTGATGGTGATGTCTGTCTAGACTAGGTAGATCGTGATGTCTGTCTAGACTAGGTAGATCGTGATGTCTGTCTAGACTAGGTAGATCGTGATGTTGATGTCTGTCTAGACTAGTTAGATCGTGATGGTGATGTCTGTCTAGACTAGGTAGATCGTGATGTCTGTCTAGACTAGGTAGATCGTGATGGTGATGTCTGTCTAGACTAGGTAGATAGTGATGTCTCCATAACAAAGAACAGCTTGAAAACCCCATTAGAAAGATAAGGTTGAAAACCTCATCTCATTTTTGCCCAAAGTTTAGAAAACAAAAAACTGAAAATCAACATAATTCATAATGTTTATTATTTTATTTTGGGATTCAAAGATAATAGTTTCATTATAGTTTTAGTTTTTCAAACGTGGGGGAAGAGAAAGAGAGAGAATGAGATATCAAATGTGTATGTTAACTACTCCACTTGTTTTCTGAACTTCTAGAACCATCTAGAACCAGAATTCATGCTTCTAGAACCAGAAATCATGCAGAATGAATTTAATCCTGGTCCTTTAGTGTTTTTCCCAGTATTGTGCTATACTGGAGCCCTAGTAGTGCACTATATAGTCTGTCAGGAAGACGACAAGGTGTTTTTAAAGTTATATAGGCAGAAACATAATGTGTCTCAGTTGAATTGGCCTCCACTTTATTAAGAAAGCATGACAAACGGTAGTGTAGATCCTGAATAATGACTCCGTAGCACGAGACAACCTTTAGGTAAGGTCCTGTAAGACTCATGTTCACCCCCACTGATCTGAGGGAACCTGTACCTTTCACCTGAGGGAACCTGTGCCTTTCATCTGAGGGAACCTGTGCCTTTCACCTGAGGGAACCTGTGCCTTTCACCTGAGGGAACCTGTGCCTTTCACCTGAGGGAACCTGTGCCTTTCACCTGAGGGAACCTGTGCCTTTCACCTGAGGGAACCTGTGCCATACTTCACCTGAGGGAACCTGTGCCTTCACCTGAGGGAACCTGTGCCTTTCACCTGAGGGAACCTGTGCCTTTCACCTGAGGGAACCTGTGCCTTTCACCTGAGGGAACCTGTGCCTTTCACCCGAGGGAACCTGTGCCTTTCACCCGAGGGAACCTGTGCCTTTCACCCGAGGGAACCTGTGCCTTTCACCCGAGGGAACCTGTGCCTTTCACCCGAGGGAACCTGTGCCTTTCACCTGAGGGAACCTGTACCTTTCACCTGAGGGAACCTGTACCTTTCATTTACAGTCACACTGCTTTGACAGTTTTCATAATTACACATTTAAAAAAATCTAATCAAATCGTAATTGTCACATACACACGGTAAGCAGATTTATTTTGAGTGTGGCGAAATGCTTGTTGTGCATTCCTAATTGCAAACTTTTTCCTACACAGTACACTACTGTTTACCAGGGCTCTATGGGCTCTGGTCAAAAAGTAGTGCACTTTATATAGGGAAGGGTGTGTCATTTGGAACACAAAGACTTACAAAAAAATCGCAATCCCTCCCTCCCTCTCTCCCTCCCTCCCCTACTGGAGTGCAATTAACAATAGTAGAAAATAAAGCACCCTGACTGAGACGTACAAAGACCTTCATTAATGTAACATTCATAGCTCGCAGCACACACAGTAAAGTATCTCTGCTCTCATCTCAATAATAACCACCTTCACTTATCACACACTGAGAGCAAAGCCCCATACACTTTCTATATCCTACTTGATTCATTCATTAACTTTCACAGCATGAAAGCTGTACATACTCCGGAATTACAATGGTTTAGTGACTCACAAATGTCTCAGTTCATTTTGGAAATTAGTATGAATTAATAAAAAATTAAAAATAATTTCCTCACCTTCTACTTCCTTTAATCCTTTGATCCTTCATCCTTGGACACCTCATGGACAAACTTTTTATTTTATTTTACAAATGCTCAGCTCTCGCTCTGAAAACATTTTCTGAACAAAAATATAAAACGCAACATTTAAAAGTGTTGGTCCCATTTTTCATGAGCTGGAATAAAAGATCCCAGAAATGTTTCATATGCACAAAAAGATTGACAGGTGTGGCATATCAAGAAGCTGATTAAACAGCATGATCGTTACACAGGTGAACCTTGTGCTGGGGACAATAAAAGGCCACTCTAAATGCCACAGATGTCTCAAGTTGAGGGAGTGTGCAATTTGCATGCTGACTGCAGGAATGTCCAACAGAGCTGTTGACAGAACATTAAATGTTAATTTCTCTACCATTAGCTCCCCCCAATTCATTTGAGAGAATTTGGCAGTACTTCCAACCAGCCACACAACCGCAGACCACGTGTAACCACGCCAGCTCTGGACGCTTCAACACCTGCGGGATCGCCTGCACAGTCATGTGAAATCTAGATAATGATTTTATTTATTTCAATTGACTGGTTTCCTTCTATAAACATTTTAGAAGTCATTAAATCACACTGCTAAGCCTAACGCTGAACCCTTAATCATTAAGATCCAAAATCTCATCATTTGTTTTCATACATTTTTTCCAACAGACCATTTTTGATTTTGCAGCTGGCCTACGAACCAGATATCGCTCGGTTCTCTCTACAGGGCAAAATCAATGACAATAAACGTCAACCTGCCAGTAGGGTAACATTTGGTAAGTGGGCTCATTCTGTCATAAACATGCATACACCAGTAACCTACACTGGGCTTAGAATCGGCATTGGAGGAAAATTAACGAGTGCTTAAGCATCTTGACAACAGGGCGACGCAACTGTACGTCGTCTAAAAATCTCTCTCTCTCGCTAAATCACAAACTTGCCCAATCTGCTTTTGGCTCATGATGTCTAGACAATAGTTCACTGATAAAGTGGGCAGGGTGGGTTATATGATAGGATATAGATAAGATTAATTGAATACGTTTTTTTAGAATTGGCAGCTAAAGCATCGATCATCATTTCAACAGAATTCAAATAATACCATAATACCAAGCTCATCATCATGAAGGTCATCACCGTCCATCACCGCGAAGCTCATCACCGTCCATCACCGTGAAGCTCATCACTGTCCATCACCGTCCAACACCATCCATCACCGTGAAGCTCATCACTGTCCATCACCATCCATCACCGTGAAGCTCATCACTGTCCATCACCATCCATCACCGTGAAGCTCATCACCGTCCATCACCGTGTAGCTCATCACCGTCCATCACCATCCATCACCGTGAAGCTCATCACCGTCCATCACCATCCATCACTGTGAAGCTCATCACCGTCCATCACCGTCCATCATCGTGAAGCTCATCACCGTGAAGCTCATCACTGTCCATCACCATCCATCACCGTGAAGCTCATCACCGTCCATCACCGTGTAGCTCATCACCGTCCATCACCATCCATCACCGTGAAGCTCATCACCGTCCATCACCATCCATCACCGTGAAGCTCATCACCGTCCATCACCGTGAAGCTCTTCACCATCCATCACCGTGAAGCTCATCACCGTCCATCACCGTGAAGCTCATCACCGTCCATCACCGTGAAGCTCATCACCGTCCATCACCGTGAAGCTCATCACCGTCCATCACCGTGAAGCTCATCACCGTCCATCACCGTGAAGCTCATCACCGTCCATCACCGTGAAGCTCATCACCATCCATCACCGTGAAGCTCATCACCGTGAAGCTCATCACCATCCAGCACTGTGAAGCTCATCACCGTTATCACCGTGAAGATCATCACCATCCATCACCGTGAAGCTCATCACCGTCCATCACCATGAAGCTCATCAGAACTTATTTTACACCACTCCAGCCGTTGCTTGGCATTGCACATGGTGATCTTAGGCTTGGCTGCCATGGAAACCCATTTTGTGAAACTCACGAAGAGCAATTCTTGTGGTGACGTTGAGGCAGTTTGGGACTCGGTAGTGAGGGTTGCAACTGAGGACAGATGATTTTTAACGATCTTCGGCACTCGGCGGTGTGTTCTGGGAGCTTGTGTGGCCTACCACTAAGAGGCTGAGCCGTTGTTGCTCCTAGACGTTTCCACTTCACAGTAAAAGCACTTACAGTTGACCGGGGAAGCTCTAGCGGGGCAGAAATTTGACAAACCGACTTGTTGGAAAGGTGGCATCCTATGACGGTGCCACGTTGAAAGTCACTGAGCTCTTCAAGGCCATTCTACTGCCAATGTTCGTCTATGGAGTCTGCATGGCTGTGTTGCTCGATTTTTATACACCCGTCAACAACAGGTGTGACTGAAATAGCAGAATCCACTCATTTGAAGAGGTGTCCACATACTTTTGTAAATATAGTGTATCTGCCTATAAACTCTTAAAGCTTTTCCCACATCATTATAGTACCACTACAACGTGGTTCCGGAGATGTAATTGAAGTGTTTTTCACAAAAATCCCAAAATGGTGGAAAATCCAAAATGGCGGACCTTAATTAAGGGTCCTTGAGGCAAACGTGTTCCTTGTGAGAAGAGACCTCCTCTGTTTTACCATCTCACGGGAATTTGCACGTTAATGTTCCTCAGCGGGAACAACCGGTATAATAACAATAATGATGAACCAGAAGAAACAGTATGGTTTCACTGCTTGAACCCATAATTAGTTCATTACAAACCAGGAAAGGTAGTAAAATGTAACAGAGGGTGAAACAACGCTCGCGTGATTAGATACGAGTTCACAAGGTATAATGCCTAGTCTATAACACAGCGTGGTCAAGGTGGTTTACATGACTGATTACTGCGGGACTAAAGTACCGCCACTTATCGGTCGAATTAGAGTTTGGGGCGATCTGACTGCTTGGTCGGATGCATTTCTTTCCCGAGAATCACACCGCTATCAACAGCAGGCGAAAAACTCTGGAGATGTCCGAGCTGGACTATTGTTTAAACCCGGTTTTTAAGACAGTTTTGTGGTTGGCAGGAGACTAGGTTTCAAACCCAGGTCAGTCAAAAATAAGAGGGTGTGTTACATACATTATCATGTGATGGGGAGTAGAGAGATTCTCACCTGGATCCATTTATCTGGAATGGCCATGGCAAGACGGTAGTCGAAGCCCAACCCTCCCTCTGCCACGGACCGGCACACAGCTGGCATCCCTGATACGTCCTATAGGAGACACAACGAGAAACAGGTAGGTAGGTAGGTGTGTGTGTGTGTGTGTGTGTGTGTGTGTGTGTGTGTGTCCTGAACGGGTCTGGTTTTGGAGCCGTATCCGCCCCGCGTCGGCCATGTCAATTCCGTGCCGATACCCGATATCAGGACAGATTTTTCTCCTCAACCCAACCCACCCGCATAGAATTGTTCCATGAGCCGAATCGCGACCTACCAAATAACATCAATTGTTTGTTTATGACTTCAGAGCAGTTAGTCTTTAAAGGGACACTTCAACATTTTAGGAAATGAGACCCTTTTATTTACTTCCCCAGAGTCAGATCAACTCGTGGATACCATTGTTATGTCTCCGTGTCCAGTATGAAGGAAATGAGCCAATGTTAACTAGCCTTAGAGGAATGACTAAGTCTATGGTTGTCGAGTGCTATTCCCTATTCTCTACATTAACTAACTTGTCTTCGTGTCTATTCAACGTTAAAATGAAACCATTTTCATGAATTAAGAACGATACACCAATCTGGTTATTTTCACAACGCAATGTGGCACATTTACAACTCAAATCACTTCGAAAAATAGTATTTTAAATAGCCTTATTCTGACCTACTGAGAGCCTATAACAAAACCTATACATTCAGTGTGGTTCAGATAATCAAATGGTTTAATTGAAATGCCCAGAATCGAATGGGCTATGGGCTATAGGTTGCAAAACAAAAAAGGCTACATCTATAGGCCATTGGGATACTCAACATTTTTACCATTCGAAAAGCCTGAATAATTTATGTGATAATTAAGTTAATTATCGTAAACAAATACCTGATTGCACTTTTGAAGGATGTGTATTGTGGACAAGGAGGTTGTTGTCCTCCTTGTCTACAATGAATCCAAAATCCTTCCAAACCTGAAGTGTTTCCCTTTCTCAGCACCTGTTTTCATCTTAACCTTTGTCATGATTTCTCCTGTTACTTTTATCCATTTTTCACATGAGCTAGGAGTCAGGGAAAATAAACTTGGCGACGGCAGGGTAGCCTAGTGGTTAGAGCGTTGGACTAGTAGCCGGAAGGTTGCAAGTTCGAATCCCCGAGCTGACAAGGTACAAATCTGTCGTTCTGCCCCTGAACAGGCAGTTAACCCGCTGTTCCTAGGCCGTCATTGAAAATAAGAATTTGTTCTTAACTGACTTGCCAAGTTAAATAAAGGTCAAATAAACAAATAAAAATAAACAATTGTACACGTGACAGAAGGGAACATGCACGTGCACGGACAAATAAGGGACGTTTCAGCACCACACAAATGGACAGTTCCCTGCTCCACTCTCTCCCTGAATACATAACCATAACGTGGCTGGTAGCCTAGGCTATGTCTGCATCACCACTCACTTAGCCAGTATGGAATTTGAAACACAATTCAACACAATTCCTGGGGTAAAATGTTTACGACCAGCAATAACATCATTCTGAGCCGACCCGCGGGTTGAAAGATTGTTTTCATTCCGCCCGCCAGCTGATTCTTTTGTTGGTCAACCGCGGGGGACCGCAGGTATCTGACCCGATGCAGGACTCTAGCGTGTGTGTCCACATTGGGAAACATTGATGAGCACATTGTCCAGTTTTTGAATCCGCACAAGCTGCACTATGACACAGATTACGTCACTACTGAGACTACTCCAAGACATACTGAGACTACTCCAAGACATACTGAGACTACTCAAAGACATACTGAGACTACTCAAAGACATACTGAGACTACTCCAAGACATACTGAGACTACTCCAAGACATACTGAGACTACTCCAAGACATACTGAGACTACTCCAAGACATACTGAGACTACTCCAACACATACTGATACTACTCCAACACATACTGATACTACTCCAACACATACTGATACTACTCCAACACATACTGATACTACTCCAACACATACTGATACTACTAACACATACTGATACTACAGACCAATGAATACTGATACTACTCCAACACAGAACACATAACTACTCCAACACAGAGGGCACCTACTCCATGATCAACACACACTGAGACTACTCCAATGCATACGGATAACTACTCCAATATATACTGCTACTACTCCAACCCATACTGAATACGGATACAGACCAATATATACTGCTACTACTCCAACACATACTGATACTACTCCAACACATACTGATACTACTCCAACACATACTGATACTACTCCAACACATACTGATACTACTCCAACACATACTGATACTACTCCAAACATACTGCTACTACTAAATATATACTGCTACTACTCCAACCCATACTGCTACTACTCCAATATATACTGCTACTACTCCAATATATACTGCTACTACTCCAATATATACTGCTACTACTCCAATATATACTGCTACTACTCCAACCCATACTGACACTACTCCAACACATACGCATAATACTCCAATATATACTGATACTACTCCAACACATACTGATACTACTCCAACACATACTGATACTACTCCATGAGGAACACATACAGATACTACTTCAAGACATACTGATACTACTCCAACGCATACAGATACTACTCCAACGCATACTGATGCTACTCCAACGCATACTGATGCTACTCCAACGCACACTGATGCTACTCCAACACCAACGCATACTGATGCTACTCCAACACAATATATACTGATACTACTCCAACACATACTGATACAACTCCATGAGGAACACATACAGATACTACTTCAACACATACTGATACTACTCCAACGCATACTGATACTACTCCAACGCATACTGATACTACTCCAACGCATACTGAGACTACTCCAACGCATACTGATGCTACTCCAACACATACTGATACTACTCCATGAGCAACACATACTGAGACTACTCCAACGCATACTGATGCTACTCCAACGCATACTGAGACTACTCCAACGCATACTGAGACTACTCCAACGCATACTGAGACTACTCCAACAAACTGATACTACTCCAACACATACTGATACTACTCCAACGCATACTGATGCTACTCCAACGCACACTGAGACTACTCCAACACATACTGAGACTACTCCAACACATACTGATACTACTCCAACGCATACTGATACTACTCCAACGCATACTGATACTACTCCAATGAATACTGATACTACTCCAATGAATACTGAGACTACTCCAACGCATACTGAGACTACTCCAACGCATACTGATGCTACTCCAACGCATACTGAGACTACTCCAACGCACACTGAGACTACTCCAACACATACTGAGACTACTCCAACACATACTGCTACTACTCCAACGCATACTGCTACTACTCCAACACATACTGATGTTACTCCAACGCATACTGAGACTACTCCATGAGCAACACATACTGAGACTACTGCCTTCCTGTACTACACAAATGATAAAATGTTTATTATATTATACTGAGCATTTTGACTTTATATTCGTTTTAAATTCAACTGGTTTTACTAGTTCTAAATTGTTATTGCATTGCGGAGAAGGAACCTTGCCAACACGTTGTTAGAAGATTTATAACCCACATTGAATACGACTAATAAAACTCCCAAAGCACTGCCACTGTTCCAGGAACAACACGGACAGGATCCTAGAAAAATCCAGTTTAATTGAATTAAATAAGAGCCAAAACAAAGCAGCGGCTGACAACATTATTCCTTAATTACAAAGATGATCAAAGATGTGAGACAATAATAATAAGTGCTTTAATTAATCATGACCAGGGAGGGGGGGGGGGGGGGGTCATCCACGACTCATTTAATGTATTGTGTTTGTGTGTGTTTTGGGATGTAGAGTCAGGACTCCTCCAGTGTGTGTTCTGGATGTAGAGTCAGGACTCCTCCAGTGTGTGTTCTGGATGTAGAGTCACACTGACTCCTCCAGTATGTTCTGGATGTAGAGTCAGGACTCCTCCAGTGTGTGTTCTGGATGTAGAGTCAGGACTCCTCCAGTGTGTGTTCTGGGATGTAGAGTCAGGACTCCTCCAGTGTGTGTTCTGGGATGTAGAGTCAGGACTCCTCCAGTGTGTGTTCTGGATGTAGAGTCAGGACTCCTCCAGTGTGTGTTCTGGGATGTAGAGTCAGGACTCCTCCAGTGTGTGTTCTGGATGTAGAGTCAGGACTCCTCCAGTGTGTGTTCTGGATGTAGAGTCAGGACTCCTCCAGTGTGTGTTCTGGATGTAGAGTCAGGACTCCTCCAGTGTGTGTTCTGGGATGTAGAGTCAGGACTCCTCCAGTGTGTGTTCTGGATGTAGAGTCAGGACTCCTCCAGTGTGTGTTTTGGGATGTAGAGTCAGGACTCCTCCAGTGTGTGTTCTGGATGTAGAGTCAGGACTCCTCCAGTGTGTGTTCTGGATGTAGAGTCAGGACTCCTCCAGTGTGTGTTCTGGATGTAGAGTCAGGACTCCTCCAGTGTGTGTTTGGGATGTAGAGTCAGGACTCCTGCAGTGTGTGTTCTGGGATGTAGAGTCAGGACTCCTCCAGTGTGTGTTTTGGGATGTAGAGTCAGGACTCCTCCAGTGTGTGTTTTGGGATGTAGAGTCAGGACTCCTCCAGTGTGTGTTCTGGGATGTAGAGTCAGGACTCCTCCAGTGTGTGTTCTGGATGTAGAGTCAGGACTCCTGCAGTGTGTGTTTTGGATGTAGAGTCAGGACTCCTCCAGTGTGTGTTCTGGATGTAGAGTCAGGACTCCTCCAGTGTGTGTTTGGGATGTAGAGTCAGGACTCCTCCAGTGTGTGTTCTGGGATGTAGAGTCAGGACTCCTCCAGTGTGTGTTCTGGGATGTAGAGTCAGGACTCCCTCCAGTGTGTGTTCTGGATGTAGAGTCAGGACTCCTCCAGTGTGTGTTTGGGATGTAGAGTCAGGACTCAACTCCAGTGTGTGTTCTGGATGTAGAGTCAGGACTCCTCCAGTGTGTGTTCTGGATGTAGAGTCAGGACTCCTGCAGTGTGTGTTTTGGATGTAGAGTCAGGACTCCTCCAGTGTGTGTTTTGGGATGTAGAGTCAGGACTCCTCCAGTGTGTGTTCTGGATGTAGAGTCAGGACTCCTGCAGTGTGTGTTTTGGGATGTAGAGTCAGGACTCCTGCAGTGTGTGTTCTGGATGTAGAGTCAGGACTCCTCCAGTGTGTGTTCTGGATGTAGAGTCAGGACTCCTCCAGTGTGTGTTCTGGATGTAGAGTCAGGACTCCTCCAGTGTGTGTTCTGGATGTAGAGTCAGGACTCCTGCAGTGTGTGTTCTGGATGTAGAGTCAGGACTCCTCCAGTGTGTGTTTGGGATGTAGAGTCAGGACTCCTCCAGTGTGTGTTTGGGATGTAGAGTCAGGACTCCTCCAGTGTGTGTTCTGGGATGTAGAGTCAGGACTCCTCCAGTGTGTGTTCTGGGATGTAGAGTCAGTGGACTCCTCCAGTGTGTGTTCTGGATGTAGAGTCAGGACTCCTCCAGTGTGTGTTTTGGGATGTAGAGTCAGGACTCCTCCAGTGTGTGTTCTGGATGTAGAGTCAGGACTCCTGCAGTGTGTGTTTTGGATGTAGAGTCAGGACTCCTCCAGTGTGTGTTCTGGATGTAGAGTCAGGACTCCTCCAGTGTGTGTTCTGGATGTAGAGTCAGGACTCCTCCAGTGTGTGTTTTGGGATGTAGAGTCAGGACTCCTCCAGTGTGTGTTCTGGATGTAGAGTCAGGACTCCTCCAGTGTGTGTTCTGGATGTAGAGTCAGGACTATCCTGCAGTGTGTGTTCTGGATGTAGAGTCAGGACTCCTCCAGTGTGTGTTCTGGATGTAGAGTCAGGACTCACTCCAGGTTGTGTTGTACTGTTTTAGTAGAGTCCTACAGAGTCAGTGTTGTTCACTGTGGGGTGGTCTGAAGCTATAGCCTGGACCCGGATCTAGATGTGATTTAATACTACTAATATCTCACCATTGTTGCCATGACATTCAGGACAGCATACCGATTTTACATATCAACAAATGTTGGTACATATTGAAGTGCCTAAGGACCAGTGTTACCTCTGCGATGGTGATGCAGTCAGGATACAGGGTGTGCAGGACATGATTAGCTGTCATCAGATAGACCAGGGAATCTTCATCCACCTGAAGACCAAAGTACTCAGAGTAGTCTCCTGAAAACATACTGCCTGAGGACAGAGAAAGAGCAAGGCTATCACCTAGGGAGCTAGGGGGTAGGAGTTAGGGGTAAGGGTTAACAGGTAGGGGGGGTAAGGGTTAGGGAGCTAGGGGTAGGAGTTAGGGGTAAGGGTTAACGGGTAGGGGGATAAGGGTTAGGGAGCTAGGGTGTAGGAGAAAGGAACCTAAGAGCTAGGTGTAGGGGTTAAGAGGTACAGTAAGAGCTAGTACGTAGAGTAGTCTCCTGAAAATATACTACCTGAGGACAGAGGTACAACACCCACACTGAATACATAACCAATTTATGACCATAACCCACACTGAATATATAACTATAACTCACACTGAATACACAGACAATATAAACTATAACCCACACTGAATACATAACTATAACCCACACTGAATACACAGACAATGTAAACTATAACCCACACTGAATACACAGACAATATAAACTATAACCCACACTGAATACATAACTATAACCCACACTGAATACATAACTATAACCCACACTGAATACATAACTATAACCCACACTGAATACATAACTATAACACTGAATACACACAATGAATACATAACTATAACCCACACTGAATACATAGACAATGTATAAACTATAACCCACACTGAATACATAACCAATGAATATAACTATAACCCACAACTATAACCCACACTGAATACATAACCATAACTCACACTGAATACACAGACAATGAAAAATATAACCCACACTGACACTGAATGCATAAAAATATAACCCACACTGAATGAACACATAACTATAACCCACACTGAATATAACTATAACCCACACTGAATACAGACAATGTAAACTATAACCCACACTGAATACATAACTATAACCCACACTGAATACATAGACAATATATAACTATAACTCACACTGAATACACAGACAATGTAAACTATAACCCACACTGAATACATAACCAATATATAACTATAACCCACACTGAATACATAACAGACATAACTCACACTGAATACACAGACAATATAAAAATATAACCCACACTGAATACATAACTATAACCCACACTGAATATAACTATAACCCACACTGAATACACAGACAATATAAACTATAACCCACACTGAATACATAACTATAACCCACACTGAATACATAACTATAACCCACACTGAATACACAACTATAACCAACACTGAATACATAACTATAACTCACACTGAATACACAGACAATGTAAACTATAACCCACACTGAATACATAACCAATATATAACTATAACTCACACTGAATACACAGACAATATAAACTATAACCCACACTGAATACATAACCAATATATAACTATAACCCACACTGAATACATAACTATAACCCACACTGAATATATAACTATAACCCACACTGAATACACAAACAATGTAAACTATAACCCACACTGAATACATAACTATAACTCACACTGAATACACAAACAATGTAAACTATAACCCACACTGAATACACAGACAATATAAACTATAACCCACACTGAATACACAGACATAAACTATAACCCACTGAATACTATAACTATAACCCACACTGAATACACAGACAATATAAACTATAACCCACATTGAATACATAACTATAACCCACAACTATAACCCACACTGAATACATAACTATAACCCATAACTATAACACACACTGAATACACAGACAATATAAACTATAACCCACATTGAATACATAACTATAACACACACTGAATACACAGACAATGTAAACTATAACCCACACTGAATACATAACTATAACCCACACTGAATACATAACCATAACCCACACTGAATACATAGACAATGTAAACTACCACCCACACTGAATACATAGACAATGTAAACTATAACCCACACTGAATACATCACTATAACCCACACTGAATACATAACCATAACCCACACTGAATACACAGACAATGTAAACTACCACCCACACTGAATACATAGACAATGTAAACTATAACCCACACTGAATGCATCACTATAACCCACATTGAATATATAACTATAACCCACACTGAATACATAACTATAACCCACACTGAATACATAACCATAACCCACACTGAATACACAGACAATATAAACTATAACCCACACTGAATACATATAACACTGAATGTAAACTATAACCCACACTGAATGAATACATCACTATAACCCACACTGAATACATAACTATAACCCACACTGAATATATAACTATAACCCACACTGAATACATAACTATAACCCACACTGAATACACAGACAATATGAAAATATAACCCACACTGAATTCATAACTATAACCCACACTGAATGACAATATATAACTATAACCCACACTGAATATAACTATAACCCACACTGAATACACAGACAATGTAAACTATAACCCACACTGAATACATAACCAATAATAACATAACCACACTGAATATAACTATAACCCACACTGAATACACAGACATAACTATAACATAACTATAACCCACACTATACTATAACACTGAATACAATATAAACTATAACCACTGAATACAGACAATGTAAACTATAACCCACACTGAATACATAACTATAACCCACACTGAATACATAACCAATATATAACTATAACCCACACTGAATACATAACTATAACCCACACTGAATACACAGACAATATAAACTATAACCCACACTGAATACATAACTATAACCCACACTGAATACATAACTATAACCCACACTGAATACACAGACAATATAAACTATAACCCACACTGAATAATAACATAACTATAACTGAATACATAACTACACTGAATACATAACTATAACCCACACTGAATGCATAACCACACTGAATATATAACTATAACCCACACTGAATACATAACTATAACCATTTCTATAACACTGAACACAGACAATATAAACTATAACCCACACTGAATACATAACTATAACCCACACTGAATACACAGACAATATAAACTATAACTCACACTGAATACATAACTATAACCCACACTGAATATATAACTATAACCCACACTGAATGCTATAACCACATATATAACTATAACCCACACTGAATAATGAATACTATAACTATAACTATAACCCACACTGAATACACAGACAATATAAACTATAACCCACACAATGACTATACCCACACTGACAATATAAACTATAACTATCACACTGAATACACAGTGTATAATAACCATAACCCACACTGAATACATAGACAATATAAACTATAACCCACACTGAATACACAGACAATGTAAACTATAACCCACACTGAATATAACTATAACCCACACTGAATGAATATAAACTATAACCAATATATAACTATAACCCACACTGAATACAGACAATAACTATAACCCACACTGAATACACAGACAATGTAAACTATAACCCACACTGAATACATAAACACTGAATAACCCACACTGAATACATAACCATAACCCACACTGAATACATAGACAATATAAACTATAACTCACACTGAATACACAGACAATGTAAACTATAACCCACACTGAATACATAACACATATATAACTATAACCCACACTGAATACATAACTATAACCCACACTGAATACACACTATAAACTATAACAATATAAACTATAACCCTAACATTGAATCACAGACTAAATAAATAACTATAACCCACAACCCCATCCACACTGAATACTGCTGACAATATACACTATAACCCACATTGAATACATAACTATAACCTTGGTCATGTTCTTTATAACTATAACCCACACTGAATACATAACTATAACCCATAACTATAACACACACTGAATACACAGACAATATAAACTATAACCCACATTTGAATACATAGACAATGTAAACTATAACCCACACTGAATACATCACTATAACCCACACTGATGCTGGTAATCTTACCCGGCACAGCCAGAGAGGACTGGCCACCCATATCACTATAACATAACCATAACCCACACTGAATACACTAGACAATTTAAACTACCACCCACACTGAATACATAACTATAACTGAATAACCACACTGAATACACAGACAATATAAACTATAACCCACACTGAATACATAACTATAACCCACACTGAATACATAACTATAACCCACACTGAATGCATAACCCAATGAATATAACTATAACCCACACTGAATACATAACTATAACCCACACTGAATACACAGACAATGTAAACTATAACCCACACTGAATACATAACCATTACCCACACTGAATACACAGACAATGTAAACTATAACCCACACTGAATACACAGACAATGTAAACTATAACCCACACTGAATACATAACTATAACCCACACAGAATACATAGAAAATGTAAACTATAACCCACACTGAATACATCACTATAACCCACACTGAATATATAACCAATATATAACTATAACCCACACTGAATACACAGACAATGTAAACTATAACCCACACTGAATACATAACCAATATATAACTATAACCCACACTGAATACATCACTATAACCCACACTGAATATATAACCAATATATAACTATAACCCACACTGAATACACAGACAATATAAACTATAACCCACACTGAATACATAACTATAACCCACACTGAATACATAACTATAACCCATAACTATAACCCACATTGAATACACAGACAATGTAAACTATAACCCACACTGAATACATAACCATAACCCACACTGAATACATAACTATAACTCACACTGAATACACAGACAATGTAAACTATAACCCACACTGAATACATAACCAATATATAACTATAACCCACACTGAATACATAACTATAACCCACACTGAATACATAACTATAACCCACACTGAATACACAGACAATGTAAACTATAACCCACACTGAATACATAACTATAACCCACACTGAATACATAACCAATATAAACTATAACCCACACTGAATACATAACCATAACCCATAACTATAACCCACACTGAATACATAACTATAACCCACACTGAATACATAACTATAACCCATAACTATAACCCACACTGAATACATAACTATAACCCACACTGAATACATCACTATAACCCACACTGAATACATAACTATAACCCATAACTATAACCCACACTGAATACATAACCAATATATAACTATAACCCACACTGAATACATAACTATAACCATAACTATAACCCACACTGAATATATAACTATAACCCACACTGAATACATAACTATAACCCACACTATAACCCACACTATAACCCATAACTATAACCCACACTGAATACATAACCAATATATAACTATAACCCACACTGAATACATAACTATAACCCACACTGAATACACAGACAATGTAAACTATAACCCACACTGAATACATAACTATAACCCACACTGAATACACAGACAATGTAAACTATAACCCATACTGAATACATAACTATAACCCACACTGAATACATAACCAATATATAACTATAACCCACACTGAATACATAGACAATATAAAGAATAACCCACACTGAATACACAGACAATGTAAACTATAACCCATACTGAATACATAACTATAACCCACACTGAATACATAACTATAACCCACACTGAATACATAACTATAACCCACACTGAATACATAACTATAACCCACACTGAATACACAGACAATGTAAACTATAACCCACACTGAATACATAACTATAACCCACACTGAATACATAACTATAACCCACACTGAATACATAACTATAACCCACACTGAATACATAACTATAACCCACACTGAATACATAACTATAACCCACACTGAATACATCACTATAACCCATACTGAATACATAACCAATACATAACTATAACCCACACTGAATACATAACTATAACCCACACTGAATACATCACTATAACCCATACTGAATACATAACCAATACATAACTATAACCCACACTGAATACATAACTATAACCCACACTGAATACATCACTATAACCCATACTGAATACATAACTATAACCCACACTGAATACATCACTATAACCCATACTGAATACATCACTATAACCCACACTGAATACATCACTATAACCCATACTGAATACATAACCAATACATAACTATAACCCACACTGAATACATCACTATAACCCATACTGAATACATAACTATAACCCACACTGAATACATCACTATAACCCATACTGAATACATCACTATAACCCATACTGAATACATAACTATAACCCACACTGAATACATCACTATAACCCATACTGAATACATCACTATAACCCATACTGAATACATCACTATAACCCATACTGAATACATAACTATAACCCACACTGAATACATCACTATAACCCATACTGAATACATAACTATAACCCACACTGAATACATAGACAATGTAAACTATAACCCACACTGAATACATAACTATAACCCACACTGAATACATAGACAATGTAAACTATAACCCACACTGAATACATAACTATAACCCACACTGAATACATAGACAATGTAAACTATAACCCATACTGAATACATAACTATAACCCACACTGAATACATAACCAATATATAACTATAACCCACACTGAATACACAGACAATGTAAACTATAACCCACACTGAATACACAGACAATGTAAACTATAACCCACACTGAATACATAACTATAACCCACACTGAATACACAGACAATGTAAACTATAACCCACACTGAATACACAGACAATATAACCAAAAACTCTACTGTTGTTAGTGCACTTTGTATGAAATACGTTCTGTACATAGTGACAATAACATTAAACCATTGGGTTTTATTTAAAAGCACATAAGTCATGACGTTGCAGGTGCTTGGGAACACTGCTCTGGCATGTTTAAACAAGTTGTGTCAGCCTCTATTTAAAAAGCTCTGACGAAGGCCAAGAGGTCGACGCATAAGCTTGAATAAACAAAGTGATATGAGCAATATCAGTGTGTGGGATTTTCTCTTAACAATACCAGAAACTCTACACTGCTGCTAGTGTAAAGAATATGAAGTGATTATGAAAGCACTATAATTCATTTCCAGTTTGAACAGGAGTCTTAGGATGCCCAATATGAATCCCTATAGCCCTTACCAATGCCATGGTGCTGCCCAACATGAATCCCTATAGCCCTTACCAATGCCATGTTGATGCCCAACATGAATCCCTATAGCCCTTACCAATGCCATGATGATGCCCAATATGAATCCCTATTGCTCTTACCAATGCCATGGTGATGCCCAATATGAATCCCTATAGCCCTTACCAATGCCATGGTGATGCCCAATATGAATCCCTATAGCCCTTACCAATGCCATGGTGATGCCCAATATGAATCCCTATAGCCCTTACCAATGCCATGGTGATGCCCAATATGAATCCCTATAGCTCTTACCAATGCCATGATGATGCCCAATATGAATCCCTATAGCTCTTACCAATGCCATGGTGATGCCCAATATGAATCCCTATAGCTCTTACCAATGCCATGGTGCTGCCCAACATGAATCCCTATAGCCCTTACCAATGCCATGGTGATGCCCAATATGAATCCCTATAGCCCTTACCAATGCCATGGTGATGCCCAATATGAATCCCTATAGCTCTTACCAATGCCATGATGATGCCCAATATGAATCCCTATAGCCCTTACCAATGCCATGGTGATGCCCAATATGAATCCCTATAGCCCTTACCAATGCCATGGTGCTGCCCAACATGAATCCCTATAGCCCTTACCAATGCCATGGTGCTGCCCAATATGAATCCCTATAGCCCTTACCAATGCCATGGTGATGCCCAATATGAATCCCTATAGCCCTTACCAATGCCATGGTGATGCCCAATATGAATCCCTATAACCCCTTAACAATGCCATGGTGATGCCCAATATGAATCCCTATAGCCCTTACCAATGCCATGGTGATGCCCAATATGAATCCCTATAGCCCTTACCAATGCCATGGTGTTACGGATACAGTTATCCTGTGTGTGTGTGTATCCTGTGTGTGTGTTTCTTTTCTCTCCTTCTCCCCTCACAGGTGAAAACCATCACTCCCCAATCAATCATCAATCAGAAGACACACCTCCTATTTCCTACCCTATCACAGTTCCTTCCCCATGGTTTAAAAACCCCATCATTTGTTTGCTCTAGAGCAATCTCTAGCTCAATCTCTCTGTAAATGCCATGTCTGTAGGTCTCTGTGTTTCACTCTCGCTTTGTGTCTTAACCTCTCTTTTGTTTAAAGCACCTCCATAGCACTTTGTCATCACCTGTGAGTATTGTTTTTGGTTATGGTGTTTGTGTGTTGCTGGTGGGAAAAGGGGGAAACCAAGACAAGTCGCCCATGGGCATACACTACCCGTAGGTGAACTTTGTTAAATACACTAGTTAGAACTGGGCGGACCACCCACTGTATTTTTGGTTAGTTAGTTAGCTGTTGTTAAAGTAGGCTAGTCTAGCTTAGGGGTGTTTTTGAATACTTATTGTTTCTTTCCTTGGGTCCAGCTCAGCCCCTTTTCCTGCTCCCCCCATTACCGTGTGTTTATAAATAAACCTAGAGTTTGACGGTAGATTTCTGTTGTCGTGGTTATTTCGTGCACACTTTTACTTTGTCACAATAATAATTTGCATGAGTTATGTTACGGGTCTCATTACCATCCCCCCTAGACTGGCGGGCCAAAAGGGATTCGTAACACATGGTGATGCCCAATATGAATCCCTATAGCTCTTACCAATGCCATGATGATGCCCAATATGAATCCCTATAGCTCTTACCAATGCCATGGTGATGCCCAATATGAATCCCTATAGCTCTTACCAATGCCATGGTGATGCCCAATATGAATCCCTATAGCCCTTACCAATGCCATGGTGATGCCCAATATGAATCCCTATAGCCCTTACCAATGCCATGGTGATGCCCAATATGAATCCCTATAGCTCTTACCAATGCCATGGTGATGCCCAATATGAATCCCTATAGCCATGGTGATGCCCAATATGAATCCCTATAGCCCTTACCAATGCCATGGTGATGCCCAATATGAATCCCTATAGCCCTTACCAATGCCATGGTGATGGTACATCATGGACGTCACCCCATCGAACCTGAAGCCATCAAAACGATACTCCTCCATCCACCAACGCAGGTTAGACAGCAGGAACCTCAGCACCTCCCAGCTGACGCACGCACGGACAGGCACGGACAGAGACAGAGACACACACACACACACACACACACACACACACACACACACACACACGAGCAAGGTCAGGAAAACAAGAAGTATTTAATAATTGAAACGTGTGATGTTGCTGGTTGGAGGTTTGTTCTACAGCGCTACAGGTCATTCCCATCTGATGTTGATGCTTAGGCACAGGTGTGTGTGTGTGTGTGTGTGTGATAGACGCGCGCGCGCGCAAACAGACACACACACAGACACACACACATTGGGCCCAGTGTCCAGTTCTCTCTGGCTCTCTATCTGGCTGAGTAAATCAATGTCTTACAGTAGGTAACTGAGCACTCCTCCTTGTCTACATCCCAAATAGCACCCTATTCCCTATTTTAGTGCACTACTTTTGACCAGGGACCATAGGGATCTGGTCAAAACTAGTGTGCCAAATAGGGAATAGGGTGCTATTTGGGATGGAGGCCTGATCTCTATCAGAGCGCATGGCCACTGGCTAAGTGTTTAGTATGGCCACCGTCTCACTGTGTCTCAGTCTGATAGGATTTCATGTAACACTTGGGTAAACAAACACCAAGCGAGGGAATTGAGTTCCTACTCCTGAGAATGAGATCAGCGATACTCTCTAACGTGCTTTGTGGCCTCTCTCCTTCTAACGTAGCACGTCCCAAATGGCACAATGTTTCCTATTTAGTGCACTACTTTTGACCACGGCTCATAGGGTTCTGGTCAAAAGTAGTGCACTATATATATAGGGATATAGGGTGCCATTTGAGAGACGCACAACGTGACTCCCTCCTCCGTCCAACATAGCAAACCAATACTCAGAATAAACACAGGAAAAGAAAGACAGAGCCAAGGTCCTTTTAAAGTACTGCAATATCAAAACTACTTCAACAACTTCGGGAGGACTGGACAGAGAAAGTGTAATTGAGGTGATTCGGTCAAGGTGAACCACGCTCACATGACAAGTTGCCTCGACCCCCCCATCCCCCATCAAGTTAATACCTGGGCGTTAGCTCAGCGGGGCAGTACAATCTAGTTTAGCGGCACGCAGGAGACCCAGGTTCGAACCCAAGTCAGACACGCAAGATACTGAGCTAAGTGTTAGATGAAACAAAATATAGGACATCATGATTATGCAGAGAGACACTGGCCCCAATTACCTCCCCTTCAACCCAAAGTGTGCATTTGAAAGAGAACAGACTGGTGTAAGAAATATGCTAGCCAAGCTAGCCCTTGCCTCCACCAATCAAATGCTTTCAGAGGTGTGGGAAGTAGTGAACGAGTGTACACTTCAGGAAAAAGGAGATATTATTAGGAAACATCCTGTATTCTTCCTCCCTCATTTACCGTGGCGATGAGGAGGGATTAGAAAATGCTGATTCTATCCTTAAAATAGTATTGTATCCTGGGGAGGCTCAAGGATCTGAGTGTGCTCCTGAAGTAAGCAGGCTCTTAAAGTTCTAGGTCACTCTCTGTGCTGCCATCACTTCTGCCTCAGCAAGGGCACGTTGCCATAGAAACTTAACATGGCAGAGCTAGTTGGTGGCTGGCTTGCTGTGTAGAGGCTCATTGAGCTAGCTGGTGGCTGTCCTGCTGTGTAGAGGCTCTGCTGTGTAACGCCTCATTGAGCTAGCTGGTGACTGGCCTGCTGTGTAGAGTCTCATTGAGCTAGCTGGTGGCTGTCCTGCTGTGTAGAGGCTCATTGAGCTAGCTGGTGGCTGTCCTGCTGTGTAGAGGCTCATTGAGCTAGCTGGTGGCTGTCCTGCTGTGTAGAGGCTCTGCTGTGTAACGCCTCATTGAGCTAGCTGGTGACTGGCCTGCTGTGTAGAGTCTCATTGAGCTAGCTGGTGGCTGTCCTGCTGTGTAGAGGCTCATTGAGCTAGCTGGTGGCTGTCCTGCTGTGTAGAGGCTCATTGAGCTAGCTGGTGGCTGTCCTGCTGTGTAGAGGCTCATTGAGCTAGCTGGTGGCTGTCCTGCTGTGTAGAGCCTAATTGAGCTAGCTGGTGGCTGTCCTGCTGTGTAGAGGCTCATTGAGCTAGCTGGTGGCTGTCCTGCTGTGTAGAGCCTCATTGAGCTAGCTGGTGGCTGTCCTGCTGTGTAGAGGCTCTGCTGTGTAGAGGCTCATTGAGCTAGTTGGTGGCTGTCCTGCTGTGTAGAGGCTCTGCTGTGTAGCGCCTCATTGAGCTAGCTGGTGGCTGTCCTGCTGTGTAGAGGCTCTGCTGTGTAGAGCCTCATTGAGCTAGCTGGTGGCTGGCCTGCTGTGTAGCGCCTCATTGAGCTAGCTGGTGACTGGCCTGCTGTGTAGAGCCTCATTGAGCTAGCTGGTGACTGGCCTGCTGTGTAGCCTCATTGTGTAATGAACACTATCTGTGTGCAGCTGTGCAGGCCATGGAGATTGTGGAGGTCATCGCTGAGACCAAGGACACTGTGGAGGTCATCGCCGAGACCATGGAGATTGTGGAGGTCATCGCCGAGACCATGGAGATTGTGGAGGTCATCGCCGAGCCCAAGGAGATTGTGGAGGTCATCGCCGAGCCCAAGGAGATTGTGGAGGTCATCGCCGAGACCAAGGAGATTGTGGAGGTCATCGCCGAGACCAAGGAGATTGTGGAGGTCATCGCTGAGACCGTGGAGATTGTGGAGGTCATCGCCGAGACCATGGAGATTGTGGAGGTCATCGCCGAGACCATGGAGATTGTGGAGGTCATCGCCGAGACCAATGACATTGTGGAGGTCATCATTGAGACCATCGAGATTGTGGAGGTCATGGACATTATGAGACGTCAGTCAGGTATGAAAAAAAAAGACATTTTTTATATGCCTTCAGCTGTGCTCTTTCTAGAAACCAGGGATTTAATTATAACAGTGAAGATAGGTGAGCAGAGTTCACACTCAATGGAAGCCAATTTCTTAAAACCAATATCCAAAAGCCATGTATTTATTTAGATGGTACTGAAATATTGCATTACTTGAAGTGCCATCGGCAAAAATAGCACCCGACACAGGCACCATTGACAACTACTGTATAACAGATCTATGGAACATATTCTTAAGGGACACAGATTGAATCCCTTCAATGCATTATCCACATCGTGCTGTCGTTGACATTATCCGCACCGTGGTGTCGACGCCATTATCCACACTGTGGTGTCGACGCCATTATCCACAACGTGGTGTCGACACCATTATCCACGCCGTGGTGTCGATGCCATTATCCACACCGTGGTGTCGACGCCATTATCCTCAATGTGGTGTCGACGCCATTATCCTCACCGTGGTGTCGACGCCATTATCCACATTATCCACACCGTGGTGTCGACACCATTATCCACAACGTGGTATCGACGCCATTATCCACACTGTGGTGTCGACGCCATTATCCACACTGTGGTGTCGACGCCATTATCCACACTGTGGTGTCGACGCCATTATCCTCAACGTGGTGTCGACGCCATTATCCGCACCGTGGTGTCGATGCCATTATCCACACCGTGGTGTCGACGCCATTATCCTCAACGTGGTGTCGACGCCATTATCCACAACGTGGTGTCGACGCCATTATCCACACCGTGGTGTCGACGCCATTATCCACAACGTGGTGTCGACGCCATTATCCACAACGTGGTGTCGACAGCATTATCCTCAGCGTGGTGTCGACACCATTATCCACACCGTGGTGTCGACACCATTATCCACACCATGGTGTCGACACCATTATCCTCAACGTGGTGTCGACACCATTATCCACAACGTGGTGTCGACGCCATTTTCCACATTATCCACACCGTGGTGTCGACACCATTACCAACATTATCCACAACGTGGTGTCGACGCCCTTATCCACACCGTGGTGTCGACGCCATTATCCTCACCGTGGTGTCGACACCATTATCAACATTATCCACACTGTGGTGTCGACGCCATTATCCACACGGTGGTGTCGACGCCATTATCCACACGGTGGTGTCGACGCCATTATCCACACGGTGGTGTCGACGCCATTATCCACATCGTGGTGTCGACGCCATTATCCACACCATTATCCACACCGTGGTGTCGACGCCATTATCCTCACCGTGGTGTCGACACCATTATCCACATTGTGGTGTCGACACCATTATCCAAACCATTATCCACACCGTGGTGTCGACACCATTATCCACACCGTGGTGTCGAACGCCATTATCCTCACCGTGGTGTCGACGCCATTATCCACATTATCCACACTGTGTTGTCGACGCCATTATCCGCACCGTGGTGTCGACACCATTATCAACATTATCCACACCGTGGTGTCGACGCCATTATCCACACCGTGGTGTCGACGCCATTATCCTCAACGTGGTGTCGACACCATTATCCACACCGTGGTGTCGATGCCATTATCCACACCGTGGTGTCGACACCATTATCCACACCGTGTTGTCGGCACCATTATCCGCACCGTGTTGTCGGCACCATTATCCACAACGTGGTGTCGACACCATTATCCACACTGGTGTCAACACCATTATCCACATTATCCGCACCGTGGTGTCGACACCATTATCCACACCTTGGTGTCGACGCCCTTATCCACACCATTATCCACACTGTGGTGTCGGGAAAGTCATATTTGGGAAAGTCATATTCCTGGTCGTAATGCTCTGAGGACAGGCTATAGGAGCCTGGTTAGAAAGGACAGGCTATAGGAGCCTGGTCAGAAATGACAGGCTATAGGAGCCTGGTTAGAAAGGACAGGCGGTAGGAGCCTGGTTAGAAAGGACAGGCGGTAGGAGCCTGGTTAGAAAGGACAGGCGGTAGGAGCCTGGTTAGAAAGGACAGGCGGTAGGAGCCTGGTTAGAAAGGACAGGCGGTAGGAGCCTGGTCAGAAAGGACAGGCTATAGGAGCCTGGTTAGAAAGGACAGGCGGTAGGAGCCTGGTTAGAAAGGACAAGCGGTAGGAGCCTGGTTAGAAAGGACAGGCGGTAGGAGCCTGGTTAGAAAGGACAGGCTGTAGGAGCCTGGTTAGAAAGGACAGGCGGTAGGAGCCTGGTTAGAAAGGACAGGCGGTAGGAGCCTGGTTAGAGAGGACAGGCTGTAGGAGCCTGGTTAGAAAGGAAAGGCTGTAGGAGCCTGGTTAGAAAGGACAGGCGGTAGGAGCCTGGTTAGAAAGGACAGGCGATAGGAGCCTGGTTAGAAAGGACAGGCGATAGGAGCCTGGTTAGAAAGGACAGGCTATAGGAGCCTGGTCAGAAAGGACAGGCGATAGGGGCCTGGTTAGAAAGGACAGGCTGTAGGAGCCTGGTTAGAAAGGACAGGCGATAGGAGCCTGGTTAGAAAGGACAGGCTATAGGAGCCTGGTCAGAAAGGACAGGCGATAGGAGCCTGCTGGAGAAACAAGTCTAAATGTAGTGTTAAATCGTATCCTGTTGTTCATACCGTTTGGATTTACTATGTATTTCCCCGTTTTCACCTCGCGCCATTTTGTTTTCTTTTTTGAGTTTGTTTTAAAATTGTAATCTGTCTATACTTACCTGGAAACCAGCTGCCTGGGTCACTCGCCCTCAAAAGGAACTGTGTGACAAACATGGACATTTCGTGAGTAAATAAATGCAATCTTTTCGTTATACCAAGAAGCCCAAGCCTTTTCTTTGAACCGTTTTGGAGACGTGGATGTAGAAGGTGTCTGACAGGAAGCGGTTCATTAGAACATAGGGACGATAAACACAACGCTACATAATGATGCATAGCACTGCCGTGTCACTCCAGCACACACACACACACACGTCATATGAACCCATTTATATACACTAGCTGAGGCTACACGCCAGCTACACGTGTGTACAGTAATCATGTCAAGGACCACATTGTGTCAATGGTCCGAAGCAATCATGATCCTTCTGGACAGACCAGAACATCATGGAAGAGATCGACGATTCTTCTGGACAGACCAGAACATCATGGAAGAGATCGACGATTCTTCTGGACAGACCAGAACATCATGGAAGAGATCGACGATTGTTCTGGACGGAAGAGATCGACGATTGTTCTGGACAGACCAGAACATCATGGAAGAGATCGACGATCCTTCTGGACAGACCAGAACATCATGGAAGAGATCGACGATCCTTCTGGACAGACCAGAACATCATGGAAGAGATCGGCGATTCTTCTGGACAGACCAGAACATCATGGAAGAGATCGACGATTCTTCTGGACAGACCAGAACATCATGGAAGAGATCGACGATTCTTCTGGACAGACCAGAACATCATGGAAGAGATCGACGATCCTTCTGGACAGACCAGAACATCATGGAAGAGACTGAAGATAGTTCTGGACAGACCAGAACATCATGGAAGAGACCGAAGATAGTTCTGGACAGACCATAACAGCATGGAAGAGACCAATTATAATTCAGACCACAAAGCCCTGGCCTCCGGCCTCTCTCTTTTCACATGTAAAAACTTCATACAGAGATGGATGAAAATGATCCACAATATAGGCTGAATGTAAGAGAGAGAGAGAGGGAGAGACAGGGGGGAGAGAAAGGGAGGGGGGAACAGAGAGAGGGAGAGACAGGGGGAAGAGAAAGGGAGGGGGGGAACAGATCAAACCTAATAGAAGTATCACATCTGAAGACCCCTGTTCAAGGTAATAGGTAGCTTCATTAACTGCCTGACAGGAAGTCTTGCCATGCCCTGAGCTGTTCAAGGTAATAGGTAGCTTCATTAACTGCCTGACAGGAAGTCTTGCCACACCCTGAGCTGTTCAAGGTAATAGGTAGCTTCATTAACTGCCTGACAGGAAGTCTTGCTATGCCCTGAGCTGTTCAAGGTAATAGGTAGCTTCATTAACTGCCTGACAGGAAGTCTTGCCACGCCCTGAGCTGTTCAAGGTAATAGGTAGCTTCATTAACTGCCTGACAGGAAGTCTTGCCACACCCTGAGCTGTTCAAGGTAATAGGTAGCTTCATTAACTGCCTGACAGGAAGTCTTGCCACACCCTGAGCTGTTCATAGGTAACTTCATTAACTGCCTGGTTCATTTATTCTCTATTTGTCATTAACTGCCTGAAATGGCACCCTGCTTTCAATATAGTGCATTATTCCTGCCTGACAGGAGTATTGCACTAGCTGTTCAAGGGAATAGAGTGCTTCATTAACTGCCTGACAGGAAGCAGCTAGGGCCTAAGCTGTTCAAGGTAATAGGTAGCTTCATTAACTGCCTGACAGGAAGTCTTGCTATGCCCTGAGCTGTTCAAGGTAATAGGTAGCTTCATTAACTGCCTGACAGGAAGTCTTGCCACACCCTGAGCCATGTAACTTACAGTCCTGGTTCATTTATTCTCTATTTGTCACAATGTCTGCGTCTGAAATGGCACCCTGTTTCCTATATAGTGCATTATTCCTGGCCAAGAGTATTGCACTAGAGAGGGAATAGAGTGTCATTTGGGACACACTGCCTAGGGCCTAATACAGGAAGCAGCTAGGGCCTAATATAGGGAGCAGCTAGGGCCTAATACAGGGAGCAGCTAGGGCCTAATATAGGGAGCAGCTAGGGCCTAATACAGGGAGCAGCTAGGGCCTAATACAGGAAGCAGCTAGGGCCTAATACAGGGAGCAGCTAGGGCCTAATACAGGGAGCAGCTAGGGCCTAATACAGGAAGCAGCTAGGGCCTAATACAGGGAGCAGCTAGGGCCTAATACAGGAAGCAGCTAGGGCCTAATACAGGAAGCAGCTAGGGCCTAATACAGGAAGCAGCTAGGGCCTAATATAGGGAGCAGCTAGGGCCTAATACAGGGAGCAGCTAGGGCCTAATATAGGGAGCAGCTAGGGCCTAATACAGGGAGCAGCTAGGGCCTAATACAGGGAGCAGCTAGGGCCTAATACAGGGAGCAGCTAGGGCCTAATACAGGAAGCAGCTAGGGCCTAATACAGGGAGCAGCTAGGGCCTAATACAGGAAGCAGCTAGGGCCTAATACAGGAAGCGGCTAGGGCCTAATACAGGAAGCGGCTAGGGCCTAATACAGGGAGCGGCTAGGGCCTAATACAGGAAGCAGCTAGGGCGGGAGGGCTCCTGTAGCTACATGTCTGCTTCTCTGGCTAGCTACTGTTCGCCTGACAACTCACCTTGAATTAAATTCCACTGCTCTATGGATTTCGCTTCATACATTCCCGTTCCCGAATCTGCCATCTTAGAAGTGGTCTGTGTGACTCAAACATGAGGTCGGGAGAAGAATCCATTATGGAAAAGAAGTTTGGCCAGAGCCCCTGGTGGATGGGTCGCCAGGCAAGACTACAGGTTCATTGATAAACGGTTATAAATATTAATAGAAATGTATGAAAAATAAGCCTTCCGTGTTCCTGTGAAGCACCGGTTTAGATTCCTGACGTTTCTATTTATTGTGTTTTTCATCCAACAGGAAAACATAGCGGACGTGTTTATCGCTGATTCTATTACTGTAGACGTGATCAAATATTCCAGACAGTTTTGATCTGTTCCCAAATGGCACCCTACTCCCTATGGACCCCGGTCAATAGTAGTGCCCTATATGGGGCGGCAGGTAGCACAGCGGTTAGAGCGTTGGATTAGTAACCGAAAGGCTGCAAAATCGAAACCCTGAGCTGAACAAGGTAAAAATCTGAACAAGGCACCCACTGTTCCTAGACCAGTTAACCCACTGTTCCTAGGCCAGTTAACCCACTGTTCCTAGGCCAGTTAACCCACTGTTCCTAGGCCAGTTAACCCACTGTTCCTAGACCAGTTAACCCACTGTTCCTAGACCAGTTAACCCACTGTTCCTAGACCAGTTAACCCACTGTTCCTAGACCAGTTAACCCACTGTTCCTAGACCAGTTAACCCACTGTTCCTAGACCAGTTAACCCACTGTTCCTAGACCAGTTAACCCACTGTTCCTAGACCAGTTAACCCACTGTTCCTAGACCAGTTAACCCACTGTTCCTAGGCCAGTTAACCCACTGTTCCTAGACCAGTTAACCCACTGTTCCTAGACCAGTTAACCCACTGTTCCTAGACCAGTTAACCCACTGTTCCTAGACTGTTCTGCCCTGAACCAGTTAACCCACTGTTCCTAGACCAGTTAACCCACTGTTCCTAGGCCAGTTAACCCACTGTTCCTAGGCCAGTTAACCCAATGTTCCTAGACCAGTTAACCCACTGTTCCTAGACCAGTTCCTGTACCTAGACCAGTTAACCCACTGTTCCTAGACCAGTTAACCCACTGTTCCTAGACCAGTCAACCCACTGTTCCTAGGCCAGTTAACCCACTGTTCCTAGGCCAGTTAACCCACTGTTCCTAGGCCAGTTAACCCACTGTTCCTAGGCCAGTTAACCCACTGTTCCTAGGCCAGTTAACCCACTGTTCCTAGACCAGTTAACCCACTGTTCCTAGACCAGTTAACCCACTGTTCCTAGACCAGTTAACCCACTGTTCCTAGACCAGTTAACCCACTGTTCCTAGACCAGTTAACCCACTGTTCCTAGACCAGTTAACCCACTGTTCCTAGACCAGTTAACCCACTGTTCCTAGACCAGTTAACCCACTGTTCCTAGACCAGTTAACCCACTGTTCCTAGACCAGTTAACCCACTGTTCCTAGACCAGTTAACCCACTGTTCCTAGACCAGTTAACCCACTGTTCCTAGGCCAGTTAACCCACTGTTCCTAGGCCAGTTAACCCACTGTTCCTAGGCCAGTTAACCCACTGTTCCTAGACCAGTTAACCCACTGTTCCTAGACCAGTTAACCCACTGTTCCTAGACTGTTCTGCCCCTGAACAGGCAGTTAACCCACTGTTCCTAGACCAGTTAACCCACTGTTCCTAGGCCAGTTAACCCACTGTTCCTAGGCCAGTTAACCCAATGTTCCTAGGCCAGTTAACCCACTGTTCCTAGACCAGTTAACCCACTGTACCTAGACCAGTTAACCCACTGTTCCTAGACCAGTTAACCCACTGTTCCTAGACCAGTCAACCCACTGTTCCTAGACCAGTCAACCCACTGTTCCTAGACCAGTTAACCCACTGTTCCTAGACCAGTTAACCCACTGTTCCTAGACCAGTTAACCCACTGTTCCTAGACCAGTTAACCCACTGTTCCTAGACCAGTTAACCCACTGTTCCTAGACTGTTCTGTCCCTGAACATGCAGTTATAACCCACTGTTCCTAGACCAGTTAACCCACTGTTGCTAGATCAGTTAACCCACTGTTCCTAGGCCAGTTAACCCACTGTTCCTAGGCCAGTTAACCCACTGTTCCTAGACCAGTTAACCCACTGTTCCTAGACCAGTTAACCCACTGTTCCTAGGCCAGTTAACCTACTGTTCCTAGGCCAGTTAACCCACTGTTCCTAGGCCAGTTAACCCACTGTTCCTAGACCAGTTAACCCACTGTTCCTAGACCAGTTAACCCACTGTTCCTAGACCAGTTAACCCACTGTTCCTAGGCCAGTTAACCCACTGTTCCTAGGCCAGTTAACCCACTGTTCCTAGACCAATTAACCCACTGTTCCTAGACCAGTTAACCCACTGTTCCTAGGCCAGTTAACCCACTGTTCCTAGACTGTTCTGCCCCTGAACAGGCAGTTAACCCACTGTTCCTAGAATGTTCTGCCCCTGAACAGGCAGTTAACCCACTGTTCCTAGACCAGTTAACCCACTGTTCCTAGACCAGTTAACCCACTGTTCCTAGACCAGTTAACCCACTGTTCCTAGACAGTTAACCCACTGTTCCTAGACTGTTCTGCCCCTGAACAGGCAGTTAACCCACTGTTCCTAGACCAGTTAACCCACTGTTCCTAGACTGTTCTGCCCCTGAACAGGCAGTTAACCCACTGTTCCTAGACCAGTTAACCCACTGCCCCTGAACAGGCAGTTAACCCACTGTTCCTAGACCAGTTAACCCACTGTTCCTAGACTGTTCTGCCCCTGAACAGGCAGTTAACCCACTGTTCCTAGACCAGTTAACCCACTGTTCCTAGACTGTTCTGCCCCTGAACAGGCAGTTAACCCACTGTTCCTAGACCAGTTAACCCACTGCCCCTGAACAGGCAGTTAACCCACTGTTCCTAGACCAGTTAACCCACTGTTCCTAGACCAGTTAACCCACTGTTGCTAGATCAGTTAACCCACTGTTGCTAGATCAGTTAACCCACTGTTCCTAGGCCAGTTAACCCACTGTTCCTAGGCCAGTTAACCCACTGTTCCTAGACCAGTTAACCCACTGTTCCTAGGCCAGTTAACCCACTGTTCCTAGGCCAGTTAACCCACTGTTCCTAGGCCAGTTAACCCACTGTTCCTAGGCCAGTTAACCCACTGTTCCTAGACCAGTTAACCCACTGTTCCTAGACCAATTAACCCACTGTTCCTAGACCAGTTAACCCACTGTTCCTAGGCCAGTTAACCCACTGTTCCTAGGCCAGTTAACCCACTGTTCCTAGGCCAGTTAACCCACTGTTCCTAGACCAGTTAACCCACTGTTCCTAGGCCAGTTAACCCACTGTTTCTAGACTGTTCTGCCCCTGAACAGGCAGTTAACCCACTGTTCCTAGACTGTTCTGCCCCTGAACAGGCAGTTAACACACTGTTCCTAGACCAGTTAACCCACTATTCCTAGGCCAGTTAACCCACTATTCCTAGACCAGTTAACCCACTGTTCCTAGGCCAGTTAACCCACTGTTCCTAGGCCAGTTAACCCACTGTTCCTAGACCAGTTAACCCACTGTTCCTAGACCGTCATTGAAAATAAGGATTTGTTCTTAACTGACTTGACCTAGTAAAATAAATCAAATACAAATATATGGTGCTATGGGCCCTGGTCAAAATCTAGTGCCCTATATAGATAGGGAAATCTAGTGCCCTATATAGATAGGGAAATCTAGTGCCCTATATAGATAGGGAAATCTAGTGCCCTATATGGATAGGGAATAGGGTGTCATTTGGGACCCAAAAGGTTTGAATAGCTCACGCTGCTGGTTTGAGGGCAGGAACAAGAGGAAGGATTTTCTTGACAAATAACAATTATAGAACACACACACTGCTAGGTTTCCTAGCAGTTGGCAGAACCTGAAGCCTCACCTTACCAGCGAAAGGTGGGAATTTCCAATAGCAGCATTCTGATACATACACACTCAGCCACACGGAACACAGGCAACACTCCTCTGGGCTTTATCTAATGGCTCATCAGAAGCCTCCCAGCAGTGACATATGTCTGCTCCCTTTTAGTCTCTCTCTCCCTCCGTCTCTAATGAGTCCTTGTGATACCAGGAGAGTTCAATAAGTAATGAAAGAAGCAGCCCTGCTCTCGCTCTGTCTTGTTATAGTGTTATAATAGCCTCCATGGCGGACTCTAAACATCACTATAATGTATTGTAAGAGAGCGACGCGAGCTGTGATGAGACCAAACGGGCTCCGATGGCGTGCATATCAAATGTGAGCTCAAAAAGGCCTTTAATAGACAACAGAGGACTGAGTCTGGTACCTCATTTAATAGACAACAGAGGACTGAGTCTGGTACCTCATCTAATAGAGAACAGAGGACTGAGTCTGGTACCTCATTAAATAGAGAACAGAAGACTGAGTCTGGTACCTCATTTAATAGACAACAGAGGACTGAGTCTGGAACCTCATTTAATAGACAACAGAGGACTGAGTCTGGTACCTCATTTAATAGACAACAGAGGAATGAGTCTGGTACCTCATTTAATAGAGAACAGAGGACTGAGTCTGGTACATCATTTAATAGACAACAGAGGACTGAGTCTGGTACCTCATTTAATAGACAACAGACAACTGAGTGTCCAGAGTCTGGTACCTCATTTAATAGACAACAGAGGACTGAGTCTGGTACCTCATTTAATAGACAACAGAGGACTGAGTCTGGTACCTCATTTAATAGAGAACAGAAGACAGTGTCCAGAGTCTGGTACCTCATTTAATAGACAACAGAGGACTGAGTCTGGTAACTCATTTAACAGACAACAGAAGACAGTGTCCAGAGACTGGTACCTCATTTAATAGACAACAGAGGACTGAGTCTGGTACCTCATTTAATAGACAACAGAAGACTGAGTGTCCAGAGTCTGGTACCTCATTTAATAGACAACAGAGGACTGAGTCTGGTACCTCATTTAATAGACAACAGAGGACTGAGTCTGGTACCTCATTTAATATACAACAGAAGACAGTGTCCTGAGTCTGGTACCTCATTTAATAGACAACAGAAGACAATGTCCAGAGTCTGGTACCTCATTTAATAGACAGAGGACTGAGTCTGGTACCTCATTTAATAGAGAACAGAGGACTGAGTCTGGTACCTCATCTAATAGAGAACAGAGGACTGAGTCTGGTACCTCATTTAATAGACAACAGAGGACTGAGTCTGGTACCTCATTTAATAGACAACAGAAGACAGTGTCCAGAGTCTGGTACCTCATTTAATAGACAACAGAAGACAGTGTCCAGAGTCTGGTACCTCATTTAATAGACAACAGAGGACTGAGTCTGGTACCTCATTTAATAGACAACAGAGGACTGAGTCTGGTACCTCATTTAATAGAGAACAGAAGACAGTGTCCTGAGTCTGGTACCTCATTTAATAGAGAACAGAGGACTGAGTCTGGTACCTCATTTAATAGAGAACAGAGGACTGAGTCTGGTACCTCATTTAATAGACAACAGAGGACTGAGTCTGGTACCTCATTTAATAGACAACAGAAGACAGTGTCCAGAGTCTGGTACCTCATTTAATAGACAACAGAAGACTGCGTGTCCAGAGTCTGGTATCTCATTTAATAGACAACAGAAGACTGAGTCTGGTACCTCATTTAATAGACAACAGAAGACAGTGTCCAGAGTCTGGTACCTCATTTAATAGACAACAGAAGACTGCGTGTCCAGAGTCTGGTACCTCATTTAATAGACAACAGAGGACAGAGTCTGGTACCTCAGTTAATAGACAACAGAGGACTGAGTGTCCAGAGTCTGGTACCTCATTTAATAGACAACAGAAGACTGCGTGTCCAGAGTCTGGTACCTCATCTAATAGACAACAGAGGACTGAGTGTCCAGAGTCTGGAACCTCATCTAATAGACAACAGAGGACTGAGTGTCCAGAGTCTGGTACCTCATTTAATAGACAACAGAAGACTGAGTCTGGTACCTCATTTAATAGACAACAGAGGACTGAGTGTCCAGAGTCTGGTACCTCAGTTAATAGACAACAGAGGACTGAGTGTCCAGAGTCTGGTACCTAAGTTAATAGACAACAGAAGACTGAGTCCAGAGTGTGGTACCTCATCTAATAGACAACAGAGAACTGAGTGTCCAGAGTCTGGTACCTCAGTTAATAGACAACAGAGGACTGAGTGTCCAGAGTCTGGTACCTCATTTAATAGACAACAGAAGACTGAGTGTCCAGAGTCTGGGACCTCATTTAATAGACAACAGAGGACAGTGTCCAGAGTCTGGTACCTCATTTAATAGACAACAGAGGACTGAGTCCAGAGTCTGGTACCTCATTTAATAGACAACAGAGGACTGAGTCTGGTACCTCATTTAATAGACAACAGAAGACTGAGTGTCCAGAGTCTGGTACCTCATTTAATAGACAACAGAGGACTGAGTCTGGTCCAGAGGACTGAGTCTGGTACCTCATTTAATAGACAACAGAAGACAATGTCCAGAGTCTGGTACCTCATTTAATAGACAGAGGACTGAGTCTGGTACCTCATTTAATAGAGAACAGAGGACTGAGTCTGGTACCTCATCTAATAGAGAACAGAGGACTGAGTCTGGTACCTCATTTAATAGACAACAGAGGACTGAGTCTGGTACCTCATTTAATAGACAACAGAAGACAGTGTCCAGAGTCTGGTACCTCATTTAATAGACAACAGAAGACAGTGTCCAGAGTCTGGTACCTCATTTAATAGACAACAGAGGACTGAGTCTGGTACCTCATTTAATAGACAACAGAAGACAATGTCCAGAGTCTGGTACCTCATTTAATAGACAGAGGACTGAGTCTGGTACCTCATTTAATAGAGAACAGAGGACTGAGTCTGGTACCTCATCTAATAGAGAACAGAGGACTGAGTCTGGTACCTCATTTAATAGACAACAGAGGACTGAGTCTGGTACCTCATTTAATAGACAACAGAAGACAGTGTCCAGAGTCTGGTACCTCATTTAATAGACAACAGAAGACAGTGTCCAGAGTCTGGTACCTCATTTAATAGACAACAGAGGACTGAGTCTGGTACCTCATTTAATAGACAACAGAGGACTGAGTCTGGTACCTCATTTAATAGAGAACAGAAGACAGTGTCCTGAGTCTGGTACCTCATTTAATAGAGAACAGAGGACTGAGTCTGGTACCTCATTTAATAGAGAACAGAGGACTGAGTCTGGTACCTCATTTAATAGACAACAGAGGACTGAGTCTGGTACCTCATTTAATAGACAACAGAAGACTGAGTGTCCAGAGTCTGGTATCTCATTTAATAGACAACAGAAGACTGAGTCTGGTACCTCATTTAATAGACAACAGAAGACAGTGTCCAGAGTCTGGTACCTCATTTAATAGACAACAGAAGACTGCGTGTCCAGAGTCTGGTACCTCATTTAATAGACAACAGAGGACAGAGTCTGGTACCTCAGTTAATAGACAACAGAGGACTGAGTGTCCAGAGTCTGGTACCTCATTTAATAGACAACAGAAGACTGCGTGTCCAGAGTCTGGTACCTCATCTAATAGACAACAGAGGACTGAGTGTCCAGAGTCTGGAACCTCATCTAATAGACAACAGAGGACTGAGTGTCCAGAGTCTGGTACCTCATTTAATAGACAACAGAAGACTGAGTCTGGTACCTCATTTAATAGACAACAGAGGACTGAGTGTCCAGAGTCTGGTACCTCAGTTAATAGACAACAGAGGACTGAGTGTCCAGAGTCTGGTACCTAAGTTAATAGACAACAGAAGACTGAGTCCAGAGTGTGGTACCTCATCTAATAGACAACAGAGGACTGAGTGTCCAGAGTCTGGTACCTCAGTTAATAGACAACAGAGGACTGAGTGTCCAGAGTCTGGGACCTCATTTAATAGACAACAGAGGACAGTGTCCAGAGTCTGGTACCTCATTTAATAGACAACAGAGGACTGAGTCCAGAGTCTGGTACCTCATTTAATAGACAACAGAGGACAGTGTCCAGAGTCTGGTACCTCATTTAATAGACAACAGAAGACAGTGTCCAGAGTCTGGGACCTCAGTTAATAGACAACAGAGGACTGAGTCTGGTACCTCATTTAATAGACAACAGAAGACTGAGTGTCCAGAGTCTGGGACCTCATTTAATAGACAACAGAGGACAGTGTCCAGAGTCTGGTACCTCATCTAATAGACAACAGAAGACTGAGTCTGGTACCTCATTTAATAGACAACAGAGGACAGTGTCCAGAGTCTGGTACCTCATTTAATAGACAACAGAAGACAGTGTCCAGAGTCTGGTACCTCATTTAATAGACAAAAGACAACTGAGTGTCCAGAGTCTGGTACCTCATTTAATAGACAACAGAAGACAGTGTCCAGAGTCTGGTACCTCATTTAATAGACAACAGAGGACAGTGTCCAGAGTCTGGTACCTCATTTAATAGACAACAGAGGACAGTGTCCAGAGTCTGGTACCTCATTTAATAGACAACAGAGGACAGTGTCCAGAGTCTGGTACCTCATTTAATAGACAACAGAGGACTGAGTGTCCAGAGTCTGGTACCTCATTTAATAGACAACAGAGGACAGTGTCCAGAGTCTGGTACCTCATCTAATAGACAACAGAAGACTGAGTGTCCAGAGTCTATAATGTGTGAATGGGGATGATTTAACAGAGACAGAATGAAAGGAAGATTAGAGAAGAGAAAGAGAGTTTAATACCAGATCCTCCAACAACACCAAATCAATAGAGTTAGAGTATGTTCAAAATGACATCCTATTCTCTATAGGGCCCTGGTCTAAAGTAGTGCACTACATAGGGGATAGGGTCCCATACGGTTCTGGTCTAAAGTAGTGCACTACTTAGGGTATAGGGTCCCATACGGTTCTGGTCAAAAGTAGTACACTACATAGGGTATAGGGTCCCATACGGTTCTGGTCAAAAGTAGTGCACTACATAGGGTATAGGGTCCCATTTGGGATCCAGCCTTAGTGAGGACCATTAGGGTCAGTCGCAGTGGATTTTACCCACAGACAGTTTCCTTCATGTCCCTGTAATTACATGAAAACTAACGCAGAGCATAGCAGAGATCTCCGAGCAGCAAACAGTGGATTATCATCGTCCTTATTTATGAATAATTGATAATAATTGACAACCGTCTCGTCCCGAAGGCTAGACACCTAATGGTAGGATCAAAGAGAAACAAGGAGGAACCTTAAATTGGCCTCCATAACTAAGTAAGAGACTGTGGGGTTATTAGGTAAACAGAACAGCTAAACTGATGGTCTATTGGACTAAAAGATGTCTTTTAATCTCAGGCTCGTGGTTTTGCCCTCAGTCTTCTGCTCCGGTCTCAGACACTTGTCAGCTAGAGAAATATATATATATATATACACACACACACAGATATACATATATACACATCAGGTGACAGGCAGGTGACCTAGTGGTTAAGAGCTTTAGGCCAGTAACATAGGTCACTGGTTCGAATCCCCAAGCCGACAAGGTGAAAAAGCTGTCGATGTGCCCTTGAGCAAGGCACTTAACCCTAATTGCTCCTGTAAGTCGCTCTGGATAAATGTCTAAAATGTTGTGTTTTTTTTTTTTAAAGTAGATATCTAAGAGGATTTAAAAGAAGCTGAGATGTAGATTTTTGTTTTATTCCATCTTTATCCACCGTAGTTTATCTCCTGCGTTCGGAGTTGGCACCCTTATTTCCCTATGGGCCCCGGTCAAAAGTAGTGCCATTTGGAACGCACCCTGGATAGTACACATACAGATGTTCTTTGTCTGCTATACCGTTTAGCTTCTAGCAGTGTATTCACCTCAGGTGAGTCAGTATGCTAACCTTGGCTATGTATGAGCCAAACAGAGCTGCCGATGCTGCTGTTGCACTTACAAAGCACAGACACACACACCACCACCTTCCTTTGCCTTTACTTCTCAGGCAGCGTTCTGCTGCCGCAGATCTTCAGACACAAATGTATCTTCAGGACTACAGTGAGCAGGTCTCCCCTGAATACCAACTCAAGCTGAGAGAGGAAGAGGCTGCAAAATAAATACTTTTATATGTGTGCTAGCAGCTCTATGTCTCTGTGTGTGTGTGTGTGTGTGTGTGTGTGTGTGTGTGTGTGTGTGTATGTGTGTATATGTGTGTGTGTGTGTGTGTGTGTATGTGTGTATATGTGTGTGTGTGTGTATGTGTGTGTCTGTGTGTGTGTGTGTGTGTGTCTGTGTCTGTGTGTGTGTCTGTGTGTGTGTGTGTCTGTGTGTGTGTGTGTCTGTGTGTGTGTCTGTGTGTCTGTGTGTCTGTGTGCGTGTCTGTGTGCGTGTCTGTGTGCGTGTCTGTGTGCGTGTCTGTGTGCGTGTCTGTGTGCGTGTCTGTGTGCGTGTCTGTGTGCGTGTCTGTGTGCGTGTCTGTGTGCGTGTCTGTGTGCGTGTCTGTGTGCGTGTCTGTGTGCGTGTCTGTGTGCGTGTCTGTGTGCGTGTCTGTGTGCGTGTCTGTGTGTGTGTCTGTGTGTGTGTGTGTGTGTGTGTGTGTGTGTGTGTGTGCCAAGTCTTTCCTACTTCTTCACGTTCTGAAGATGAATGACATTAGGTTGCCGCGAGGCCCTGGTCACAACAACGGTCTGTTTTTTAATCAACCAGGCCTCTGCTATCAATGAAGAATCAGGAGATGATACAACTCCTTCCAGAGAACCAGGATGCATCCCAAAGTGTACCCTATTCCCTATACAGTGCACTCTGTGTTCACATCCTTATATTTTCAGTTTTGTATCTATCATTTAAAAAAATGTCAACTGCTGTTCAACTGAATTCTATTCATCTAATCATAGATTCTTCTCAACCAGGCCTTCAGTTTCACAGCTACAGTGTTTCCTTTTAAATCTAGGCACTGGCCGAGATCCGAAATCTCCATTTGGAAAGACGGATTTGGAGTAAAACTTGAGTTTACAGCAAGTGCAGGGTAGCCTAGTGGTTAGAGTGTAGAGGCGGCAGGGTAGCCTAGTGGTTAGAGTGTAGAGGCGGCAGGGTAGCCTAGTGGTTAGAGTGTAGGGGCGGCAGGGTAGCCTAGTGGTTAGAGTGTAGAGGCGGCAGGGTAGCCTAGTGGTTAGAGTGTAGAGGCGGCGTAGCCTAGTGGTGGTTAGAGTGTAGAGGCGGCAGGGTAGCCTAGTGGTTAGAGTGTAGAGGCGGCAGGGTAGCCTAGTGGTTGGTTAGAGGTGGCAGGGTAGCCTAGTGGTTAGAGTGTAGAGGCGGCAGGGTAGCCTAGTGGTTAGAGTGTAGAGGTGGCAGGGTAGCCTAGTGGTTAGAGTGTAGAGGTGGCAGGGTAGTCTAGTGGTTAGAGTGTAGAGGCGGCAGGGTAGTCTAGTGGTTAGAGTGTAGAGGCGGCAGGGTAGCCTAGTGGTTAGAGTGTAGAGGCGGCAGGGTAGCCTAGTGGTTAGAGTGTAGAGGTGGCAGGGTAGCCTAGTGGTTAGAGTGTAGAGGTGGTAGGGTAGCCTAGTGGCAGGGGCGGCAGGGTAGCCTAGTGGTTAGAGTGTAGAGGTGGTAGGGTAGCCTAGTGGTTAGAGTGTAGGGGCGGCAGGGTAGCCTAGTGGTTAGAGTGTAGAGGCGGCAGGGTAGCCTAGTGGTTAGAGTGTAGAGGTGGCAGGGTAGTCTAGTGGTTAGAGTGTAGAGGCGGCAGGGTAGCCTAGTGGTTAGAGTGTAGAGGTGGCAGGGTAGCCTAGTGGTTAGAGTGTAGAGGCGGCAGGGTAGTCTAGTGGTTAGAGTGTAGAGGCGGCAAGGTAGCCTAGTGGTTAGAGTGTAGAGGCGGCAGGGTAGCCTAGTGGTTAGAGTGTAGAGGTGGCAGGGTAGCCTAGTGGTTAGAGCATTGGACTAGTAACCGGAAGGTTGCAAGTTCAAATCCCTGAGCTGACAAGGTACAAATCTGTCGCTCTGCCCCTGAACAGGCAGTTAACCCACTGTTCCTAGGCCGTCATTGAAAGTAAGAATTTGTTCTTAACTGACTTGCCTAGTTAAATAAAGATAAAATAAAAAGTAACGCATGCATCAATTGAAGAGTCACCAGAAGCTTAATGGCAAATTCCACACCAAAAACTATTAGTCCCATTGTTGATATAGTCCCAAAAATGTGTTGCATGTCAGCAATCAAGTTAAGATATATAGTATATCTTTCAAAATTAATTTGCGTCAAATTATGCAAAAAGCAGCATCATACCCACTGTGTTTATTCTGAAAGTTCTAGATCTTCAGAACTTAATTGATGACATGTAAAATATTTTGGACTAATGGACTAATGAAACAAATACCAGAAGATATTTTGGCGGTGAAGTTAGAGCAGCAAGCCCTCTATAAACTCGTCACCCGACTCCATCTTCATCAACCATCTCTCTGACCATCCTTCCTCTGACCAAGACATGAACTGTCCCTCTCCATCTCTCTGATCAAGAGATGAACTGTCCATCTACATCTCTCTGACCAAGACATGAACTGTCCCGCTACATCTCTCTGACCAAGACATGAACTGTCCCTCTACATCTCTCTGACCAAGACATGAACTGTCCCTCTCCATCTCTCTGACCAAGACATGAACTGTCCCTCTCCATCTCTCTGATCAAGACATGAACTGTCCCGCTACATCTCTCTGACCAAGACATGAACTGTCCCTCTACATCTCTCTGACCAAGACATGAACTGTCCCTCTACATCTCTCTGACCAAGACATGAACTGTCCCTCTACATCTCTCTGACCAAGACATGAACTGTCC
>NC_088406.1:7191566-7416566 GCF_034236695.1 Oncorhynchus nerka
GTACAGTCAGAGAAATACATGCTGTGTCCCAAATGGCACCCTATTCCCTTTATAGTGCACTAGTTTTGACCAGGGCCTATGAGGGAAAAGTGTGCCATTTAGGATGCACCGTATATATAATAAGAACCGCACTCATTTAATAGACCGAGCCTATTCAACCCACTGTGTGTAGGAGTCTAGTAGACAGGCTTGACATTAAGGTTACTCCAATTAGCTAAAAAGTTCCCTTCTTATAATCTGATAGCGTTTGATTTTCTCCAGTCAACATTATTTAAAAACATCTAGCTCTAGTGGGTGATTCATCCTACTGTGAGGAAAGGATCATAGAATACATACAAGGGCTCCGTCCTACACGGCACCCAATTCCCTACATAGTTCACTACTTTCTACCAGGGCTCTGGTTAAAGTAATGCAATGTTTAGGGAATAGGGTGCCATTTTGGATGCATTGCAGCAGGTCTTGGTCTCATTTCTGCAGTGACATACACGTTATGTAGATTAACGTACAGGACATTAGCCAGCCATTGTATAATGTCTTATTTTAACTAAAAGCTTTTAATTGTTCATGTTTTTAAACACCACATACAGTATTGTTTCTTATTATAAAAAAAAAATATCCAGCGCGTTATATAACCATGTTTTCATACTATGTTTGGAATGAATATATCATTAATTACTTGAATTCAACATCTAACATACTGTACAAGGACATATCCAGTAAGGAATTTTCCCTTGAAAATAAACATTCTACATACTCCAGCAGATGAGTAAATACACAAAAGCTACATCAGCGACAGGCTACATCTGCGACAGGCTACATCAGCGACAGGCTACATCTGCGACAGGCTACATCTGCGACAGGCTACATCTGCGACAGGCTACATCAGCGACAGGCTACATCTGCGACAGGCTACATCTGCGACAGGCTACATCTGCGACAGGCTACATCTGCGACAGGCTACATCTGCGACAGGCTACATCTGCGACAGGCTACATCTGCGACAGGCTACATCAGCGACAGGCTACATCAGCGACAGGCTACATCAGCGACAGGCTACATCAGCGACAGGCTACATCAGCGACAGGCTACATCAGCGACAGGCTACATCAGCGACAGGCTACATCTGCGACAGGCTACATCAGCGACAGGACAGGCTACATCAGCGACAGGCTACATCAGCGACAGGCTACATCAGCGACAGGCTACATCAGCGACAGGCTACATCTGCGACAGGCTACATCTGCGACAGGCTACATCAGCGACAGGCTACATCAGCGACAGGCTACATCAGCGACAGGCTACATCAGCGACAGGCTACATCAGCGACAGGCTACATCTGCGACAGGCTACATCTGCGACAGGCTACATCTGCGACAGGCTACATCTGCGACAGGCTACATCTGCGACAGGCTACATCTGCGACAGGCTACATCTGCGACAGGCTACATCTGCGACAGGCTACATCTGCGACAGGCTACATCTGCGACAGGCTACATCTGCGACAGGCTACATCTGCGACAGGCTACATCTGGGATAGAGTTTGTTAATGGTCAGGACAGTATAGTACCTGAGGTAGCTGAACAGTGCTTGAATAGTAACTGTGTAGGTGAATAGTACTTGGTGTAGTTATACACTTTAGTACCTCGGGTAATTCAATTGATTGATTGACTGACGGACAGTTCGATATATGCCTACCTGGAGTAGTTGAAGAGGCGGCTGCCCCAGAGAGCATGCTCCCCGCGAGGAGGGGAGTGGAAGAAGCAGGAGTCGGAGCCATCAAAAGAGTTCAGCCCATCCTCCGTGTTCTGGGAGGCGTGGCTATGGACCACGTCCAATAGGACGACGATGTCCAGGGAGTGGGCGGTGTCAATCAGCTGCTTCAACTCCTCTGGTGTCCCGTAACGACTGGAGAGAGGGGGAGAGAGAGAGAGAGACAAAGTTGCTTCAACTCCTCTGGTGTCCCGTAACGACTGGAGAGAGGGGGAGAGAGAGAGAGAGACAAAGTTGCTTCAATGCCTCTGGTGTCCAGTAACGATATATATGAATATATATATATATGAATATATATATGAGAGAGAGAGAGAGAGAGAGAGAGAGAGAGAGAGAGAGAGAGAGAGAGAGAGAGAGAAGCTTTTGGATCTTAATGATTAAGGGTACAGCGTTAGGCTAAACAGTGTGATTTAATGACTTTGTAGCTAGAGACCCGGGTCAACAGTAGTCCACCTTTAAGAGATTATGGTTCCATTTGGGACGATGTCTTATTCACCAGTTAATAAATGAAGTCAACGTCCTCTGTATCTTAAATAAAATACAAGTTAACAGCTGCTGAAGAAATAAACATGTTGAGAAATCAATTTGGCAAATTCACACAGACACAGAGAGAGAGACACACAGAGAGAGAGACACAGAGAGAGAGAGCGAAAGAGAAACAGAGAGAGAGAGAGCGAAAGAGAAACAGAGAGAGAGACAGACAGACAGACAGACAGACAGACAGACAGACAGACAGACAGACAGACAGACAGACAGACAGACAGACAGACAGACAGACAGACAGACAGACAGACAGACAGACAGACAGACAGACAGACAGAGAGAGACAGACACAGACAGACAGAGAGAGAGAGACAGAGAGAGAGAGAGAGAGAGAGAGAGAGAGAGAGAGAGAGACAGAGACAGAGAGAGAGACAGAGAGAGAGAGCGAAAGAGAGACACAGAGACAGAGAGAAAGAGAGACACAGAGACAGAGAGACAGAGAGACAGAGGGAGAGAGAGAGAGACAGAGAGAGAGAGAGAGAGACAGAGAAAGAGAGAAACAGGAAACAGAGAAAGAGAGAGAAACAGAGAAAGGAGAGAGAGAGAGAGAGAGACAGAGAAAGAGAGAGAGAGACAGAGAAAGAGAGAGACAGAGAAAGAGAGAGACAGAGAAAGAGAGACAAAGAAAGAGAGAGAGAGAGACAGAGAGAGAGAGACAGAGAGATAGGCCCATAGAGTCACGCAGAGAGACAGACGCACAGAAAGACACATACACGCAGGCGCATGCATACACACACATACAGTACATGTCAATATCGTACTTAATCATTTTGTGCCGAGTAGCTACTATTAGCAGTATCCAAAGACATCTAAATCTCACAAGGAAATGCAGGTGAAATGATGACAGGCACCACAGAATGATGTGCTCATATTTCTCTAAAAAGATGATTCTGGCTCACTACACAACAGGAACACATTTTGAATACACAAATGAACACATCTCATTGATCATAAATGAACACAGTGTAACGGCCGTTGTTGGTGGAAGAAGAGGAGGACCAACGCGCAGCAAGAGTCCATATTGATCATTTATTATCGTGAACACAAAACAAAATAACGAGAACGAAACCGAAACAGGTCTGAATGGTGAATACAAAAACACACAGAACAGACAATAATCAACCCACAACTCAAAGGGTGAAACCAGGCTGCCTAAGTGTGGTTCTCAATCAGGGACAACCAGGCTGCCTAAGTGTGGTTCTCAATCAGGGACAACCAGGCTGCCTAAGTGTGGTTCTCCATCAGGGACAACCAGGCTGCCTAAGTGTGGTTCTCCATCAGGGACAACCAGGCTGCCTAAGTGTGGTTCTCAATCAGGGACAACCAGGCTGCCTAAGTAGGGTTCTCAATCAGAGACAACCAGGCTGCCTAAGTGTGGTTCTCAATCAGGGACAACCAGGCTGCCTAAGTGTGGTTCTCAATCAGGGACAACCAGGCTACCTAAGTGTGGTTCTCCATCAAGGACAACCAGGCTGCCTAAGTAGGGTTCTCAATCAGGGACAACCAGGCTGCCTAAGTAGGGTTCTCAATCAGGGACAACCAGGCTGCCTAAGTAGGGTTCTCAATCAGAGACAACCAGGCTGCCTAAGTGTGGTTCTCAATCAGGGACAACCAGGCTGCCTAAGTGTGGTTCTCAATCAGGGACAACGATTGACAGCTGCCTCTGATTGAGAACCACACCAGGCCAAACACAGAAATCCCAAATCATAGAAAAAAAGAACAGACTGCCCACCCGAACTCACGCCCTGACCATACAAAAAACACAAAGACAAAACAAAGGAACTAAGGTCAGAATGTGACACACAGACTAGAGAGACAACAGAGACTACAGAAACTACAACAACAAAGACCAAAGAGACTATGACTACAGAGACTACAGACTGACTACAGAGACCACAGACTGACTACAGAGACCACACAGACTACAGAGACCACAGAGACCACACAGACTACAGAGACCACAGACTGACTACAGAGACCACAAACTGACTACAGAGACCACAGACTGACTACAGAGACCACAGACTGACCACAGAGACTACAGAGACGACACAGACTACAGAGACCACACAGACTACAGAGACCACACAGACTACAGAGACCAAACAGACTACAGAGACCACATACTGACTACAGAGACCACATACTGACTACAGAGACCATATACTGACTACAGAGACTACAGAGACCACACAGACTACAGAGAGCACAGACTGACTACAGAGACTACAGACTGACCACAGAGACTACAGAGACCACACAGACTACAGAGACCACACAGACCACATACTGACTACAGAGACCATATACTGACTACAGAGACTAGAGACTACAGAGACCACATACTGACTACAGAGACCATATACTGACTACAGAGACTACAGAGACTACAGAGACCACATACTGACTACAGAGACTACAGAGACCACAGAGACTACAGAGACCACATACTGACCACACAGACTACAGAGACTACAGACTGACTACAGAGACCACATACTGACTACAGAGACCACACAGACTACAGAGACCACATACTTACTACAGAGACTACAGACTGACTACAGAGACTACAGACTGACTACAGAGACCACAGACTGACTACAGAGACCACATACTGACTACAGAGACCACATACTGACTACAGAGACCACATACTGACTCCAGAGACCACATACTGACTACAGAGACCACATACTGACTACAGAGACTACAGACTGACTACAGAGACCACAGACTGACTACAGAGACCACACAGACTACAGAGACCACACAGACTACATAGACCACATACTGACTAGGGAGACTACACTCACTACAGAGACTACAGACTCACTACAGAGACCACAGACTGACTACAGAGACCACAGACTGACTACAGAGACCACAGACTGACTACAGAGACTACATACTGACTACAGAGACCACATACTGACTGCAGAGACTACAGACTGACTACAGAGACTACAGACTGACTACAGAGACTACAGAGACCACACAGACTACAGAGACCACAGGCTGACTAGGGAGACCACATACTGACTAGGGAGACCACATACTGACTAGGGAGACCACATACTGACTACAGAGACAACATACTGACTACAGAGACCACAGGCTGAATACAGAGACTACAGGCTGACCACAGAGACTACAGACTGACTACAGAGACTGCATACTGACTACAGAGACCGCATACTGACTGCAGAGACTACAGAAACGACAACAACAAAGACCAAAGAGACTATGACTGCAGAGACTACAGACTGACTACAGAGACTACAGACTGACTACAGAGACCACATACTGACTACAGAGACTAAAGACTCACTACAGAGACTTCAGACTCACTACAGAGACCACAGACTGACTACAGAGACCACATACTGACTACAGAGACTACAGACTGGCTACAGAGACTACAGACTGGCTACAGAGACTACAGACTGGCTACAGAGACTACATACTGACTACAGAGACTACATGCTGACTACAGAGACCACATACTGACTACAGAGACCACATACTGACTACAGAGACTACAGACTGACTACAGAGACCACATACTGACTACAGAGACTACAGAGACCACAGACTGACTACAGAGACTACAGAGACCACACAGACCACATACTGACTAGGGAGACTACAGACTCACTACAGAGACTACAGACTGACTACAGAGACCACAGACTGACTACAGAGACCACAGACTGACTACAGAGACCACAGACTGACTACAGAGACCACAGACTGACTACAGAGACTACAGAGACCACACAGACTACGGAGACCACATACTGACTAGGGAGACCACATACTGACTACAGAGACTACAGACTGACTACAGAGACCACAGACTGACTACAGAGACTACAGAGACCACACAGACTACGGAGACCACATACTGACTAGGGAGACCACATACTGACTACAGAGACTACATACTGACTACAGAGACTACATACTGACTACAGAGACTACATACTGACTACAGAGACCACATACTGACTGCAGAGACTACAGACTGACTACAGAGACTACAGAGACCACATACTGACTACAGAGACCACACAGACTACAGAGACCACAGGCTGACTAGGGAGACCACATACTGACTACAGAGACAACATACTGACTACAGAGACCACAGGCTGAATACAGAGACTACAGAGACCACACAGACTACAGAGACCACAGAGACTACAGACTGACTACAGAGACTACATACTGACTACAGAGACCGCATACTGACTGCAGAGACTACAGACTGACTACAGAGACTACATACTGACTACAGAGACCACATACTGACTGCAGAGACTACAGAAACGACAACAACAAAGACCAAAGTGACTATGACTGCAGAGACTACAGACTGACTACAGAGACTACAGACTGACTACAGAGACCACATACTGACTACAGAGACTACAGAGACCACACAGACCACATACTGACTAGGGAGACTACAGACTCACTACAGAGACTACAGATGACTACAGAGACCACAGACTGACTACAGAGACCACAGACTGACTACAGAGACCACAGACTGACTACAGAGACTACAGAGACCACACAGACTACGGAGACCACATACTGACTAGGGAGACCACATACTGACTACAGAGACTACAGACTGACTACAGAGACTACATACTGACTACAGAGACCACATACTGACTGCAGAGACTACAGACTGACTACAGAGACTACAGAGACCACATACTGACTACAGAGACCACAGGCTGACTAGGGAGACCACATACTGACTAGGGAGACCACATACTGACTAGGGAGACCACATACTGACTACAGAGACAACATACTGACTACAGAGACCACAGGCTGAATACAGAGACTACAGAGACCACACAGACTACAGAGACCACAGAGACTACAGACTGACTACAGAGACTACATACTGACTACAGAGACCGCATACTGACTGCAGAGACTACAGACTGACTACAGAGACTACATACTGACTACAGAGACCACATACTGACTGCAGAGACTACAGAAACGACAACAACAAAGACCAAAGTGACTATGACTGCAGAGACTACAGACTGACTACAGAGACTACAGACTGACTACAGAGACTACAGACTCACTACAGAGACTACAGACTCACTACAGAGACCACAGACTGACTACAGAGACCACATACTGACTACAGAGACTACAGACTGGCTACAGAGACTACAGACTGGCTACAGAGATTACATACTGACTACAGAGACTACAGAGACCACATACTGACTACAGAGACCACATACTGACTACAGAGACTACAGACTGACTACAGAGACCACAGACTGACTACAGAGACTACAGAGACCACAGAGACCACAGACAGACTACAGAGACTACAGAGACCACACAGACTACAGAGACCACATACTGACTAGGGAGACTACAGACTCACTACAGAGACTACAGACTCACTACAGAGACCACAGACTGACTACAGAGACCACATACTGACTACAGAGACCGCAGACTGACTACAGAGACCGCAGACTGACTACAGAGACCACAGACTGACTACAGAGACCACAGACTGACTACAGAGACTACAGAGACCACACAGACTAGGGAGACCACATACTGACTACGGAGACCACATACTGACTACAGAGACCACAGACTGACTACAGAGACCACAGACTGACTACAGAGACTACAGAGACCACACAGACTACGGAGACCACATACTGACTAGGGAGACCACATACTGACTACAGAGACTACATACTGACTACAGAGACTACATACTGACTACAGAGACCACATACTGACTGCAGAGACTACAGACTGACTACAGAGACTACAGAGACCACATACTGACTACAGAGACCACACAGACTACAGAGACCACAGGCTGACTAGGGAGACCACATACTGACTAGGGAGACCACATACTGACTACAGAGACAACATACTGACTACAGAGACCACAGGCTGAATACAGAGACTACAGAGACCACACAGACTACAGAGACCACAGGCTGACTACAGAGACTACATACTGACTACAGAGACCGCATACTGACTGCAGAGACTACAGACTGACTACAGAGACTACATACTGACTACAGAGACCACATACTGACTGCAGAGACTACAGAAACGACAACAACAAAGACCAAAGAGACTATGACTGCAGAGACTACAGACTGACTACAGAGACTACAGACTGACTACAGAGACCACATACTGACTACAGAGACTACAGAGACCACACAGACTACGGAGACCACATACTGACTAGGGAGACCACATACTGACTAGGGAGACCACATACTGACTACAGAGACAACATACTGACTACAGAGACCACAGGCTGAATACAGAGACTACAGAGACCACACAGACTACAGAGACCACAGACTGACTACAGAGACCACAGACTGACTACAGAGACCACAGACTGTGACTACAGAGACCAAAGACTGACTACAGAGACCATATACTGACTACAGAGACCAGACTGTGACTATAGAGACCACTGACTGACTACAGAGACCATATATTGACTACAGAGACCAGACTGACCACAGAGACCAGACTGACCACAGAGACCACAAACTGACTATAGAGACCACAAACTGACTACAGAGACCACAAACTGACTACAGAGACCACAAACTGACTATAGAGACCACAAACTGACTACAGAGACCACAAACTGACTACAGAGACCAAAGAGACTATGACTGCAGAGACCACACAGACTACAGAGACTATGACTGTGACCACAGAGACCACAGACTGACTACAGAGACCACAGACTGACTACAGAGACTACAGACTGACTACAGAGACTACAGACTGACTACAGAGACCACATACTGACTACAGAGACCACATACTGACTACAGAGACCAGAGACTATGACTGCAGAGACCAAAGAGACTATGACTGCAGAGACCACAGACTGTGACTACAGAGACCACATACTGACTAGAGACCACAGACTGACTAGAGACCACAGACTGACTAGAGACCACAGACTGACTAGAGACCACAGACTGACTAGAAACCACAGACTGACTAGAGACCACAGACTGACTATAGAGACCACAGACTGACTATAGAGACCACAGACTGACTACAGAGACCAAAGAGACTATGACTGTGACCACAGAGACTACAGACTGACTACAGAGACCAAAGAGACTATGACTGTGACCACAGAGACTACAGACTGACTACAGAGACCAAAGAGACTATGACTGCAGAGACCACAGACTGTGACTACAGAGACCACAGACTGACTAGAAACCACAGACTGACTATAGAGACCAAAGAGACTATGACTGCAGAGACAACACAGACTGCAGAGACTATGACTAGAGACACACACACACACACATACTGCCCGTGTAATGTGTCCCTCTGACGCCCCATCTGTCGTTCCAGTTGTCATAGTATCAGTCCCCTACTACATACTATCATAGTAATAGTCCCCTACTAAATACTAACATAGTATCAGTCCCCTACTACATACTATCATAGTATCAGTCATCTACTAAATACTACAACACTATCATAGTATCAGTCCCCTACTAAATACTATCTAGTATCACTACTAAATACTATCATAGTAACTAGTACCATAGTACAGTCCCCTACTAAATACTATCAGTCCCCTACATACTATCAGTCCCCTACTAAATACTACAGTATCACTACTAAATACTATCATAGTATCAGTCCCCTACCACACTATCATAGTATCAGTCCCCTACTAAATACTATCATAGTATCAGTCCCCTACTAAATACTACTAGTATCAGTCCCTACCTAAATACTATCATAGTATCAGACTATCATAGTATCAGTCCCCTACTAGATACTATCATAGTATCAGTCCCCTACTAAATGACTATCATAGTATCAGTCCTACTACTATCAACTGACTACTAAAGACCATAGTATCAGTCCCCTACTATGACTATCATAGTATCAGTCCCCTACTAAATACTATCATAGTATCAGTCCCCTACTACATACTATCATAGTATCAGTCCCCTACTAAATAAACACTATAATAGTATCAGTGACTATACACTATCTATAATAGTATCAGTCCTACCCTACTAAATACTATCATAGTATCAGTCCCCTACTAATACTACTATCATAGTATCAGTCCCTACTACTATCATAGTATCAGTCCCCTACTATAAATACTACAATACTATCATAGTATCAGTCCTACTACTAAATACTATCATAGTATCAGTCCCCTACTAAATACTATCATACTAGTATCAGTCCCTACTAAATACTATCATAGTATCAGTCCCTACTACAATACTATCATAGTATCAGTCCCCTACTAAATACTACAACACTAGTATCATAGTATCAGTCCCCTACTAAATACTATCATAGTATCAGTCCCCTACTACTAAATACTATCATAGTATCAGTCCCCTACTAAATACTATCATAGTATAGTATCAGTCCCCTACTAAATACTATCATAGTATCAGTCCCCTACTAAATACTACAACACTATAATAGTATCAGTCCCCTACTAAATACTATCATAGTATCAGTCCCCTACTACAACACTATCATAGTATCAGTCCCCTACTAAATACTATCATAGTATCAGTCCCTACTACTAAATACTATCATAGTATCAGTCCCCTACTAAATACTACAACACTATCATAGTATCAGTCCCCTACTAAACACTATCATAGTATCAGTCCCCTACTAAATACTATCATAGTATCAGTCCCCCCTAGTCCCCTACTAAATACTATCATAGTATAGTCCCCTACTAAATACTATCATCAGTATCAGTCCCCTACTAAATACTATCATAGTATCAGTCCTACTAAATACTATCTAGTATCAGTCCCCTACTAAATACTATCATAGTATCAGTCCCCTACTAAAACACTATCATAGTATCAGTCCCCTACTAAATACTATCATAGTATCAGTCCCCTACTAAATACTATCATAGTATCAGTCCCCTACTAAACACTATCATAGTATCAGTCCCCTACTAAATACTATCATAGTATCAGTCCCCTACTAAATACTATCATAGTATCAGTCCCCTACTACACACTATCATAGTATCAGTCCCCTACTAAATACTATCATAGTATCAGTCCCCTACTAAATACTATCATAGTATCAGTCCCCTACTAAATACTATCATAGTATCAGTCCCCTACTAAAACACTATCATAGTATCAGTCCCCTACTAAATACTATCATAGTATCAGTCCCCTACTAAATACTATCATAGTATCAGTCCCCTACTACACACTATCATAGTATCAGTCCCCTACTAAAGACTACAACACTATCATAGTATCAGTCCCCTACTAAATACTATCATAGTATCAGTCCCCTACTAAATACTATCATAGTATCAGTCCCCTACTACACACTATCATAGTATCAGTCCCCTACTAAATACTATCATAGTATCAGTCCCCTACTACATACTATCATAGTATCAGTCCCCTACTACATACTATCATAGTATCAGTCCCCTACTAAATACTATCATAGTATCAGTCCCCTACTAACACTACCTATAGTATCAGTCCCTACTATACATACTATCATAGTATCAGTCCCCTACTAAACTACTACATAGTATCAGTCCCCTACTACATACTATCATAGTATCAGTCCCCTACTACACACTATCATAGTATCAGTCCCCTACTAAAATACTACATAGTATCAGTCCCCTACTACACACAATCATAGTATCAGTCCCTACTACACACTATAATAGTATCAGTCCCCTACTACATACTATCATAGTATCAGTCCCCTACTAAATACTACAACACTATAATAGTATCAGTCCCCTACTACATACTATCATAGTATCAGTCCCCTACAACATACTATCATAGTATCAGTCCCCTACTAAATACTACAACACTATCATAGTATCAGTCCCCTACTAAATACTGTCATAGTATCAGTCCCCTACTAAATACTACAATACTATAATAGTATCAGTCCCCTACTACATACTATCATAGTATCAGTCCCCTACTACACACTATAATAGTATCAGTCCCCTACTAAATACTACAACACTATCATAGTATCAGTCCCCTACTAAATACTACAACACTATCATAGTATCAGTCCCCTACTAAATACTACAACACTATCATAGTATCAGTCCCCTACTAAATACTACAACACTATCATAGTATCAGTCCCCTACTAAATACTACAACACTATCATAGTATCAGTCCCCTACTAAATACTATCATAGTATCAGTCCCCTACTACATACTATCATAGTATCAGTCCCCTACTAAATACTATCATAGTATCAGTCCCCTACTACATACTATCATAGTATCAGTCCCCTACTAAATACTATCATAGTATCAGTCCCCTACTACATACTATCATAGTATCAGTCCCCTACTAAATACTACAACACTATCATAGTATCAGTCCCCTACTAAATACTACAACACTATCATAGTATCAGTCCCCTACTAAATACTATCATAGTATCAGTCCCCTACTAAATACTATCATAGTATCAGTCCCCTACTAAATACTATCATAGTATCAGTCCCCTACTACATACTATCATAGTATCAGTCCCCTACTAAATACTAACATAGTATCAGTCCCCTACTACACACTATCATAGTATCAGTCCCCTACTAAATACTATCATAGTATCAGTCCCCTACTACATACTATAATAGTATCAGTCCCCTACTAAATACTATCATAGTATCAGTCCCCTACTAAATACTATAATAGTATCAGTCCCCTACTAAATACTATCATAGTATCAGTCCCCTACTACATACTACAACACTATCATAGTATCAGTCCCCTACTAAATACTACAACACTATCATAGTATCAGTCCCCCTAAATACTACTATCATAGTATCAGTCCCCTACTACACACTATCATAGTATCAGTCCCCTACTAAATACTATCATAGTATCAGTCCCCTACTAAATACTATCATAGTATCAGTCCCCTACTACATACTATCATAGTATCAGTCCCCTACTAAACACTATCATAGTATCAGTCCCCTACTACACACTATCATAGTATCAGTCCCCTACTAAATACTACAACACTATCATAGTATCAGTCCCCTACTAAATACTACAACACTATCATAGTATCAGTCCCCTACTAAATACTACAACACTATAATAGTATCAGTCCCCTACTAAATACTATCATAGTATCAGTCCCTCTACTACACACTATCATAGTATCAGTCCCCTACTAAATACTATCATAGTATCAGTCCCCTACTAAATACTATCATAGTATCATTCCCCTACTACATACTATCATAGTATCAGTCCCCTACTACACACTATAATAGTATCAGTCCCCTACTAAATACTACAACACTATCATAGTATCAGTCCCCTACTAAATACTACAACACTATCATAGTATCAGTCCCCTACTAAATACTACAACACTATCATAGTATCAGTCCCCTACTAAATACTACAACACTATCATAGTATCAGTCCCCTACTACATACTACAACACTATCATAGTATCAGTCCCCTACTAAATACTATCATAGTATCAGTCCCCTACTACATACTATCATAGTATCAGTCCCCTACTAAATACTATCATAGTATCAGTCCCCTACTACATACTATCATAGTATCAGTCCCCTACTAAATACTATCATAGTATCAGTCCCCTACTACATACTATCATAGTATCAGTCCCCTACTAAATACTACAACACTATCATAGTATCAGTCCCCTACTAAATACTACAACACTATCATAGTATCAGTCCCCTACTAAAACTACTATCATAGTATCAGTCCCCTACTAAATATCATAGTATCAGTCCCCTACTAAATACTATCATAGTATCAGTCCCCTACTAATACTATCATAGTATCAGTCCCCTACTAAATACTATCATAGTATCAGTCCCCTACTACATACTACATAGTATAGTCACTAAATATCAGTCCCCTACTACACACTATCATAGTATCAGTCCCTACTAAATACTATCATAGTATCAGTCCCTACTACATACTATAATAGTATCAGTCCCCTACTAAATACTATCATAGTATCAGTCCCCTACTAAATACTATAATAGTATCAGTCCCCTACTAAATACTATCATAGTATCAGTCCCCTACTACATACTACAACACTATCATAGTATCAGTCCCCTACTAAATACTACAACACTATCATAGTATCAGTCCCCTACTAAATACTACAACACTATCATAGTATCAGTCCCCTACTACACACTATCATAGTATCAGTCCCCTACTAAATACTATCATAGTATCAGTCCCCTACTAAATACTATCATAGTATCAGTCCCCTACTACATACTATCATAGTATCAGTCCCCTACTAAACACTATCATAGTATCAGTCCCCTACTACACACTATCATAGTATCAGTCCCCTACTAAATACTACAACTCTATCATAGTATCAGTACAACCTATCATAGTATCAGTCCCCTACTAAATACTACAACACTATAATAGTATCAGTCCCCTACTAAATACTATCATAGTATCAGTCCTCTACTACACACTATCATAGTATCAGTCCCCTACTAAATACTATCATAGTATCAGTCCCCTACTAAAACTATCATAGTACTATACTATCATAGTATCAGTCCCTACTACACACTATCATAGTATCAGTCCCCCCTACAGTCCCCTACTAAATACTATAATAGTATCAGTCCCCTACTAAATACTATCATAGTATCAGTCCCCTACATACTATAATAGTATCAGTCCCTACTAAATACTATCATAGTATCAGTCCCCTACTAAATACTATCATAGTATCAGTCCCCTACTACATACTATCATAGTATCAGTCCCCTACTAAATACTATCATAGTATACTATCATAGTATCAGTCCCCTACTAAATACTATCATAGTATCAGTCCCCTACTAAATACTATCATAGTATCAGTCCCCTACTAATACTATCATAGTATCAGTCCCCTACTACACACTATCATAGTATCAGTCCCCTACTATCATAGTATCAGTCCCCTACTAAATACTATCATAGTATCAGTCCCCTACTAAATACTAACATAGTATCAGTCCCCTACTACATACTATCATAGTATCAGTCCCCTACTAAATACTACAACACTATCATAGTATCAGTCCCCTACTAAATACTATCTCACTACTACATACTATCATAGTATCAGTCCCCTACTAAATACTATCATAGTATCAGTCCCCTACTATACTATCACTATCATCAGTATCAGTCCCCTACTAAACTACATAGTATCAGTCCCCTACACTATCATCAGTCCCCTACTAAATACTATCAGTCCCCTACTAATACTATCATAGTATCAGTCCCCTACTAAACTATCATAGTATCACTATCATCAGTATCAGTCCCCTACTAAATACTATCCAGTCCCCCTACTAAATACTATCATAGTATCAGTCCCCTACTAAATACTAATCATACTACAGTCCCCTACTAAATACTATCATAGTATCATAGTCCCCTACTAAATATACTATCATAGTATCAGTCCCCTACTAAATACTATCATAGTATCAGTCCCCTAGTCCCCTACTACATACTATCATAGTATCAGTCCCCTACTAAATACTATCATAGTATCAGTCCCCTACTAAATACTATCATAGTATCAGTCCCCTACTAAATACTATCATAGTATCAGTCCCTACATAGTATCAGTCCCCTACTAAATACTACTAGTCCCCTACTACATACTATAATAGTATCAGTCCCCTAAACTAAATACTACTACTATATAGTATCAGTCCCTACTAAATACTATCATAGTATCAGTATACTATAATAGTATCAGTCCCCTACTAAATACTATCATAGTATCAGTCCCCTACTACTAAATACTATCATAGTATCAGTCCCCTACTAAATACTATCATAGTATCAGTCCCCTACTATCATAGTATCAGTCCCCTACACACTATCATAGTATCAGTCCCCTACTAAATACTATCATAGTATCAGTCCCCTACTAAATACTATCATAGTATCAGTCCCCTACTAAATACTATCATAGTATCAGTCCCCTACTAAACACTATCATAGTATCAGTCCCCTACTACATACTATCATAGTATCAGTCCCCTACTAAAATACATAGTATACAACACTATCATAGTATCAGTCCCCTACTAAATACTACTATCATAGTATCAGTCCCTACTAAATACTACACATAGTATCAGTCCCCCTAAATACTATCATAGTATCAGTCCTCTACTACACACTATCATAGTATCAGTCCCCTACTAAATACTACTAACACTATCATAGTATCAGTCCCCTACCTACTATAAATACTATCATAGTATCAGTCCCCTACTAAATACTATAATAGTATCAGTCCCCTACTAAATACTATAATAGTATCAGTCCCTACTAAATACTATCATAGTATCAGTCCCCTACTAAATAGTATCAGTCCCCTACTAAATACTATCATAGTATCAGTCCCCTACTAAATACTATCATAGTATCAGTCCCCTACTAAATACTATCATAGTATCAGTCCCCTACTAAATACTATCATAGTATCTACTAAATACTATCATAGTATCAACTACACACTATCATAGTATCAGTCCCCTACTACTATCATAGTATCAGTCCCCCTAAATACTATAGTATCAGTCCCCTACTAAATAACATAGTATCAGTCCCCTACTAAATACTATCATAGTATCAGTCCCCTACTAAATACTACAACATAGTATCAGTCCCCTATCATAAATACTATCATAGTATCAGTCCCCTACTAAATACTATCATCAGTAATAGTCCCCTACTAAATACTATCATAGTATCAGTCCCCTACTACACACTATCATAGTATCAGTCCCCTACTAAATACTATCATAGTATCAGTCCCCTACTAAATACTATCATAGTAATAGTCCCCTACTAAATACTATCATAGTATCAGTCCCCTACTACACACTATCATAGTATCAGTCCCCTACTAAATACTAATATAGTATCAGTCCCCTACTAAATACTAATATAGTATCAGTCCCCTACTAAATACTATCATAGTCCCCTAATTCTAATTGTTGGGCTAACGTTAGCCACAGGGGTGAGTGTTAGCTTGCTACCAACCAATATAATAAGCTAGCCAAGACCAACAAACAAACTAAAAACAAACAAACTAATACAGATACAAGTACTGGTGAGTTACTAACCGACTTTTCTAAACAAGTTAAATGTATTATGTGTAGGTTACTTGGACCCCACGTGTACATTGAACAACTCAGCAGCTTTTTCAGGCATGTTTTGTTATTTCTGTATAAAGCGAAGTTGGCTCCTTTACAATGGGGGGGTGTCAATGGGAATGAATGTTTGTTTTCCCCAATTTGTGGGCGTGGTAGAGGGGAATTCCTTCTTATGACATGAATACCGACTCAGGGTATTGTTTCAGTTCCATAGCAAACTTTGCAACAATGTAATTACACATTACCCTGCTGATGCTGCCAGGAAACCAGACTGATTTGGCCTGGCCGTGCCTCGGTTTGGGTTCAGGAACACATTCCGATCTGTCCTGGCCGGGCCTCGGCTTGGGTTCAGGAACACAGCCCGATATGGCCCTCGGCTTGGGTTCAGGAACAAAATCCGATCTGGCCTGGCCGTGCCTCGGTTGGGTTCGGGAACACAGCCCGATCTGGCCTGGCCGTGCCTCGGCTTGGGTTCGGGAACACAGCCCGATCTGGCCTGGCCGTGCCTCGGCTTGGGTTCGGGAACACAGCCCGATCTGGCCTGGCCGTTGCTCGGCTTGGGTTCGGGAACACAGCCCGATCTGGCCTGGCCGTTGCTCGGCTTGTGTTCTGGAACACAGCCCGATCTGGCCTGGCTGTGCCTCGGCTTGGGTTCAGGAACACAGCCCGATCTGACCTGGCTGTGCCTCTGCTTGGGTTCAGGAACACAGCCCGATCTGGCCTGGCTGTGCCTCGGCTTGTGTTCAGGAACACAGCCCGATCTGGCCTGGCCGTGCCTCTGCTTGGGTTCAGGAACACAGCCCGATCTGGCCTGGCCGTGCCTCGGCTTGTGTTCAGGAACACAGCCCGATCTGGCCTGGCCGTGCCTCTGCTTGGGTTCAGGAACACAGCCCGATCTGGCCTGGCCGTGCCTCTGCTTGGGTTCAGGAACACAGCCCGATCTGGCCTGGCCGTGCCTCTGCTTGGGTTCAGGAACACAGCCCGATCTGGCCTGGCCGTGCCTCTGCTTGGGTTCAGGAACACAGCCCGATCTGGCCTGGCCGTGCCTCTGCTTGGGTTCAGGAACACAGCCCGATCTGGCCTGGCCGTGCCTCGGCTTGGGTTCAGGAACACAGCCCGATCTGGCCTAGCCGTGCCTCTGCTTGGGTTCAGGACCACAGCCCGATCTAGCCTGGCCGTGCCTCGGCTTGTGTTCAGGAACACAGCCCGATCTGGCCTGGCCGTGCCTCTGCTTGGGTTCAGGAACACAGCCCGATCTGGCCTGGCCGTGCCTCTGCTTGGGTTCAGGAACACAGCCCGATCTGGCCTGGCCGTGCCGGGCTTGGGTTCAGGAACACAGCCCGATCTGGCCTGGCCGTGCCTCGGCAGGTTCAGGAACACAGCCCGATCTGGCCTGGCCGTGCCTCTGCTTGGGTTCAGGAACACAGCCCGATCTGGCCTGGCCGTGCCTCGGCTTGTGTTCAGGAACACAGCCCGATCTGGCCTGGCCGTGCCTCTGCTTGGGTTCAGGAACACAGCCCGATCTGGCCTGGCCGTGCCTCGGCTTGGGTTCAGGAACACAGCCCGATCTGGCCTGGCCGTGCCTCGGCTTGGGTTCAGGAACACAGCCCGATCTGGCCTGGCCGTGCCTCGGCTTGGGTTCAGGAACACAGCCCGATCTGGCCTGGCCGTGCCTCTGCTTGGGTTCAGGAACACAGCCCGATCTGGCCTGGCCGTGCCTCAGCTTGGGTTCAGGAACACAGCCCGATCTGGCCTGGCTGTGCCTCGGCTTGGGTTCAGGAACACAGCCCGATCTGGCCTGGCTGTGCCTCTGCTTGGGTTCAGGAACACAGCCCGATCTGGCCTGGCTGTGCCTCTGCTTGGGTTCAGGAACACAGCCCGATCTAGCCTGGCCGTGCCTCGGCTTGTGTTCAGGAACACAGCCCGATCTGGCCTGGCTGTGCCTCTGCTTGGGTTCAGGAACACAGCCCGATCTAGCCTGGCCGTGCCTCAGCTTGTGTTCAGGAACACAGACTGGGATTTCAAATGACTACGGAGAATCAATCATGGGTGGAATGACTTTGTATGCATGACACTACAGGGCCTATATGCTCCTCCAAGGAGAGGAGGACAGAAGGATAGGTAAGGTGTGTGTGTGTGTGTGTGTGTGTGTGTGCCTCACTGTTTTGTTGTTATGAACAAATGGTGTGTGTGTGTGTGTGTGCCTCACTGTTTTGTTGTTATGAACAAATGGTGTGTGTGTGTGTGTGTGTGTGTGTGTGTGTGTGTGTGTGTAACTATTCATCTGAAGTTCCTCTGAAGACATGTTGTTAGTCCCCACGAGGTCTTTGTCTAGAGGGTTTAGGGTTAAGGTTAGAATTAGTGTTAGAATGACTTTAAAGGGTTAGGAGCCAGGATTAGGTTTAAGAGCTAGGGTTAGGAGCTAGGATTAGGTTTAAGAGCTAGGGTTAGGAGCTAGGATTAGGTTTAAGAGCTAGGGTTAGGAGCTAGGATTAGGTTTAAGAGCTAGGGTTAGGAGCTAGGATTAGATTTAAGAGCTAGGGTTAGGAGCTAGGATTAGGTTTAAGAGCTAGGGTTACGAGCTAGGATTAGGTTTAAGAGCTAGGGTTACGAGCTAGGATTAGGAGCTAGGATTAGGTTTAAGAGCTAGGGTTAGGAGCTAGGATTAGGTTTAAGAGCTAGGGTTAGGAGCTAGGATTAGGTTTAAGAGCTAGGGTTAGGAGCTAGGATTAGGTTTAAGAGCTAGGGTTAGGAGCTAGGATTAGGTTTAAGAGCTAGGGTTAGGAGCTAGGATTAGGTTTAAGAGCTATGGTTAGGAGCTAGGATTAGATTTAAGAGCTAGTGTTACGAGCTAGGATCAGGTTTAAGAGCTAGGGTTAGGAGCTAGGATTAGGTTTAAGAGCTAGGGTTAGGAGCTAGGATTAGGTTTAAGAGCTAGGGTTAGGAGCTAGGATTAGGTTTAAGAGCTAGGGTTAGGAGCTAGGATTAGGTTTAAGAGCTAGGGTTAGGAGCTAGGATTAGGTTTAAGAGCTAGGGTTAGGAGCTAGGATTAGGTTTAAGAGCTAGGGTTAGGAGCTAGGATTAGGTTTAAGAGCTAGGGTTAGGAGCTAGGATTAGGTTTAAGAGCTAGGGTTAGGAGCTAGGATTAGGTTTAAGAGCTAGGGTTAGGAGCTAGGATTAGGTTTAAGAGCTAGGGTTAGGAGCTAGGATTAGGCTTAAGAGCTAGGGTTAGGAGATAGGATTAGGTTTAAGAGCTATGGTTAGGAGCTAGGATTAGGTTTAAGAGCTAGTGTTACGAGCTAGGATCAGGTTTAAGAGCTAGGGTTAGGAGCTAGGATTACGTTTAAGAGCTAGGGTTAGGAGTTAGGATTAGGTTTAAGAGCTAGGGTTAGGAGATATGATTAGGTTTAAGGTTAGAGTAAGGGTAGGAGAACGGAATAAGGTTAGGGAAAATAGGATTTTGAATGGGACTGAATTGTGTGTCCCCACAAGGTTAGCTGTAAAATACTGTGCGTGTGCGTGTGCGCGTGTGCGTGTGTGTAGCACCTCACTATCATCCAAGGTTTAAGCTGTGTCTGGGAAACCAGCCCGGTGACCCCTGGTATACACATGAAATATCAAACTAGTCTACATGATGTCACTTAGCTCTGCTGTAGTGACAAACTCAGAACGACACTGCTCCAAAAAATAAAGGGAACACTAAAATAACACATCCTAGATCTGAATGAATGTGGACAGTTTGATGTCACAGAAGTGTGATTGACTTGGAGTTACATTGTGTTGTTTAGGTGTTCCCTTTATTTTTTTGAGCTGTGTATGTTAATAAAATATAAATGTTGTACCTGGATGCAGCAAAGAAGCTTGTGACTTGATAACCAAAGCTGGCATAGTATGCATGCTCCATGACAGCCATCAGCTGAATACAGTTGTACCCTGAAAAGAAAAATCAACCAATTATTAGGTTTAAAAAAAAAAATCTAATGAAAGACAGAAAACAGAGAAAATTATTTGAACAAATGTGTGTGACAAACATTAAAACAGGTTTCAATCTTTTTCTTTTGGTGAGTAAAGTACATGTTGGATAAAAATAAAAAAAAATCCGTCGTCACGACAGGCCTGATGTAAAACAGCAAATTTGGTAGTAGACTTTACGCTATAAAACAGCATGTGATCTTTTTGTGTTGCTAAAATGAATGTGAGAAATGGAGGAGGAAACGCCTCAATGCGTAATTATAATGACAAAAACCGTCATATGGAAAAGTAAACGGAGTTAAGGGATATGTTGCGTGGTCCTCTCACTATGATGACTCAGGAGAACGTGCAGTTTATTAGGCTGCAGATAAAATAATTGATGAACTTCACAGGGTGGCAAATGTGGACAGCGATCTCGATGCTCCTATTCAATAGATATGGAGGGTCATATTCTGGTGACATGACGACCGATGCTGATTGGCTGCCGTTTGACAAATAAAAAATAATCTTTGTCCATAATAATCTCGCTCTTTGTCCATAATAATCTCTGCACGCTAGAGCAGACATACCAAGACCAGAGTGGGTACATTCACTATATAAACATAAAAACATTTTAGAGTTGAAAATGCGATGGAAACACATTTAACTCGTATTTATTTGTTTATTGGCTACAATGTTCTGTCTCATGTTAGATCTGAGAACGGTGTCTGTTAGAATCTGTAGGTGTGCAAACCTAGTGTTTTATTCAGAGGTAAACACACAATTATTCTCCAGCATTAATTATTATTGACGGTATTAGTGATGACCAAAATGGACATTTCTCAGACAAATCTAAGGTAAATTTGTGTTCCTCAAGGCTCTGTACTAAGACCACCAACGTTCTAATTACATTACATACATACGTGCGTGCAATATATATATATATATATATATATATATATATATATATACACACACACACACACACAGTGGGGCAAAAAAGTATTTAGTCAGCCACCAATTGTGAAAGTTCTCCCACTTAAAAAGATGAGGCCTGTAATTTTCATCATAGTTAGACTTCAACTATGACAGACAAAATGAGAAAAAAAATCCAGAAAATCACATTGTAGGATTTTTTATGAATTTATTTGCACAGACCTCTCACAGACCTGTAACTTCTTCTTTAAAATGACCCCATAGACACTGTATATTGGAATGGCAATGAGTTGAAAAACTACAAACCTCAAATTTCCCACTTCCTGGTTGGATTTTTTCTCAGGTTTTCGCCTGTCATATGAGTTCTGTTATACTCACAGACATCGTTCAAACAGTTTTAGAAACTTCAGAGTGCTTTCTATCCACATATACAAATGATATGCATATTCTAGCATTTATGGCTGAGTAGCAGGTACTTTACTCTGGGCACCTTATTCATCCAAATTACTCAATACTGCCCCCCAGTCACCAAGAAGATAACAAGAAATTTGCGGAGGGGTTGAAAAACTAGTTTTAATGACTCCAACCTAAGTGTATGTAAACTAGTTTTAATGACTCCAACCTAAGTGTATGTAAACTAGTGTTAATGAATCCAACCTAAGTGTATGTAAACTAGTTTTAATGACTCCAACCTAAGTGTATGTAAACTGGTTTTAATGACTCCAACCTAAGTGTATGTAAACTGGTTTTAATGACTCCAACCTAAGTGTATGTAAACTAGTTTTAATGACTCCAACCTAAGTGTATGTAAACTAGTTTTAATGACTCCAACCTAAGTGTATGTAAACTAGTTTTAATGACTCCAACCTAAGTGTATGTAAACTAGTTTTTATGACTCCAACCTAAGTGTATGTAAACTAGTTTTAATGACTCCAACCTAAGTGTATGTAAACTAGTTTTAATGACTCCAACCTAAGTGCATGTAAACTAGTGTTAATGACTCCAACCTAAGTGTATGTAAACTAGTTTTAATGACTCCAACCTAAGTGTATGTAAACTAGTTTTAATGACTCCAACCTAAGTGTATGTAAACTAGTTTTAATGACTCCAACCTAAGTGTATGTAAACTAGTGTTAATGACTCCAACCTAAGTGTATGTAAACTAGTTTTAATGACTCCAACCTAAGTGTATGTAAACTAGTTTTAATGACTCCAACCTAAGTGTATGTAAACTAGTGTTAATGAATCCAACCTAAGTGTATGTAAACTAGTTTTAATGACTCCAACCTAAGTGTATGTAAACTAGTTTTAATGACTCCAACCTAAGTGTATGTAAACTAGTTTTAATGACTCCAACCTAAGTGTATGTAAACTAGTTTTAATGACTCCAACCTAAGTGTATGTAAACTAGTTTTAATGACTCCAACCTAAGTGTATGTAAACTAGTTTTAATGACTCCAACCTAAGTGTATGTAAACTAGTGTTAATGACTCCAACCTAAGTGTATGTAAACTAGTGTTAATGAATCCAACCTAAGTGTATGTAAACTAGTTTTAATGACTCCAACCTAAGTGTATGTAAACTAGTTTTAATGACTCCAACCTAAGTGTATGTAAACTAGTTTTAATGACTCCAACCTGAGTGTATGTAAACTAGTTAATGACTCCAACCTGAGTGTATGTAAACTAGTTTTAATGACTCCAACCTGAGTGTATGTAAACTAGTTTTAATGACTCCAACCTGAGTGTATGTAAACTAGTGTTAATGACTCCAACCTAAGTGTATGTAAACTAGTGTTAATGAATCCAACCTAAGTGTATGTAAACTAGTTTTAATGACTCCAACCTAAGTGTATGTAAACTAGTTTTAATGACTCCAACCTAAGTGTATGTAAACTAGTTTTAATGACTCCAACCTAAGTGTATGTAAACTAGTTTTAATGACTCCAACCTAAGTGTATGTAAACTTCCGACATCAACTGTATAAATAAAAACTTTATTTACAACATTTCATCACCCAATGGAACTTCGGGCACATGGACAGAATCCTACATGGCATCCTATTCCCTATTTAGTGCACTACTTTAGACCATGATCCAGTGCACTGTAGAATCGCATTTGGGACGCACAACAATTGTCACTTCTGCCGGCTTCCCTCGTCGTCGTGTTTATTTTCCAAATACGAGGCTTGACAAGTGCGCGCTCCCACAAATATTTCATTAAATGTGAGACACTGGTCTTTGTTGTTGACACTTTCCTCCAGACAAGCTGTGACCATGGGGAAACACCAACCTCAGGTGCTCCAGACATGCTGTGGCCATGGGGAAACACCAACCTCACTCGAGCAGCTCTGACAGGCCTTTTAACAGTAGGCTCTTGCTCCACAGGAAGGCTCTATGCTTGTTATAGTTGTTTTGAGATAAAGCTATATAAATAAATAACTCTTTGTCTCGGATTCTTTCAGACGAGAGGAAAAACATTGGCTTCTGACGAGGTGTGACAGAACGGAGGGGTGAGAGGAAGTTTCCTTTTCAGTCTCTCTCTCTCTCTCTCTCTGGAAATGAGCTGAGGCAGGGGATGGGTGTGTGGGGGGGTACCGGTGAGGCAGCTGTGGAACAGACAGATGTCCGTCTCTGGAAACGAGGACAGTAACATTTCTCCTCGTGTAAAAAAAGAGAATCGTACTGTACATATTCCTTGAACTGCTGCAGGTTGGTTCTTCGTCAGATCGACTACATCCCCAAATGACACCATATTCCCTACGTAGTGCACTTCTTTTAACCACTACTTCCATTGGTCATGATCAAAAGTAGTGCACTACATTGAGGATAGGTTGCAATTTGGGACGCACTTGAGTGGATTTGCATCGGCAGAAAGAGTGCGTGGTTGCTGTGTGCTTCCCCTCCCAATCCAAAAGGAAAGGACAAGGAAACGGTAAGCCGAGGAGGAGACGTCGTTCATATCAGAGGCAATATCTGCCCCCTTTAATACCGTCAATAGCGCAGATCCTACTTGAAATGCAGAAGAATTACAGTAAGGTAGCGTCCCAAAAATGTCACCTTCTTGCCTACATGGAGCCCTATGGGCTTGTCAATGGGCTCTGGTCAGAGATTAATGCACTATATTAGGGACTAGAGTGCCGGTTGGGATGAAGCCTTTAAAATTCTGTAGGACCTCTGGGACACAGAGAAGGAGCTCAGTTTGGCACGTCTTTATTCAACTGGTTTTTAAATAACACTCCCAGTAGTACTACAGAGAGCGAGAGAGGCAACCATCACATTACAATCGAAGTAAATGTGGTGAAAATCACTACGTTCTCAAGTAGACAAACTATAATAGTCTAGGACTCTATTCAGGGTTTCATTTTATATCTAATAAAACATTGAGTAAAGCAGATCAAGAATCTCCAGCAGAATTTTTAGTAGATCTGTGATTTGATGTATCCAGGTAGGTGTGTGTGTGTGTGTGTGTGTGTGTGTGTGTGTACGCAGGACACAGGGGGAACCAGAGACTGGTGTTAATAGTGATGAATGGTTCAGAGGGACATCAGACGGAAGCAGACAGACAGCCAGCTGAGTCCAGACCTGTTTCCCAAACAGAACCCCATTCTCCCTTTGTAGTGCACAGCCTTTGACCAGGGCACATAGGAATCTGGTCAAACATAATGAACAAAATAGGGAATAGGGTGTTGTTTGGGACACTGGTCTGAGCACTGCAACCCCCCTCCCATCCCCCTTTTCTGTTCAGTGGTAATGGCCACTTCAGGTGTCTGGATGGATCTGGCAGAAGACTGCAAACAGGATGTTGACTGCAGAGGTGGCTTTGTTCCGCAGTAAACTGACAGTCTGGCTAGGGTTCCCATACACACAAATCACATTTTATTGATCTCGTACAGATATTTGCAGATGTTATCGCAGGTGCAGCAAGATGATAGTTTTTTTTGTTTGTTCCAACAGTGCAGTAATACCTAGCAATAAAAAATACACACACGTAATCCAGAAAAATCAATGTCAGAGACAGGAATATCATATATATATACTATTATATATATAATATATATATATAGATAAGAGGGTCTAACTGGGCCAATCTGAACTTCTTCTTCTTCTTCCTGAGATTGAAGAGGCTGTGTTGTGCCTTCTTCACCATGCTGTCTGTGTGAAGGGACCATTTCTGGTTGTCAGTGACGCCGAGGAACTTCACCCTCGGTGTGGATGGGGCGCGCTTTCGCTGCTGTCTCCTGTAGTCCATGATCAGCTCCTTTGTTTTGTTGATGTTGAGGGAGAGGTTATTTTCCTGGCACAACACTACCAGGGCTCTCACCTCCTTTCTGCAGGCCGTCTTTATTTGTTGGTAATCAGGCCTAATACTGTTGTGTCGTCAGCAAACTTGATTGAATTGGAGAAGTGCGTGGGCACGCAGTCATGGGTCAACAGGGAGTATACAGGTGGGAGCTGACCACGCACCCTTGTGGGACCCCTGTGTTGAGGATCAGTGTGGCAGAAGTGTTGTTCCTTACCTTAACTACTTGGGGTCGGCCCGTCAGGAAGTCCAGGACCCAGTTGCACAAGGAGGGGTTCAGAACCAGGGCCCTGAGCTTAGTGATGAGCACTCTGGTGTCGAAGACTGAGCTGTAGTCAATGAACAGCATTCATACATAGGGCAGTGGGCAGTGCGATGGAGATGCATCGTCTGTGGATCTATTGGGGCGGTAAGCAAATTGTAGTGGGTCTAGGGTGTCAGGTAGGGTGGAGGTGATATGATCCTTGACTAGTCTCTCAAAGCACTTTTATAATAACAGAAGTCAATTGCTACTGTGCGATAGTAATTTAGTTATCGTCGCTTTCTTGGGTACAGGAACAATGGTGGACATCTTGAAGCAAGTGTGGACAACAGACTGGGATATGGAGAGTTTGAATATGTCCGTAAACACTCCAGCCAGCTGGTCTGCACATGCTCTGAGGACGCGGCTTGGGATGCCGTCTGGGCCGGCAGACTTAAAATGTCGTACTCACGTCGGCCACAGAACGGGAGCACAAAGTCTTCATGAACAACAGGGGCCCACGTCGGTGGCTCAATGTTGTTTTCCTCAAAGCATGCAAAGGTGTTTAGCTCATCCCGGAGCGAGGCATCACTGTCCGCTGGCTTTTCCTTTATAAAACAGTGATTGCCACATATGTTTATGAGCGGTTGAATTGTGACTACACTTTGTCCCTGTACTGTTGTTTTGCCTCTTTGATTGCCTTATGGAGGTCGTGTTCCCAGTCCCCTTGCCAATGCAAAATGTTAGTTTTTTCACACTTCATTTTGACGCGAATGCTGCCATCTATCCACGGTTTAAGTTCTAATCGTCACAGTGGGAACAACATACTCTATGCACTTCTTGGAATGAATGCAGTCACTGAGTCACTATATACACATCGATACTATTCTCAGATGTGACCGGGAACATTTCTCAGTTTGCGTGATCAAAACCATCTTGAAGCATAAAGTCTTATTCGTCAGACCAATGTTGAACAGTCCTTACCATGGGAGCTTTTATAGCTTTCTTCCTATAGGTGGAATGGAGGATGAGGTAAGGCATTGTAGCTGTCCTGGAAAGGAGTTAGCAACGATCCAGCGTCCGTGTTGCACGTGTAGCACTGGAGATGGTTTCCAGTTGTGTTTTTCTCAGATTTCCTAGCTACGATAATGCAGTCGGGTATGTGATGTTGAGGTATTCCAGATGGGGAAAAACAAAGAGTCTTAAGTTCCTGTTACTACAATCACACCATGAGTTATTAATCACAAATGCTCGTTCCTCCTGTCCAATGGATGGGGAGAATATATATCCAGAGAGAGCCAAAAAAAACAGTGTGTTACAGACCCTGATCTCTCTCTGGAAGGAGATCCTCGATCTGAGCTTGTCTACTTATTAGTCCAGGACTGAACGTTAGTGAGTAATATACTCTGAAGCGGTGGATGGTATGCCTCCTGACATTGACTAGGGCCCTACTCCTTCTACCGCTTCTCCAGCATTTTGGTGCAGCCCGGGGATAAAGAGAGCAGGAAGATCAAACAAAAGAATCCAGGTTATGTTGATTTTCGATCTAATATCCAGAAGTTATTTCTGGTTGTAGGGAATAATACAAGAAATGTTCTCAGCAAATAACGTATTTAAAAAATAATAATAATTCTGCAAAGTTGTCTAGAAGCAGGGAAACCGTGTCTGTCGGCGCCATCTTGCCACGTGCGCACACACACACGGCTGGGTCCGAAGAGGCCCTTGAACAGCGCTGGCTCGTGTTTGGGACAGACAGACAGTAGCACAGCAGGTCACCAGGCAGGGTCAAGGACCACTGCTGCTCTGATGGAGGAGCATAATGACAGAGAATGACCTCTCCTCTCCTTCCCTCCCCTTTCCCCTCTCCTCTCCTCTCCTCTCCTCTCCTTCCCTCCCCTTTCCCCTCTCCTTCCCTCCCCTCTCCACTCCCCCTCTGCTCTACGACCCTCGCTTCTCTCCCTCGTCATGCACCCTTTCCCTACTCCCCTCTCCTCTCCACTCTCCCTCTGCTCTACGACCCTCTCCACTCCCCCTCTGCTCTACGACCCTCGCTTCTCTCCCTCGTCATGCACCCTTTCCCTACTCCCCTCTCCTCTCCACTCTCCCTCTGCTCTACGACCCTCTCCACTCCCCCTCTGCTCTACGACCCTCGCTTCTCTCCCTCGTCATCCACCCATTCCTTTTCTCTCCTCCCCTTTCCTCATCTGTTGAGTTTCTAAACTTTAAACAAAGTCTAGTCTTGTTAGGAGTGTACACACAAGTCTTTCAAAGCTTACATCTGTGTACTTTATAACAGTCTCTTGGATGGTAGAAAGACAAATGAGGAGATGTTGCTCTGTTCAGGACTGACCATCCCCTTTACAGCCCTACACACTACTAGATGAAAGAGAAACCATGTTTTAGCACTTTCGTGTTTATCAGACCTGTAGCAGACAGCAAAACACCAGCTCAACGATTTGCTGTAGCTAAAGGCTGGAAGCAGGGGAAGGAAATGCATGTGTTCGGACAGGACATGTGCATCCCAAATGACATGCTATTCCCTATATAGTGTACTTCTTTTTGAACAGGGCCCATAGGGATAGAGTATAGTGCACTATATATGGGATGGTCTGCTATTTGGGACACAGACAACATGTATTATAGCCATAGAAATATAATTGCTAGAACGGGTTTCCCATTGAAGTCAACGGTTCTGTGATGATGGGTAGCTATAGGGAATAGTTATTCTACTTATTTGGTTATAGCCTTGGTTCAGGTGCCTGTAGTAAACTAAGCTAGCGCTAAAATCTGTTGCTCAGGTCTAGATAGCTCTGTGATCTGTGGCCCAGGTCTAGATAGCTCTGATCTGTGGCCTAGGTCTAGATAGCTCTGTGATCTGTTGCCCAGGTCTAGATAGCTCTGTGATCTGTTGCCCAGGTCTAGATAGCTCTGTGATCTGTTGCCCAGGTCTAGATAGCTCTGTGATCTGTTGCCCAGGTCTAGATAGCTCTGTGATCTGTTGCCTAGTTCTAGGTAGATCTGATCTGTTGCCCAGGTCTAGATAGATGAGATATGTTGCCTGGTTCTAGGTAGATCTGATCATAGCACTGAGACGGCACTTGTGAAGGTGGTAAATTACTTTTTAATGGCATCGGACCGAGGCTCTGCATCTGTCCTCGTGCTCCTAGACCTTAGTTCTGCTTTTGATACAATCGATCACCACATTCTTTTGGAGAGATTGGAAACCCAAATTGGTCTACACGGACAAGTTCTGGCCTGGTTTAGATCTTATCCATCGGAAAGATATCAGTTTGTCTCTGTGAATGGTTTGTCCTCTGACAAATCAACTGTAAATTTCGGTGTTCCTCAAGGTTCCGTTTTAGGACCACTATTGTTTTCACTATATATTTTACCTCTTGGGGATGTTATTCGAAAACATAATGTTAACTTTCACTGCTATGCGGATGACACACAGCTGTACATTTCAATGAAACATGGTGAAGCCCCAAAATTGCCCTTGCTAGAAGCATGTGTTTCAGACATAAGGAAGTGGATGGCTGCAAACTTTCTACTTTTAAACTCGGACAAAACAGAGATGCTTGTTCTAGGTCCCAAGAAACAAGGAGATCTTCTGTTGAATCTGACAATTAATCTTAATGGTTGTACAGTCATCTCAAATAAAACTGTGGACCTTGGCGTTACTCTGGACCCTGATCTCTCTTTTGAAGAACATATCAAGACCATTTCAAGGACAGCTTTTTTCCATCTACGTAACATTGCAAAAATCAGGAACTTTCTGTCCAAAAATGATGCAGAAAAATGTATCCATGCTTTTGTCACTTCTAGGTTAAACTACTGCAATGCTCTACTTTCCGGCTACCCGGATAAAGCACTAAATAAACTTCAGTTAGTGCTAAATACGGCTGCTAGAATCCTGACTGAACCAAAAAATGTGATCATATTACTCCAGTGCTAGCCTCTCTACATTGGCTTCCTGTCAAATCAAGGGCTGATTTCAAGGTTTTACTGCTAACCTACAAAGCATTACATGGGCTTGCTCCTACCGATCTCTCTGATTTGGTCCTGCCGTACGTACGCTACGGTCACAAGACGCAGGCCTCCTAATTGTCCCTAGAATTTCTAAGCAAACAGCTGGAGTCAGGGCTTTCTCCTATAGAGCTCCATTTTTATGGAACGGTCTGCCTACCCATGTCAGAGACGCACACTCGGTCTCAACCTTTAAGTCTTTACTGAAGACTCATCTCTTCAGTGGGTCATATGATTGAGTGTAGTCTGGCCCAGGAGTGGTAAGGTGAACGGAAAGGCTCTAGAGCAATGAACCGCCCTTGCTGTCTCTGCCTGGCCGGTTCCCCTCTTTCCACTGGGATTCTCTGCCTCTAACCCTATTACAGGGGCTGAGTCACTGACTTACTGGGGCTCTCTCATGCCGTCCCTGGGAGGGGTTGCGTCACCTGAGTGGGTTGATTCACTGATGTGGTCATCCTGTCTGGGTTGGCGCCCCCCCTTGGGTTGTGCCGTGGCAGAGATCTTTGTGGGCTATACTCAGCCTTGTCTCAGGATGGTAAGTTGGTGGTTGAAGATATCCCTCTAGTGGTGTGGGGGCTGTGCTTTGGCAAAGTGGGTGGGGTTATATCCCTCCTGTTTGGCCCTGTCCGGGGGTGTCCTCGGATGGGGCCACAGTGTCTCCTGACCCCTCCTGTCTCAGCCTCCAGTATTTATGCTGCAGTAGTTTATGTGTCGGGGGGCTAGGGTCAGTTTGTTATATCTGGAGTACTTCTCCTGTCCTATTCGGTGTCATGTGTGAATCTAAGAGTGTGTTCTCTAATTCTCTCCTTCTCTCTTTCTTTCTCTCCCTCTCTCGGAGGACCTGAGCCCTAGGACCATGCCCCAGGACTACCTGACATGACGACTCCTTGCTGTCCCCAGTCCACCTGACCGTGCTGCTGCTCCAGTTTCAACTGTTCTGCCTTATTATTATTCGACCATGCTGGTCATTTATGAACATTTGAACATCTTGGCCATGTTCTGTTATAATCTCCACCCGGCACAGCCAGAAGAGGACTGGCCACCCCACATAGCCTGGTTCCTCTCTAGGTTTGTCCTAGGTTTTGGCCTTTCTAGGGAGTTTTTCCTAGGTACCGTGCTTCTACACCTGCATTGCTTGCTGTTTGGGGTTTTAGGCTGGGTTTCTGTACAGCACTGAGATATCAGCTGATGTACGAAGGGCTATATAAATACATTTGATTTGATTTGATCTGTTGCCCAGGTATGTAATCTCTTACCCAAGTCTTTTATTCGAGGCAGGACATTGGTTGTGAAGTTGGTGTAGGAGGCGACTTTAGGGTCAGGTGAGGCGATGCCCACGTGGGACTCGTAGATCCGTAAACTCTGGGGCTTCTTGGGACGAGGGTGGATGTGCTGGAGGGGAGGAGAAGAAACGCCATGAGGAACAGCTGAAACGTGAAAAACTGAAATAAACAGAGGAAACTAGATTTGTTAACATGCTTCGATCAGTCTGGTTTTCCAACCAGACAAGCAAACAACAACGTATGTAGTTGTTCAGTTAAAAAAGGGGCAATCTGCAATTTTAAACAATAACAAAGTTACTACCTCGCAACTGTTTTGGGAAAAAGCTGAAGGGGGAAATATAACCATTAAAATACATAGAGCTAATGGACGCAAGGGCAATTTATTGGTCACATACACATGGATAGCAGATGTTATTGGTCTCATACACATAGTTAGCAGATGTTATTGGTCTCATACACATTGTTAGCAGATGTTATTGGTCACATGGTTAGCAGATGTTATTGGTCACATACACATGGTTAGCAGATGTTATTGGTCACATACACATGGTTAGCAGATGTTATTGGTCACATGGTTAGCAGATGTTATTGGTCACATACACATGGTTAGCAGATGTTATTGGTCACATGGTTAGCAGATGTTATTGGTCACATACACATGGTTAGCAGATGTTATTGGTCACATACACATGGTTAGCAGATGTTATTGGTCACATACACATGGTTAGCAGATGTTATTGGTCACATACACATGGTTAGTAGATGTTATTGGTCACATACATATGGTTAGCAGATGTTATTGGTCACATACACATGGTTAGCAGATGTTATTGGTCACATACACATAGTTAGCAGATGTTATTGGTCACATACACATGGTTAGCAGATGTTATTGGTCACATACACATGGTTAGCAAATGTTATTGGTCACATACACATGGCTAGCAGATGTTATTGGTCACATACACGTGGTTAGCAGATGTTATTGGTCACATACACATGGTTAGCAGATGTTATTGGTCACATACACATGGTTAGTAGATGTTATTGGTCACATACATATGGTTAGCAGATGTTATTGTGAGTGTAGTGAAATGCTTATGCTTCTAGATCCAACAGTATCTAACAGGTCATATCTAACAAATTCCACAATAACACCTTATACACACAATCTAGTAAAGGATGAGAATATAGAAGTATAAAATATATGGATGAGCAGTGACAGAGAGGCTAAGATGCAATAGATAGTAAAGAATAGATAGTGGAGGATACAGTATACAGTATATACATATGAGATGAGTAATGTGAGATATGTAAACACACTTAAAGTGACTAGTGTTCCAATTATTAAAGTGGCCAATGATATCATGTCTGTAGGTTGGCAGCAGTCTCTCTGTGTTAGTGGTGGCTGTTTAGCAGTCTGATGGCCTTAGAAGCTGCTCTTCAATCTCTCTGTCCCAGCTTTGATGCACCTGTACTGACCTCGCCTTCTGGATAATAGCGGGGTGAACAGGCAGTGGCTCGGGTGGTTGTTGTCCTTGATGATCTTTTTTGTCCTTCCTGTGACATTGGGTGTTGTAGGTGTCCTGGAGGGCAGGTAGTTTGCCCCTCGGTGATATGTTGTGCAGACCGCACCACCCTCTGGAGAGCCTTGCGGTTGAGGGCGGTGCAGTTGCCGTACCAGGCGGTGATACAGCCCGACAGGATGCTCGCAATTGTACACCTGTAAAAGTTAGTGAGGGTTTTCGGTGACAAGCCACATGTCTTCACTCTCCTGGAGGTGATGATTGAGTTGGAGGCGTGCATGGCACAGGAAGAGGGCTGAGAACGCACCCTTGTGGGGCTACAGTGTTGAGGATCAGCGGAGTGGAGATATTTCCTAATTTCACCACCTGGTGGTGGCCCGTCAGGAAGTCCAGAAACCAGTTGCACCGGGGCGGGGTCATTAAGGGTAAAGCTTAATGAGGAGTTTGTTGTTGTTGAATGCTGAGCTGTAGTCAATGAACAATATTCTTACATAGGTATTCCTCTTGTCCAGATGGGTTAGGGCAGTGTGCAGTGTGATGTCGATTGCATCATCTGTGGACCTATTGGTGTGGTAAGCAAATTGAAGTGGGTCTAGGCTATCAGGTAAGGTGGAGGTGATATGGTCCTTGACTAGTCTCTCAAAGCACTTCATAATGACAGAAGTGAGTGCAACGGGGCGATAGTCATTTAGTTCAGTTACCTTAGCTTTCTTGGGAACAGGAACAATGGTGGCCATCTTGAAGCATGTGGGGACAGCAGACTGGGATAGGGTTTGATTGAATATGTCTGTAAACACACCAGCCGACTGGTCTGCGCATGCTCTGAGGACGCGGCTAGGATGGTATCTGGGCTGGCAGCCTTGCGAGGGTTAACATGTTCAAATGTTTTACTCACGTTGGCCACGGAGAAGGAGAGCCCACAGTCTTTGGTAGCGGGCCGTGTCGGTTTTGTCCTCAAAGCGAGCAAAGAGGTTGTTTAATTTGTCTGGGAGCAAGACTTCGATGCCCGCGACGGGGCTGGTTTTCTTTTTGTAATCCGTGATTGTCTGTAGACCCTGCCACATACGTCTCGCGTTTGAGCCATTGAATTGCTACTCCACTTTGTCTCTATACTGATGCTTTGCTTGTTTGATTGCCTTACGGAGGGAATAACTATACTATTTGTATTCGGTCATGTTTCCAGTCACCTTGTCATGATTAAATGCGGTGGTACATGCTCTCAGTTCTGCGCGAATGCTGCCATCAATCCACAATTTCTGGTTAGGGAAGGTTTTAATAGTCACAGTGGGTACATCTCCTATACACTTCTTTATAGACCCGCTCACCGAGTCAGCATATACGTCAATGTTATTGTCTGAGGAACATATCCTAGTTCGCGTGATTGAAGCAATCATGAAGCGTGGAATCCGATTGGTCAGACCAACGAGACCTAAACACGGGCACTTCCTGTTTTTGTTTCTGTCATGGTCAGATTTGCCAAATGGAGGGAGGGGGAGGGCCTTGTATGCATTGCGGTCGAGCATGTTACTCGTGTACTGCAATCGATATGCTGATAGATTTTTAGGTAGCCTTGTTAGGTAGCCTTGTTCTCAAATGAGCTTTGTTAAAATCCCCAGCTACAATAAATGCATCCTCAGGATATATGGTTTCCAGTTTGCATAAAGACCAGTGAAGTTCCTTGATGGCCGTCTTGGTATCCGCTTGCGGGGGATATACACGGCTGTGACTATAACCGAGGAGAGTTGAGGAAGTACAGTTCCCGCTCAGCCCAGTCAAAACTGTTCGCTGCTCTGGCCCCCCAATGGTGGAACAAACTCCCTCACGACGCCAGGACAGCGGAGTCAATCACCACCTTCCGGAGACACCTGAAACCCCACCTCTTTAAGGAATAGGATAAAGTAATCCTTCTCACCCCCCCCCCTTAAAAGATTTAGATGCACTATTGTAAAGTGGCTGCTCCATTGGATGTCATAAGGTGAATGCACCAATTTGTAAGTCGCTCTGGATAAGAGCGTCTGCTAAATGACTTAAAAATGTAAATGACTTAAATGAGAGTTCTCTTGGGAGATAATATGGTCAAGCATTTGATTGTGAGAATTTCTAGGTCAGATGAACAAAAGGACTTGAGTTCTAGTATGTTGTTACATTTACACAATGAGTCGCAAATCATGAAACATACACCCCGCCCTTCTTCTTTACCAGAGAGATGTTTGTTCCTGTCGGCGTGATGCACTGAAAACCCTGTTGGCTGAAAACCCTGTTGGCTGAACGGACTCCGACAGCATGTCCCAAGCTAGCCATGTTTCCATGAAACAGAGTATGTTACAATCCCTTATATCTCATTTGAAAGCAACTTTTGCCCTCATTTCCTTGACTTTGTTAACTAGGGACTGGACATTAGCGAGTAATAATAATATACTGGGAAGCGGTGGGTGGTGTGCCCACATCCGAAGCCTCACTAGAAGACCGCTCCGGCACCCTCCCCTCCGGCACCCTCTCCTCCGGCACCCTCTCCTCCGGCACCCTCCCCTCCGGCACCCTCTCCTCCGACGGCGTTGTTTTGGGTCGGCCTCTGGCATCAGTTTAAATTCCCTGGGAGGTGCAGACAAAGGATCTGCTTTGGGAAAGTTGTATTCCTGGTCGTAGTGCTGGTTGTGCTGGTAAGTTTACATCTCTCTGATATCCAATAGTTCTTCCCGGCTGTATGTAATAACACTTAAGGTTTTCTGGGATAACAGTAAGAAATACATTTTAAAAAATTAAATACTGCACAGTTTCCAAAGGACTTGAAGCATAGCTGCCATCTCTATCGACGCCATCTTGATGGGCCAGGAACAATGATCTGATCTGAAGAAGTTATTGATCGCTGATGACACTATATGTCCGCATCCCACTTCCTGTCTGGCCATGATTAAAGACATGAAACTATAGAGCGGTGACTAACAAACAACCTGAGGATCTGAACCTATTGAACTCTCCATCAGTGTGACAATATGTCTGTCTGGAGTCTAGTCTAGCCATGATGAGAGAGATGAAATGATAACAGTGTTGTGTTTACAGAGACAACGACCCAGTGGGGGGAGGGAACAGAACAGCGTGTGTGTGTGTGTGTGTGTGTGTGTGTGTTTGTTTGTACACTAACAACCTGGGCTCAGGACCCCTCTGTCTGAAGAGGTTATAATGATTGGGCCTCTTGTAAAAAAATAAATAAATGGAAATATCAGCGACAGGGTGGAGAGGGAGAGAGAGAGAGACAGAGAGAGAAAGAGAGAGACAGAGAGAGAGAGAAAGAGAGAGACGGAGAGAGAGAGGGAGAGAGAGAGAGAGAGAGAGAAAGAGAAAGAGAGAGACAGAGAGAGAGAGACAGAGAGAGAGAAAGAGAGAGACGGAGAGAGAGAGAGGGGAGAGAGAGAGAGAGAGAGAGAGAGAGAAAGAGAGAGACAGAGGTTATGATCTCGTGGGATCCTGAATTTAAAAAAAAATATGAATTAGAGTTGAATAAACGTAGATGAAGTTGTACTTATACAGGATACTAACCCCTACATCCAAACCTTCACTCCAAATCAAAGTTTCAAACCTGAAACTTTGATTTTGGACAAAATGACCTGGAAGGATTCTTACTAACAAGGACTATCAAGAAAAAACGTCTAGCAAACCAAAGGAAACGGCAGAAACCTGGAAATACCATCCGAACCAAAACTGTTCAGTCTGAAACTACTTCTGAACCCAAAACGTAAAAAGACAATCTTTAGGTTATGTTGTTATATAAAGCTCAGTTATTAAGGCTACTAAGTTACCAGGACAGAACAGGACCAAACTTCAATTAGCACTGAAGTGTGAAGTGAGATGTGTGAAAGCCCTTGAGCCCAACAATGGCAGCAGAGTTCCACTGTCTCCCCCACCCAAATGCAGAGGCCTCTGATGCTCCATGGCTCCCCCCTGTGCAGAGGGCATCACTGCACGGAATACGTTTTTTTTGTTAGAAGAAGAAGCTTCTCAAGGACAATCCAGAGACACTATTTGCTGACTGCTACAAAGAGGGGAATGTAAGCAACTTCATTTTCCACAAACATCCCCTGGTACAGTGTTATATTAACACAGACCATCCCCTGGTACAGTGCTATATTAACCAGACCATCCCCTGGTACAGTGTTATATTAACCAGACCATCCCCTGGTACAGTGTTATATTAACACAGACCATCCCATGGTACAGTGTTATATTAACACAGACCATCCCATGGTACAGTGTTATATTAACTAGACCATCCCCTGGTACAGAGCTATATTAACCAGACCATCCCCTGGTACAGTGCTATATTAACCAGACCATCCCCTGGTACAGTGCTATATTAACCAGACCATCCCCTGGTACAGAGCTATATTAACCAGACCATCCCCTGGCACAGTGCTATATTAACCAGACCATCCCCTGGCACAGTGCTATATTAACCAGCCCATCCCCTGGTACAGTGTTATATTAACACAGACCATCCCCTGGTACAGTGCTATATTAACCAGACCATCCCCTGGTACAGTGTTATATTAACCAGACCATCCCCTGGTACAGTGCTATATTAACCAGACCATCCCCTGGTACAGTGTTATATTAACCAGACCATCCCCTGGTACAGTGTTATATTAACCAGACCATCCCCTGGCACAGTGCTATATTAACCAGACCATCCCCTGGTACAGTGCTATATTAACCAGACCATCCCCTGGCACAGTGCTATATTAACCAGACCATCCCCTGGCACAGTGCTATATTAACCAGACCATCCCCTGGTACAGTGTTATATTAACCAGACCATCCCCTGGCACAGTGTTATATTAACTAGACCATCCCCTGGTACAGTGCTATATTAACCAGACCATCCCCTGGCACAGTGTTATATTAACCAGACCATCCCCTGGTACAGTGCTATATTAACCAGACCATCCCCTGGCACAGTGTTATATTAACCAGACCATCCCCTGGTAGAGTGCTATATTAACCAGACCATCCCCTGGTACAGTGTTATATTAACCAGACCATCCCCTGGTACAGTGCTATATTAACCAGACCATCCCCTGGTACAGTGTTATATTAACCAGACCATCCCCTGGTACAGTGTTATATTAACCAGACCATCCCCTGGCACAGTGCTATATTAACCAGACCATCCCCTGGTACAGTGTTATATTAACCAGACCATCCCCTGGTACAGTGTTATATTAACCAGACCATCCCCTGGTACAGTGTTATATTAACCAGACCATGCCCTGGTACAGTGCTATATTAACCAGACCATCCCCTGGTACAGAGCTATATTAACCAGACCATCCCCTGGTACAGAGCTATATTAACCAGACCATCCCCTGGCACAGTGCTATATTAACCAGACCATCCCCTGGTACAGTGTTATATTAACCAGACCATCCCCTGGTACAGTGTTATATTAACCAGACCATCCCCTGGCATGACACAGTGGTATAAAGGAGCACACCACCCCTCTGTCAAGAAAGAGGGTAAGACCCATAGTGGAAACTCAGAAGACTAGACATTGAGGACCATGAAACTGAAACAACCACAGTCAATGTGTACATGGCTGGAACAGTGGTGATGCTGGGAATCCTCACACAGTTTATACTTTTACGGCATCAAAGCGAGAGCACAGCATGAAAAGCTCTAGCTTGGTGACGGACTCCCCCATCTTGAGTGAGTCTTCAAACTGCCCAGCAGACGAGCAGCCAAAAGACGATAGCCAGCCACCCGCACTCGGGACTGTGCCTCAAAACCAAACGTCTACACTCCACCATGGACTTGAACAGCCTTTACACTCAGGTGCACCTCTTCAAGATAGCAGTTCAAATTTTTGCCAGGACTGAAGGACATCACCCTCAACCGCAGCCCCAGCACCTCAAACAAGAGCAACGGACACCCCGCCAAAACCAGCGAGACCCACTCCGGAGGAACTGCACCTGGGGAACCGATGCCAAGACAAACTACACTCAGAACACTTTTCTCCGTCATTTCCTGTCACAACTTGTCGACATGTTTCCGTGCGGTTTGTTGCTAAACTTACTTTGCTACCTGCCGACTTCATGGTTTTTACGTTTTAATTACCGTTTTATATGTACATTTTTTCCCCCTTGCTCAATTTTTTTCCATTTAACTTTTTCACCCCAGACGCATTAACATGATGCTATACCTGGACATGGTTCTACAGGACCTCCACCAGCTAACATTAACATGATGCTATACCTGGACATGGTTCTACAGGACCTCCACCAGCTAACATTAACATGATGCTATACCTGGACATGGTTCTACAGGACCTCCACCAGCTAACATTAACATGATGCTATACCTGGACATGGTTCTACAGGACCTCCACCAGCTAACATTAACATGACGCTATATCTGGACATGGTTCTACAGGACCTCCACCAGCTAACATTAACATGACGCTATACCTGGACATGGTTCTACAGGACCTCCACCAGCTAACATTAACATGATGCTATACCTGGACATGGTTCTACAGGACCTCCACCAGCTAACATTAACATGATGCTATACCTGGACATGGTTCTACAGGACCTCCACCAGCTAACATTAACATGATGCTATACCTGGACATGGTTCTACAGGACCTCCACCAGCTAACATTAACATGATGCTCTATCTGGACATGGTTCTACAGGACCTCCACCAGCTAACATTAACATGATGCTATATCTGGACATGGTTCTACAGGACCTCCACCAGCTAACATTAACATGATGCTATATCTGGACATGGTTCTACAGGACCTCCACCAGCTAACATTAACATGATGCTATATCTGGACATGGTTCTACAGGACCTCCACCAGCTAACATTAACATGACGCTATATCTGGACATGGTTCTACAGGACCTCCACCAGCTAACATTAACATGATGCTATATCTGGACATGGTTCTACAGGACCTCCACCAGCTAACATTAACATGATGCTATACCTGGACATGGTTCTACAGGACCTCCACCAGCTAACATTAACATGACGCTATATCTGGACATGGTTCTACAGGACCTCCACCAGCTAACATTAACATGATGCTATATCTGGACATGGTTCTACAGGACCTCCACCAGCTAACATTAACATGATGCTATATCTGGACATGGTTCTACAGGACCTCCACCAGCTAACATTAACATGATGCTATACCTGGACATGGTTCTACAGGACCACATTAACATGATGCCTTCTAATTGCACCACTCATAATACATAGAACCTTATGGTGAGGATAGCTGTGCAGCAAGCCCAGCTTCAGACGCAATCGTTAGGCAAGGGTATTTTCAGTGTAGGAAAGGATGAAACAGCGTCTCTACCACCAGTAAGTACAGATAGTAGAATACATCTCCTCACACGGTCCCCGCAGCTGGACAACTTTCTCATGGCTTCTGGAAGGAAATGCTGTAGGAACGCTCAACCGGTGTCGTTCATTCAGCCGACAGAAACGTTCAACCGGTTCTCCCCATTAAGCAACAGGTCGGAGTCAGAGGCCGAGCCTTCTCTGGTCTCTACTCCTCCCGTTACAGGGTCTGAGACGCCGAAGCCTCCCACCATTAGCTCTGACAAACTGAAAACCCTAGTCATTGGCGACTCCATTACCCGCAGTATTAGACTTAAAACGAATCATCCAGCGATCATACACTGTTTACCCGGGGGCAGGGCTACCGACGTTAAGGCTAATCTGAAGATGGTGCTGGCTAAGGCTAAAACTGGCGAGTGTAGAGAGTATAGAGATATTGTTATCCACGTCGGCACCAACGATGTTAGGATGAAACAGTCAGAGGTCACCAAGCGCAACATAGCTTCAGCGTGTAAATCAGCTAGGAAGATGTGTCGGCATCGAGTAATTGTCTCTGGCCCCCTCCCAGTTAAGGGGAGTGATGAGCTCTACAGCAGAGTCTCACAACTCAATCGCTGGTTGAAACTATTTTCTGCCCATCCCAAAAGATAGAATTTGTAGATAATTGGCCTTCTTTCTGGGACTCACCCACAAAAAAGACCAAGCCTGGCCTGCTGATGAGTGACTGACTCCATCCTAGCTGGAGGGGTGCTCTCATCTTATCTACCAACATAGACAGGGCTCTAACTCCCCTAGCTCCACAATGAGATAGCCAGCCTGCCAGCTTAGTGGAGTCTGCCACTAGCACAGTCAGTGTAGTCAGCTCAGCTATCCCCATTGAGACCGTGTCTGTGCCTCGATCTAGGTTGGACAAAACTAATCATGGCGGTGTTCGCCTGAGCAATCTCAAAGACCACCATTTGTGTCATTATTGAAAGAGATTGTGATATCTCACATCTCAAAATAGGGCTACCTAATGTTAGTTCCCTCACGTCCAAGGCAGTTATAGTCAATGAACTAATCACTGATCATAATCTTGATGTGATTGGTCTGACTGAAACAAGGCTTAAGCCTGATGAATTTACTGTGTTAAATGAGGCCCCTCCTGGTTAAACTAATGACCATATCCCCCGTGCATCCCGCAAAGGCGGAGGTGTTGCTAGCATTTACGATAGCAAAATAAAAACAATGTAGCTTCTAGTCATGAAATCCATGCAGCCTACTCCTGGGCCGTATACAGCGCTCCTCACCGAGTTCCCTGAAATCCTATTGGATCGTGAAAAGATGGCAGATAATATAATTTTTGGTGACTTTAATATTCACATGGAAAAGCCCACAGACCCACTCCAAAAGGATTTCGGAGCCATCCTCAACTCAGTGGGTTTTGTCCAACATGATATTGGAGTCGTGCTTGGCCATGCAGTCATGGGTGAACAGGGAGAACAGGAGGGGATTAAGCAAGCACCCCTGAGGGGCCCCCGTGTTGAGGATCAGCATGGCAGATGTGTTGTTGCCTACCTTTACCACCTGGGGGTGGCCCGGGTGGAAGGTTCTAGTTGCAGAGGGAGGTTTTTAGTACCAGGGTCCTTAACTTAGTGATGAGCTTCAAGGGCACTATGGTGTTGAACGCTGAGCTGTAGTCAATGAATAACATTCTCACGTAGGTGTTCCTTTTGTGTGTGCAGTAGAGATTGCGTCATCTGTGGCTCTGTTGGGGCGGTATGCGAATTGGAGTGGGTCTAGTGTTTCTAGGATGATGGAGTTGATGTGAGCCATGACCAGCCTTTCAAAACACTTCATGGCTACAGATGTGAGTGCTACAGGTCGGTAGTTTAGGCAGGTTACCTTGGTTTTCTAAGGCTCAGGGACTATGGTGGTCTGCTTGAAACATGTAATATTACAGACTTGGTCAGGGACAGGTTGAAAATGTCAGTGAAGACACTTACCGCATGCACTGAGTACATGTCTGTGGCCTTGTGAATGTTGACCTATTTTAAAAAAGGTCTTACTCACATTGGCTATGGAGAGCGTGATCACACAGTCGTCCGGAACAGCTGATGCTCTCATGCTTCAGTGTTGCTTGCCTTGAAGCACGAAGTCATTTTGCCTGCATCGCAGTGCTAGCTGTGCCACCAGAGATTCTAGGTTCGAGCCCAGGCTCTTTCGCAGCCGGCTGCAACCGCGAGGCCCATGGGGCGGCGCACATTTGGCACAGCGTCGTCCGGGTTAGGGAGGGTTTGGCCAGCAGGGATATCCTTGTCTCATTGCGCACTAGCGAGTCCTGTGGCGGGCTGGGTGTAGTGCATGCTGACCAGGTCGCCAGGTGTACGGTGTTTCCTCTGACACATTGGTGCGGCTGGCTTCCGGGTTGGATGTGCATCGTTTCAAGAAGCGGTGGGGCTTGGTTGGGTTGTTTTTCAGAGGACGCATTGGCTCTCGACCTTCGCCTCTCCCAAGTCCGTACGTGAGTTGCAGTGATGAGACAAGACTAACTACTACCAATTGGATACCACGAAATTGGGGAGAAAAAAGGGGGGGTAGAAATAAGTCATTTTGCTCATCTGGTAGGCTTGGGTCACTGGGAACCTCGTGCCTGGGCTTCCCTTCGTAGTCCGTAATAGTTTGCAAGCCTTGCCACATCCGACGAGCGTCGGAGCCGGTGTAGTAGGAGTCAATCTTAGTCCTGTATTGATGCTTTGCCTGTTTGATGGTTCGTCGGAGGGCATAGCGGGATTTCTTATAAGCGTCAGGGTTAGAATCCTGCTTGTTGAAAGTGTCAACTATAACCTTTAGCTCAGTGCAGACGTTGCCTGTAATCCATGGCTTCTGGTTGGGGTATGCATGGTCACTGTGGGGATGATGTCATCAACGCACTAATTGATGAAACAGGCGACTGATGTGGTATACTCCTCAATGTCATCAGATGAATCCCAAACAATATTCCAGTCACTGTTACTTCCAGCTTAGTTTTTGCTTGTTAGCAGGAATCAGGAGAATAGAATTAATGGTCAGATTTGCCAAATGGAGGGTGAGCTTTGTATGCATTTTCTGTGTGTGGAGTAAAGGCGGTCTAGAACTTTTTTCCCTCATGTGACATGCTGGTAGAAGGTAAAACTGATTTAAGTTTGCCTGCATTAAAGTCCCCGGCCACTAGGAGCACCACTTCTGGATGAGCATTTTCTTGTTTGCTTATGGCTTTATACAGCTGGTTGAGTGTGGTCTTGGTGGCAGTAGTTGTTTGTGGTGGTAAATAGACAGTGATGAAAAGTATCTTGGTAAATAGTGTGGTCTACAGATTATCATGAGATACTCGACCTCAGGCAAGCAAAACCTTGAAGCTTCCTTAAATATTAGATTTTGTGCACCAGCTGTTCTTTACAAATAGATACAGACCGCCAACCCTTGTCTTATCGGAGGCAGCTGTTCTATCTTGCGGATGCACGAAAAACCCAGCCAACTGTATATTATACATGTTCAGCCACAACTCTGTGAAACATAAGATATCCAGTTTATTCTCCAATGATTGCACGTTGGCCAATAGGACGGAGGGTAGAGGCGGGTTACCCACCTGCCTACGAATTCTTACAAGGCACCCGGACCTGCGTCCCCTGTATCGGGGTCTTTTCTTCATGCGAATGATGTGGATTTGGGCCTGGTCCAGTATCAGCAGTAAATCCTTTGCGCCCGACTGATTAAAGAAAAATAATCTTTGTCCAGTTCGAGGTGAGTAATCGCTGTTCTGATATCCAGAAGCTCTTTTCGGTCTTAAGAGATGGTGGCAAAAACTTTATGAACAAAATAAACAAGGCGAAAAAATCAACATAACATAACAAGCTTATTGGAATCAATTTGCTAATTACTTATTCATTATTGCAGCTGCAGTGCAGGCTGTAGCGTTAGTGAAAGTAGGGAGAACGTGCATTTTATGGCTCATGAAAGTGTTGACAGTGCTGAATAACAACAAACATGAACTTACTTATAAATACAGCAGGCTCTTTTATGTATTCACTGAGCCTCTCTCTAGTCCTTGTTTGAATTGTTTTTTAATTCTCACAGTATCAACTTTTCTGTGCATTCAAGGTTGCTTTTTAGTCTATGGTTAGAGGAAACTGTGCAGACACACCGATCTGAGCGATCTGATTGGCCAGGGGTAGACCAATAAGTGCACTTGATTTGCTCTTTGGGCCTGCTGGGTAGTTGGAGATCTACCTTCAGACACATGAAATGGTTGAAAATGGGAACACTGCCTTCCCGGTGCTGCTGAATCAAGTGCACCATCACCAAAAGCACAAAACTAATTTTAAAAAGAAAAGCAAGGCTTTATGTTTGGAATGTTTACAGAAATGAATGGTGATTGACTAGGAATGCCTTAGAGATCGACCGGTTGGTTACCACTGGCCTAAACAATATATGACAGCTTTCAGCTTCCCTATCAAATCTAAAAGACAACCTAAGAAAATAAACAACAATGACAAATGGTTTGATGAAGAATGCAAAAACCTAAGAAAGAAATTGAGAAACCTATCCAACCAAAAACACAGAGACCTAGAAAACCTGAGTCTATGCCTTCACTATGGTGAAAAACTAAAACAGTACATAAATACACTAAGAAAAAAAATAACAACCGCAGGTCAGAAATCATGTAATTGAAGAATCCATAAAATTAAACCACTTCTGGGAAAATTGGAACACACTCAACAAAAAAAAAACACAAAAACAAGTTTGAAAAAGCAGATGTAAAGAAAAAAACACTTCTCCAATCTGATATGCTCTCAAAGAACAATGAGCAAAATCAAGTTAAATCAAATTTTAGTGGTAGCTGTCACGCCTTGGTCATAGTGTTTTGTGTTTTTGGTATAGGTTTGGGTAAGCCAGGGTGTCACATGGGTTTATATGTTGTGTTTCGTATTGGGGTTTGTAGTAATTGGGATTGTGTTGATTAGGGGTGTGTCTAGTTAGGCTTGGCTGCCTGAGGCGATTCCCAATCAGTCAGGTGCTTGTCGTTGTCTCTGATTGGGAACCGTATTTAGACAGCCTCAGTTTCGCTTTGTATTTCGTGGGTGTTTGTACCTGTCTCTGTGTATGTCACCAGATAGGCTCAGTCACTTGGTTTTTTCTTTTCAATTGTTTTGGAAGAGAAGAGAACGAGCGCCATTCTCCTTGCGGAGATGGTGCTAAATACATCAACACGGTCGGTCCCTGGGATTGGGCTGGCCAACACGATTCGGTTTGCTTGGAAGGAAAAGGAGTTTGAGCCTTTAGGACGGGAATCCTTTGGAAGGATAATATTGATGGGGATTCTAAAGCTGACGGTGAAGGACGTGTTTTGTTTCCAAGGCAACTCGTTGGAGGGAGCATACGACGTTGCACTATATACAGAGGAAAAACACGATGATATCCTGAGAAGGGCAAGAGCAGTGGGAGGTGAGAGGCCGATGTGCCACTACGAAATAACAAGCCTGGCGAAGAATAACTTTAGGGTTGTAACTGTGAACATTTACAACCCTTACGTTAAGGACGAAGAGGTGAGGGCTTTTCTGGGGAGATACATGGATAACGTCTCCTCAGCAAGGCACCTCAAAGACTCCCTTGGGTTTTGGAATGGGAGGAGAGGCTTCCAGGCCCTCCTCAGAGAGGACCCAAGAGGACATGGTGGCTACCTCCATCCTCCTGCTATGTTCTCCCTAGGGGCTGACAGGGGACGTTGTATTATGCACGTCAGCCCCCATTTTGCAGACGCTGTATGGCCTATGGTCACATATTCGCCTCATGCAGTGCAAGAAAATGCAGATTTTGTGCATCTGAGGATCACGAGGCGAGGGATTGTGACAAGCCTAAGACGTGCCATGGGTGTGGCTCGTCAGCACACCTGTGGAGGGGTGCCCGGCCCGGCAGAGGTCATATGCGTCTGCTGCTGGGGGGAGCAGGAGCGGGGGAGGGGGGGAAGAAGAGGAGGGGAAGGAAGCACGCCTCATGACCAGAGATCAGGTCCAGAGGGGAAGGCCACAAGGAAGGAGGAGGAGCCAGAAGCGGCGGATGGAAGAGAGAAGGAAACGGAAGGCACGGGAGTAGGAGAACCAGAAAAAGCGGCGGAAGAAGGCAACCGAGTGGAGGAGCATGAGAGAGAGAAGAAAGCGAGGGAGGAGTGGTGGAGAAGGAGACGGTGGAAGAGAAAGTGGACTGGGGGAAAGTGCCATGGTGGAAGAGATGAGGGGTATGGTGGAGGAGCTGGCAGGGGGAGGGTGGTATCTCTTCACTGCCGCCATCACCAAAGAAGAGTATGAAGAGGAGGGGGCGATTGGCCGACAGTGAGGGGGAAGGGATGGCCAAGAGAGTGATGGGGGCGGGAGAAACCTCTGGGTTGCTGCTGGTTTCCCCAGGCCCTCAACTTCTGTTGGGTGGGGACACACATAACAAGACTCAGGACTGGGTACAAGAGGAGGTGGGGAGTTTTTTGTTTGGGGACTCAGCCTCCCCAATTTTTTTCCAAACCAGCTGCAACACTGGGGAGGGGAGGATTGTGGGGTAGACCCAGGGTGTAGGGCACTCCGGAGCCAAACACTATTCCTGCATCCTGGGAGGGTGTGATGGAGGAAGAGGGGGGATGTCGGGATTACGGATGGTGTTCTCACCGGTAGATATGGAGCAGGGAGCATCGGGTGAGTCTCCTGTTTTATGTTTTTTTCTGTCTGGGTTTTAGAATTTGAGTGTATTACATGTATTTATTTTTCATGGAGTCTAATTTTACTTTTGTTAGTTTAAATGTAAGGGTTTAAGGGATTTTGTTAAGAGGAGGCGGTTTTTAGTTATTTGGAGGGTGTGGGGTTTGATTTTTGTTTTTTACAGGAGGTTCACCTGAGGGATGGAGGGGATGTTATTAGGTTTAAGAGGGAGTGGGACAAGGGAGTCGGTTTGGGGTGTTGGGGGTGCACTCATCGGGGTAGGGATTTTGTGTGGGCACAGGGAGGTAAAAGTGGAGGATTCTTTCGTGGTAATGCAGGGAGGGTTATAGGGGTGGATGTCACGATAAGGGATTGTAAATTTAGATTAGTGGTGGTGTATGGGCCACAGGTGGTGGCAGACAGAAGGGAGATGGTGGACTGTCTGACGCCCTGTGTGTCACAAATAGGAAATTAGTGATAGGGGGATTTTAATACAGATTTAGGAAGAGGGGGGATAGCAGTGCGGGCGCCATTGCCAGGCTAATGGCTTGCCATGGTCTGGTAGATGGTGGTCTGCACACTACTCCGAAAATGGACGGTCCTACATGGCGTAACTCCAGGGGGTTGAGCGGAGGCTCGACTATATTTTTGTACCCAGGTCTTTGGGTAAGTTGTCTGGGCGGCTGTTGCCTGTTTTCTTTTCGGATCACGACGGGGTGCTCCTGCAGGTGGGGTCGCCAGTCTGCCTCTTTGGTAGAGGGTACTGGAAGCTAGATCGGGATGTGCTGGAGGAGCAGGCTTTTGTTGACAGGTTTTATGGTTTCTTTTGGAGGCTTGAGGGCCTCCGGTCCATGTGCGAGGGGGTGTTAGAGTGGTGGGAATTAGTTAAGGTGAGGATTAGGGCTTTTATAATAGGGTATTGCAAGAGGAAAAAAAGGGAGGAGAGGAGGGAGGTGGATCGTATCCAGAGGTTAATTGAACTCGAATACGAGGCAGGCAACCTCGGCGGGTCGTTTGACTGGGAGAGATCCGCAACCCTAAAGGCGCAGCTCAGGGAGTTGCAGGAGCGGAAGGCTCGAGCTTTCCTTGAGCGAGCGCATAGTGGCTTTCTAGAACATAATGAGACTTGTTCTGCTATGTTCTTTAAGTTGGTTAGGGCAAGACAGAGTAGGAAGGTAATGCATGGTGTTAGGGAAGAAAATGGTAGTATAGTTAGAGAACCAGAGGATATGGTCAGGGTGACAACTGATAATTTCCAAGGTTTATTTAAGGAAAGGGAAATAGATGTAGAGCAGGGAAATGTGTTTTAGAACACTTGTCCAGGCGGTTGCCGGAGGACATTAGAGAAGTGATGGAGGCCCAGATCTCACTAGAAGAGGTTGAGAGCGCTCTTAGGAGGATGGGAAAAGGGAAGGTGCCTGGGATAGATGGGCTGCCGGCTGAGTTTTATCTCAAGTTTTGGGGTATACTTGGACCAGTGGTCCTCGAAGTCTTGAAGGCCATCCTTGAGACGGGGTCCCGGGGGATCAATGGCTGTTGGTGTGCTGTCACTTTTATATAAGAAGGGGGAAGTAACAGACCTTGGCAACTGGCGGCCGTTGACCATGCTGTGTGTAGATTACAAGCTACTTGCAAAGGTTTTAGCAGACCGGTTGCGCACAGCCCTTCCCTACGTCGTTCATGAGGATCAGACGTGCGGGGTAGAGGGCCGCTCTATTCGATGGAACCTACAGTTAATCAGGGACTCCATCGCTTGGGTTGAAGATAGAGGTCTGCCTTTAATGGTAGCAGCTAGATCAGGCGAAAGCCCGATCGCATGAATAGATCCTTTTTATTCAGAGTGTTAGGTCGATTAGGATTTGGGGAGAAGTTTATAGGATGGATTCGTACATTATATGTCGGAGCGGGGTGCCGAGTTAGTGTAAATAGTCACTTGGGTGATGTTTTGACCTCTCGTCTGGGGTCAGGCAGGGGTGCCCACTCTCGGCTCTCCTCTTCGTTCTGTACATGGAGCCTCTGGGGGCTGCCATTAGGGCAGACACAGGGTGGAAGGTTTGCTGATCCCTGGAAGTGGTGGGCTGCGTGTTAAGATGACGCAGTACGCCGACGACACTTCCTTGCTGTTGTGCAAGGACTCGTGCCTGACAAGGTCCCTTGCCATCTTTGGGGATTTCACCCGAGCGTCGGGAGCAGTTCTGAACCATGCAAAGTCTTCAGTCAAGTTTTTCGGAAGATGGCGCGGTAGAACGGATGTGCCTGGGGGGTTATCTCTCTGTGAGGGGGCCCTGAGGATTCTCTGGGTCCATTTTGAGACCTCCGGCTCAGCGACGCTAAACTGGAACATGCGTATCGCAGTGGTACAGAGGAAGCTAGCAATGTGGAAAGCTAGGTATTTGTCTTTTATGGGCAAAGTCCTGGTCCTAAAGGTGGATGTGTTGCCGTCTCTTTTGTATTTGGCATACATCTACCCATTGCCGGCTTGTCTGAGGAGGCCTCTAGTGAGGCTTGTGTTTCAGTTTATGTGGAGTGGCAGGTGCGAGTGGGTCGCCAGGGCACGCATGATCTGTCCCATCGGGGAGGGAGGTAGGGGGTACCACATTTCCCCCTCAAGCTGGACTCAATTTTTGTTTCCTTCTTGTTAACGGAGCTTGCTCAGCCAGTGATACACCCGTCCGGTTACCTCCTGCGGGTGTTTTTCTCGTATCAGGCGAGAAGCATAATGGTGTGGTCTAACACGGGTCCTCGGGCGGAACAGCTGCCGTGGCACTTTGGTCATGCGGCCAAGGGCTGCGTGCGCACCCTGAGGTTGAAGTTGCCCGAGTAGGTTTAGATCACAGGCACCTGTACGAGGAGGTCAGAAAGGCAGGGAGTCCGGCGCCTGTAGTGGGCATCTCGGAAGTGGTCTGGGAGGGAGTGCAGGCGCGGGGTCTGGATAACAGGCTCAAGGACCTGAATTGGTTGAGCCTTCATAAGTGTTTGCCGGCACGTTCCATCTTGTACCGGTATAATTTGGTGCAATCCCCACCTGTCTAAGATCCTCTTGTGGCAGGGAGGAGACTGTGCGCCATGTCTTTTGGGACTGTGCCTTTGCCGGAGTAGTATGGGCTAGGGCACGGGTGTTGTTAGGTTTGGTAAAGGGGATTTTGTATTGACGTGGGCCAGGTTAGAGAGGGGTGTAGGGAGAGCGAGAGGGACGGATAGGGACAGGTTTCTGCTCTGGCTTCTCATGAGTCTCTTTAAACGGGGGCTGTGGGAAGCAAGGCAGAACATGGTGAAGACAGGGAAAGATTGGGGGTGGAAGGGATAGTGAGGAGGGTGGAAGGAGATTTGAGGGGAGGATGAAGAGGGAGGAGAGGAAGTGGGGCAGCATGCTGCTCGGGAGAGGTGGAAGGGGGGTTTAGGGCTGGGAGTCATTTAGATTTGTAAGAGGATAGATTAGGGACGGGGAGATAGGGAGAGGTATTTTGTAGGGTAACGGGGAGGGAAGATGCTCCCCTGAGGTTTTGTTTGTGGTTTATGTTTTAGTTTAATTAGTTTATTTAAAATACCATTATTTGTGTATGTATGTAAATTATGAGTTGTAAAGAATGAATGGTATTGAAGATAATAAATTATTTTTATAAAAAAAAAAAAAAAAAGATAGGCTGTAATTTGTTTCACGTTCCATTTGTTGTTTTGTATTTCTCCCAGTTATTTCATGTATCGCTATTTCCTTTATTAAAGCACATGAGTAACCTACACGCTGCATTTCGGTCCGACTCTCTTTTTACAAACGAAGAACGCCGTTACAGAAACACCCACCACTCACGGACCGAGCAGCGTGTGAACTGGCAGGAGCTAAAGGACGACGTTATGGACAGCAGAAGTATGGAGTATACTACATGGGAAGAAATCGACAGGTGGGCGGACGACCCAGAGCGAGTGCAGGAGCCCGCCTGGGATTCCCTACAGCAATGCGAGGAGGGCTATAGACGTATGGATTCGAGAAGGAAAGCACGGCTATACAGAGCGAAAACGGAAAGTAACGGAGGAAAGCGCAGAGAGAGAGTGGCTGAGTCAGGAGTCAGACCTGAGCCTACTCTCCCTGTTAATCGGGAAGAACAGTTGCAGTGGGAGAGACTGCACCATTTGGAGATTTGGACATGGGAGGAGGAATTAGACGGTAAAGGACCCTGGGCGCAGCCGGGAGAATATCGCCGTCCCAAGGAGGAAATAGAAGCAGCTAAAGCGGAGAGGCGCAGGTATAAGGAAGCAGCACGGCGACGCGGTTCGGAAAGTCACCCCAAAAATGTATTGGGGGGCTAGAAGGGAGAATAGTTATGCCAGGTAGGAAACCTGCGCATACGCCCTGTGCTCACCGTTGGGCTAGAGAGACCGGGCAGGCACCGTGTTATGCTATGGAGCGCACAGTGTTTCCAGTGGGGGTGCAGAGCCAGCTGCGTCACATACCAGCTCTTCCTATTGGCCGGGCTAGAGTGGGCATCGAGCCAGGTAAGCTTGGGCAGGCTCGGTGCTCAAGAGCTCCAGTGCGCCTGCACGGTACGGTCTATCCAGAGCCACCTCTACACAACAGTCCTCCGGTAGCAGCTCCCCGCACCAGGCTTCCTGTGCGTGTCCTCGATCAAATACCACCAGTTCCAGCACCACGCACCAGGCCTTCAGTGCGCCTCGCCTGTTCAACACAGCCAGAGCCTTCCTTCCCTCCTACGCTGTTGGAGTCTCCCGCCTGTTCAACACAGCCAGAGCCTTCCTTCCCTCCTACGCTGCCGGAGCCTCCCGCCTGTTCAGCGCAGCCAGAGCCTGTCTCCTCTCCTGCGCTGCCGGAGCCTCCCGCCTGTTCAGCGCAGCCAGAGCCTGTCTCCTCTCCTGCGCTGCCGGAGCCTCCTGCCTGTTCGGAGCAGCCTGAGCCTGTATCCTCTCCTGCGCTGCCGGAGCCTCCTGCCTGTTCGGAGCAGCCTGAGCCTGTATCCTCTCCTGCGCTGCCGGAGCCTCCTGCCTGTTCGGAGCAGCCTGAGCTGCCAGTCTGCAGAGATCTGTCAGTCTGCCAAGTGCTGTCAGTCTGCATGAAGCAGCCAGAGCTGTCAGTCTGCCCAGCGCCGCCAGTGCTCCCAGTCTGCCCAGCGTCGCCAGTCTGCCCAGCGTCGCCAGTCTGCCCAGCGCCGCCAGTGCTCCCAGTCTGCCCAGCGCCGCCAGTGCTCCCAGTCTGCCCAGCGCCGCCAGTGCTCCCAGTCTGCCCAGCGCCGCCAGTGCTCCCAGTCTGCCCAGCGCCGCCAGTGCTCCCCGTCTGCCCAGCGCCGCCAGTGCTCCCCGTCTGCCCAGCGCCGCCAGTGCTCCCAGTCTGCCCAGCGTCGCCAGTCTGCCCAGCGCCGCCAGTCTGCCAGGATCCGCCAGAAGTGCCAGACAACCAGTCTCTTCCAGATCTGCCAGACAACCAGTCTCTTCCAGACAACCAGTCTCTTCCAGATCTGCCAGACAACCAGTCTCTTCCAGATCTGCCAGACAACCAGTCTCTTCCAGATCTGCCAGACAACCAGTCTCTTCCAGATCTGCCAGACAATCAGTCTCTTCCAGATCTGCCAGACAACCAGTCTCTTCCAGATCTGCCAGACAACCAGTCTCTTCCAGATCTGCCAGACAACCAGAATCTTCCAGTTCCGCCAGCCAGCCAGGATTTACCGGAGCCTACTACCTGTCTGAGCTTCATCTCAGTACTGAGCTTCATCTCTGGCAGCTCGGGACAGAGGGGCAGCTCGGAACAGAGGTAGCTCGGGACCGAGGGGATCCCCTCGGTCCCGGGCTTCCCCTCGGTCCCGGGCTTCCCCTCGGTCCAGGGCATCCCCTCGGTCCCGAGCTACCTCTGTTCCGAGCTGCCCCTCTGTCCCGAGCTGCCCCTCTGTCCCGAGCTGCCCCTCTGTCCCGAGCTGCCCCTCTGTCCCGAGCTGCCCCTCTGTCCCGAGCTGCCCCTTTGTCCCGAGCTGCCCCTCTGTTACGAGCGGCTCCTCAGTTATGTGGGGATCTGGGTGAGGACTATTAGGCCATGGTCGGCGGAGAGGGTGGATTACCCCAGGACGCGAAGGGGAGGAACTATTACACTAATGGAGTGGGGTCCACGTCCCGAGCCGGAGCCGCCACCATGGACAGACGCCCACCCGGACCCTCCCTATGGTTTTGAGGTGCGTCCGGGAGTCCGCACCTTAGGGGGGTGGTTCTGTCACGCCTTGGTCATAGTGTTTTGTGTTTTTGGTATAGGTTTGGGTAAGCCAGGGTGTGACATGGGTTTATATGTTGTGTTTCGTATTGGGGTTTGTAGTAATTGGGATTGTGTTGATTAGGGGTGTGTCTAGTTAGGCTTGGCTGCCTGAGGCGATTCCCAATCAGAGTCAGGTGCTTGTCGTTGTCTCTGATTGGGAACCGTATTTAGACAGCCTCAGTTTCGCTTTGTATTTCGTGGGTGTTTGTACCTGTCTCTGTGTATGTCACCAGATAGGCTGTAATTTGTTTCACGTTCCGTTTGTTGTTTTGTATTTCTCCCAGTTATTTCATGTATCGCTATTTCCTTTATTAAAGCACATGAGTAACCTACACGCTGCATTTCGGTCCGACTCTCTTTTTACAAACGAAGCACGCCGTTACAGTAGCATACACATATTTAGCAGATGTTATTGCGGGTGTAGCTAAATGCTTGTGTTCCTAGCTCCAACAGTGCAGTACTATACAACAATAAATACGGAAAAAAAAGACAAAGAAAAAAAAACGAGGTTTTTAGAAATGCTAGCAAAAAAATAAGTGTTTTTGTTTAAATTGTAAAAGTATTCAGACTCTTCACTCAGTACTTTGTTGAAGCACCTTTGGCAGCGATTACAGCCTCAAGTATATTTGAGTATGACGCTACAAGCTTGGCACAAGCCTCCCATTCTTCTCTGCAGATTCTCTCAAGCTCTGTCAGGTTGGATGGGGAGTCTCAAAGCTATTTTCAGGTTTCTCCAGTACTTCAAGTCCAGGCTCTGGCTGGGCCACTCACTAATCTACCGACGGAAACATACAAGGTGACTAAAAACAGACCTCCATCCTATGCTAGCTTGCTGCCGATGGCCCGACTAGCTGTCTGAATCGCCGTGACCCCAACCAACCTCACTACTCACTGGACCCTTATGATCACTCGACTAAGCATGCCTCTCCTTAATGTCAATATGCCTTGTCCATTGCTGTTCTGGTTAGTGTTTATTGGCTTATTTCACTGTAGAGCCTCTAGCCCTGCTCATTATACCTTAACCAAACATTCAGTTCCACCACCCACACATGCAATGACATCACCATGTTTCAATGATGTTTCTAGAGACAAGTGCCTAGCTCCAATCCTATTCCCCAGGCGCTCTCTTTTGATGACTTCTGTAACCGTAATAGCCTTGGTTTCATGCATGTTAACATTAGAAGCCTCCTCCCTAAGCTTGTTTTATTCACTGCTTTAGCACACTCTGCCAACCCGGATGTTCTAGCAGTGTCTGAATCCTAGCTTAGGAAGACCACCAAAAATTCTGAAATCTCCATCCCGAACTACAACATTTTCAGACAAGATAGAACGGCCAAAGGGGGCGGTGTTGCAATCTACTGCAGAGATAGCCTGCAGAGTTCTGTCCTACTATCCAGGTCTGTAGCCAAACAATTAGAACTTCTACTTTTACAAATCCACCTCGAAAAACAAGTCTCTCACTGTTGCCATCTGCTATAGACCACCCTCTGCCCCCAGCTGTGCTCTGGACACCATATGTGAACTGATTGTCCCCCATCTATCTTCAGAGCTCGTGCTGCTAGGCGACCTAAACTGGAGCATGTTTAACACCACAGCCATCCTACAATCTAAGCTTGATGCCCTCAATCTCACACAAATTATCACTGAACCTACCAGGTACCACCCCAAAGCCGTAAACACGGGCACCCTCATAGATATCATCCTAAACAACTTGCCCTCTAAATACACCTCTGCTGTTTTCAACCTGTTTTCAACCAAGATCTCAGCGAAACACTGTCACTAGAGATAAAGCATTTTTCTACGGCTGGCCATGCTTTCCACCTGGCTACCCCTACCCCGGTCAACAGCACTGCACCCCCCCACAGCAACTCGCCCAAGCCTTCCCCATTTCTCCTTCTCCCAAATCCAGTCAGCTGATGTTCTGAAAGAGCTGCAAAATCTGGACCCCTACAAATCAGCCGGGCTAGACAATCAGGACCCTTTCTTTCTAAAATGATCTGCCGAAATTGTTGCAACCCCTATTACTAGCCTGTTCAACCTCTTTCGTGTCGTCTGAGATTCCCAAAGATTGGAAAGCAGCTGCGGTCATCCCCCTCTTCAAAGGGGAGGACACTCTTGACCAAAACTGCTACAGACCTATATCTATCCTACCCTGCCTTTCTAAGGTCTTCGAAAGACAAGTCAACAAACAGATTACCGACCATTTCGAATGTCACCATACCTTCTCCGCTATGTAATCTGGTTTCAGAGCTGGTCATGGGTGCACCTCAGCCACGCTCAAGGTCCTAAACGATATCTTAACCACCATCGATAAGAAACAATACTGTGCAGCCGTATTCATTGACCTGGCCAAGGCTTTCGACTCTGTCAATCACCACATCCTCATCGGCAGACTCGATAGCCTTGGTTTCTCAAATGATTGCCTCGCCTGGTTCACCAACTATTTCTCTAATAGAATTCAGTGTGTCAAATCGGAGGGCCTGTTGTCTGGGCCTCTGGCAGTCTCTATGGGGGTGCCACAGGGTTCAATTCTTGGACCGACTCTCTTTTCTGTATACATCAATGATGTCGCTCTTGCTGCTGGTGAGTCTCTGATCCACCTCTACGCAGACGACAACATTCTGTATAGTTCTGGCCCTTCTTTGGGCACTGTTAACAAACCTCCAGACGAGCTTCAATGCCATACAACTCTCCTTCCGTGGCCTCCAATTGCTCTTAAATACAAGTAAAACTAAATGCATGCTCTTCAACCGATCGCTGCCTGCACCTGCCCGCCATCACTACTCTAGACGGTTCTGTCCTAGAATATGTGGACAACTACAAATACCTAGGTGTCTGGTTAGACTGTAAACTCTCCTTCCAGACTCACATCAAACATCTCCAATCCAAAGTTAAATCTAGAATTGGCTTCCTATTTCGCAACAAAGCCTCTTTCACTCATGCTGCCAAACATACCCTTGTAAAACTGACCATCCTACCAATCCTCGACGACGTCATTTACAAAATAGCCTCCAATACCCTATTCAATAAATTGGATGCAGTCTATCACAGTGCAATCCGTTTTGTCACCAAAGCCCCATATACTACCCACCATTGCGACCTGTACGCTCTCGTTGGCTGGCCCTGGCTTCATACTCGTCGCCAAACCCACTGGCTCCAGGTCATCTACAAGACCCTGCTAGATAAAGTCTCACCTCGCTGGTCACCATAGCATCACCCACCTGTAGCACGCGCTCCAGCAGGTATATCTCTCTGGTCAACCCCAAAACCAAGTCTTACTTTGGCCACCTCGTCTTCCAGTTCTCTGCTGCCAATGACTGGAACAAACTACAAAAATCTCTGAAACTGGAAACACTTATCCCCCTCACTAGCTTTAAGCACCAACTGTCAGAGCAGCTCACAGATTACTGCACCTGTACATAGCCCACCTATAATTTAGCCCAAACAACTACCTCTCCCCCTACTGCATTTATTTATTTATTTTGCTCCTTTGCACCCCATTATTTTTATTTCTACTTTGCACATTCTTCCACTGCAAGTCTATTCCAGTATTTTATATGCTATATTCTATTTACTTTGCCACCATGGCCTTTTTTGCCTTTACCTCCCTTATCTCACCTCATTTGCTCACATTGTATATAGACTCATTTTTCTACTGTATCATTGACTGTATGTTTGTTTTACTCCATGTGTAACTCTGTGTTGTTGTATGTGTCGAACTGCTTTGCTTGATCTTGGCCAGGTCCCAATTGTAAATGAGAACTTGTTCTCAACTGGCCTACCTGGTTAAATAAAGGTGAAATAAAATAAATAAAAATAAATACAATTTTGGTAACGTAGTGTACAGTGCCTTGCGAAAGTATTCGGCCCCCTTGAACTTTGCGACCTTTTGCCACATTTCAGGCTTCAAACAAAGATATAAAACTGTATTTTTTGTGAAGAATCAACAACAAGTGGGACACAATCATGAAGTGGAACGACATTTATTGGATATTTCAAACTTTTTTAACAAATCAAAAACTGAAAAATTGGGCGTGCAAAATTATTCAGCCCCTTTACTTTCAGTGCAGCAAACTCTTTCCAGAAGTTCAGTGAGGATCTCTGAATGATCCAATGTTGACCTAAATGACTAATGATGATAAATACAATCCACCTGTGTGTAATCAAGTCTCTGTATAAATGCACCTGCACTGTGATAGTCTCAGAGGTCCGTTAAAAGCGCAGAGAGCATCATGAAGAACAAGGAACACACCAGGCAGGTCCGAGATACCGTTGCGAAGAAGTTTAAAGCCGGATTTGGATACAAAAAGATTTCCCAAGCTTTAAACATCCCAAGGAGCACTGTGCAAGCGATAATATTGAAATGGAAGGAGTATCAGACCACTGCAAATCTACCAAGACCTGGCCGTCCCTCTAAACTTTCAGCTCATACAAGGAGAAGACTGATCAGAGATGCAGCCAAGAGGCCCATGATCACTCTGGATGAACTGCAGAGATCTACAGCTGAGGTGGGAGACTCTGTCCATAGGACAACAATCAGTCATATATTGCACAAATCTGGCCTTTATGGAAGAGTGGCAAGAAGAAAGCCATTTCTTAAAGATATCCATAAAAAGTGTTGTTTAAAGTTTGCCACAAGCCACCTGGGAGACACACCAAACATGTGGAAGAAGGTGCTCTGGTCAGATGAAACCAAAATTGAACTTTTTGCACGCCCAATTTTTCCGTTTTTGATTTGTTAAAAAAGTTTGAAATATCCAATAAATGTCGTTCCACTTCATGATTGTGTCCCACTTGTTGTTGATTCTTCACAAAAAAATACAGTTTTATATCTTTATGTTTGAAGCCTGAAATGTGGCAAAAGGTCGCAAAGTTCAAGGGGGCCGAATACTTTCGCAAGGCACTGTATATAAATAAATACATCATTGGATGTATAGACATTATGGACAGTATGTGGATAGAATATGTAGGATAGTACACACACACACACACAGTTGAATAGGATGGCCTTGACTAGAATACAGTATATTTATATGTGTAAAACAGTATGTAAACTTTATTAAAGTGACCTGTGTTCCATGTCTATGTACATAGGGCAGCAGCCTCTCAGGTGCAGGGTTGAGTAACCGGTTGGTAGCCAGCTAGTGACATTGACTAAAGTTCAGAACAGGTTACTGGGTGGCTAGTGGTGACTATTTAACAGTCTGATCGCCTTTCAGCATCTCGGAACCCGCTTTGACATATCTGTACCGTCCTCACCTTCTGGATGGAAGTGGGGTGAACAGGCCGTGGCTCGGCTGACTGAAGTCCTTGATGTTCTTTTTGGCCTTCCTGTGACACTGGATACAGCCTTGGAGGGTGGGCAGATCCGGTGATGCGTTGGGCAGATCACACCACCCTCTGGAGAATCCTGCGGTTGTGGACGGTGCAGTGGCTGTACCAGACAGTGATACAGCCCAACAGGATGCTCTCAATGGTACATCTGTAAAGGTTTGTGAGGGTCTTAGGTGCCAAGGCAAATTTCTTCAGCCTCCTGAGGTTGACGAGGCACTCTTGCGCCTTCTTCACAACACTGTCTGTGTGGGTGGACGATTTCAGGTTGTCAGTGATGTGTACACCGAGAAACCTGAAGCTTTTCACCTTCTCCACTGTGGTCCCATCGATAGAGAGCGTGCTCCCTCTGCTGTCTCCTGTATGACACAATCGACTCCGCCAGGACCCTCACCTCCTCCCTGTAAGATGTCTCGCCGTTGTTGAATATAAGGCCTACCTCTGCTGTCGTTGTCCCACTTAAAAAGATGAGGCCTGTCATTTTCATCATAGGTACACATTGTAGGATTTTTAATGAATTTATTTGCAAATTATGGTGGAAAATAAGTATTTAGTCACCTACAAACAAGCAAGAATTAGAGGCCTCTCATCTTTTTAAGTGGGAGAACTTGCACAATTGGTGGCTGACTAAATACTTTTTTGCCCCACTATATTTTGAGCACAGACTCAATAACATCAGCTATTGCGGTTAGAATAGACATGTGAATAAGTTTCCCCATTGAAAACCACCATGAATGATTAGGATGACAGTTAGGATGTGATGCAGGTTTGTCTGGGATGGGGAGTGTTTTTTTGGCTTCATCAGTGATGATAGATATTGTACAGAACTCATCATTTACTATATGTAAAGTGATGGAGGCCAGTGTAATATTAGACTGTATAACTTACTAGATAAGGTTGAGGACGACTTCAATACTTACTAGGTAAGAAATTCAGTACTTACTAGATAAGGTTGATGAGGAACTCCGTACTTACTAGATAAGGTTGATGAGGAATTCAGTACTTACTAGGTAAGGAATTCAGTACTTACTAGATAAGGTTGATGAGGAATTCAGTACTTACTAGGTAAGGAATTCAGTACTTACTAGATAAGGTTGATGAGGAATTCAGTACTTACTTAGTAAGGAATTCAGTACTTACTAGGTAAGGAATTCAGTACTTACTAGGTAAGGAATTCAGTACTTACTAGGTAAGGAATTCAGTACTTACTAGGTAAGGAATTCAGTACTTACTTAGTAAAGTTGAGGAGGAATTCAGTACTTACTAGGTAAGGTTGATGAGGAATTCAGTACTTACTAGGTAAGGAATTCAGTACTTACTAGATAAGGTTGATGAGGAATTCAGTACTTACTAGATAAGGAATTCAGTACTTACTAGATAAGGAATTCAGTACTTACTAGATAAGGAATTCAGTACTTACTAGATAAGGAATTCAGTACTTACTAGATAAGGAATTCAGTACCTACTTCGTAAGGTTGATGAAGAATTCAGTACTTACTAGATAAGGAATTCAGTACTTACTAGATAAGGAATTCAGTACTTACTAGATAAGGAATTCAGTACTTACTAGATAAGGAATTCAGTACTTACTAGATAAGGAATTCAGTACTTACTAGATAAGGAATTCAGTACTTACTAGATAAGGAATTCAGTACTTACTTAGTAAGGTTGATGAGGAATTCAGTACTTACTAGATAAGGAATTCAGTACTTACTAGATAAGGTTGATGAAGAATTCAGTACTTACTAGATCAGGTTGATGAGGAATTCAGTACTTACTAGGTAAGGATTTTTTTAATTTTTTTTTATTTCACCTTTATTTAACCAGGTAGGCTAGTTGAGAACAAGTTCTCATTTGCAACTGCGACCTGGCCAAGATAAAGCATAGCAGTGTGAACAGACAACACAGAGTTACACATGGAGTAAAAATTAACAAGTCAATAACACAGTAGAAAAAAATGGGCAGTCTATATACAATGTGTGCAAAAGGCATGAGGAGGTAGGCGTATAATACAATTTTGCAGATTAACACTGGAGTGATAAATGATCAGATGGTCATGTACAGGTAGAGATATTGGTGTGCAAAAGAGCAGAAAAGTAAATAAATAAAAAACAGTATAAAAACAGTATGGGAATGAGGTAGGTGAAAATGGGTGGGCTATTTACCAATAGACTATGTACAGCTGCAGCGATCGGTTAGCTGCTCGGTTAGCTGATGTTTGAAGTTGGTGAGGGAGATAAAAGTCTCCAACTTCAGCGATTTTTGCAGTTCGTTCCAGTCACAGGCAGCAGAGTACTGGAACGAAAGGCGGCCAAATGAGGTGTTGGCTTTAGGGATGATCAGTGAGATACACCTGCTGGAGCGCGTGCTATGGATGGGTATTGCCATCGTGACCAGTGAACTGAGATAAGGCGGAGCTTTACCTAGCATGGACTTGTAGATGACCTGGAGCCAGTGGGTCTGGCGACGAATATGTAGCGAGGGCCAGCCGACTAGAGCATACAAGTCGCAGTGGTGGGTGGTATAAGGTGCTTTGGTGACAAAACGGATGGCACTGTGATAGACTGCATCCAGTTTGCTGAGTAGAGTGTTGGAAGCCATTTTGTAGATGACAACGCCAAAGTCGAGGATCGGTAGGATAGTCAGCTTTACTAGGGTAAGCTTGGCGGCGTGAGTGAAGGAGGCTTTGAAGGGATGCGGGTGCAGGCAGCGATCGGTTGAAAAGCATGCATTTGGTTTTACTCGCGTTTAAGAGCAGTTGGAGGCCACGGAAGGAGTGCTGTATGGCATTGAAGCTCGTTTGGAGGTTAGATAGCACAGTGTCCAATGACGGGCCGAAAGTATATAGAATGGTGTCGTCTGCGTAGAGGTGGATCAGGGAATCGCTCGCAGCAAGAGCAACATCATTGATATATACAGAGAAAAGAGTCGGCCCGAGAATTGAACCCTGTGGCACCCCCATAGAGACTGCCAGACGACCGGACAGCATGCCCTCCGATTTGACACACTGAACTCTGTCTGCAAAGTAGTTGGTGAACCTGGCACGGCAGTCATCAGAAAAACCGAGGCTACTGAGTCTGCCGATAAGAATATGGTGATTGACAGAGTCGAAAGCCTTGGCGAGGTCGATGAAGACGGCTGCACAGTACTGTCTTTTATCGATGGCGGTTATGATATCGTTTAGTACCTTGAGTGTGGCTGAGGTGCACCCGTGACCGGCTCGGAAACCAGATTGCACAGCGGAGAAGGTACGGTGGGATTCGAGATGGTCAGTGACCTGTTTGTTGACTTGGCTTTCGAAGACCTTAGATAGGCAGGGCAGGATGGATATAGGTCTATAGCAGTTTGGGTCCAGGGTGTCTCCCCCTTTGAAGAGGGGGATGACTGCGGCAGCTTTCCAATCCTTGGGGATCTCAGAAGATATGAAAGAGAGGTTGAACAGGCTGGTAATAGGGGTTGCGACAATGGCGGCAGATAGTTTCAGAAATAGAGGGTCCAGATTGTCAAGCCCAGCTGATTTGTTCAGTACTTAATAGATAAGGTTGATGAGGAATTCAGTACTTACTAGGTAAGGAATTCAGTACTTACTAGATAAGGTTGATGGGGAATTCAGTACTTACCAGGTAAGGTTGAGGAGGAATTCAGTACTTACCAGGTAAGGTTGAGGAGGAATTCAGTACTTACCAGGTAAGGTTGAGGAGGAATTCAGTACTTACCAGGTAAGGTTGAGGAGGAATTCAGTACTTACCAGGTAAGGTTGAGGAGGAATTCAGTACTTACCAGGTAAGGTTGAGGAGGAATTCAGTACTTACCAGGTAAGGTTGAGGAGGAATTCAGTACTTACCAGGTAAGGTTGAGGAGGAATTCAGTACTTACCGGGTAAGGTTGAGGAGGAATTCAATACTTACCGGGTAAGGTTGAGGAGGAATTCAGTACTTACCGGGTAAGGTTGAGGAGGAATTCAGTACTTACCGGGTAAGGTTGAGGAGGAATTCAGTACTTACCGGGTAAGGTTGAGGAGGAATTCAGTACTTACCGGGTAAGGTTGAGGAGGAATTCAGTACTTACCGGGTAAGGTTGAGGAGGAATTCAGTACTTACCGGGTAAGGTTGAGGAGGAATTCAGTACTTACCGGGTAAGGTTGAGGAGGAATTCAGTACTTACCAGGTAAGGTTGATGAGGAATTCAGTACTTACCAGGTAAGGTTGATGAGGAATTCAGTACTTACCAGGTAAGGTTGATGAGGAATTCAGTACTTACCAGGTAAGGTTGAGGAGGGTCCCAGTGGACCCAGTCATAGATGACTTGTTTCTCGGCCTGGATGGCGTACTTGGCCCAAGGTGAAATACGGTACAGACGCTCCCCTTTCTTAGTGTGGACCACAACCTGCAGGGACACCAGACAGGTGACAGGTGACACAGAGGTTACAGCAGTCGCAACAAAGACACATGGGGTCTGCTTCCCAATTGGTACCCTATTCCATTTATAGTGCACTACCTTTGACCAAGGCCCATAGGCACTACATAGGGAATAGGGTGCCATTTGGGAGTCAACACCAGTATTATAGGTATAAAGTGTAAAGATTAAATTCCCAAAGAAAATGGTTAGAGACAGTGAAGTGAGGACAAAGAGGACAGGCTTTCAAAACATATGGACAATGTAAGGCCATTACCTGGGAGACAAGACAGATGACTGGGGTTAAAGAGGAAGTCACAACAAAAGTCACAATGAGAGGGTAATCAAAATAAAAAAAGGCCAAAGGTCATAAGGGCATTTAAAAACATAGGAAGAAAGGTAGGGCATTCAGAATATAGAAACGCTGTGCAGACCACCTGGGAAATAAGACTGATGACTGGGGTTAGAATTAGGTCAGACCGGTCAACAACTAATCGTGTCCACCAGACGGCTCTTTCTCTTTGCAACCATCTGGTTTCACAGAGTCTCAGAAAGGGACTTGAATGGAGCCTATGGCAGGAGCAGAGGGGAAAACTACCTCTGGAACTTCATTGGCTGATCTCTCAGTACATCAGCATCTAGTACACGTGTCCAACTCGTTCCACGGAGGGCCGAGTGTCTGCGGGGTTTTTGTTTTTGCTCCTCCTTTGTACTTGATTTATGAATTAAGGTCACTGATTAGTAAAGAACTGCTGGTCTAGGTATTAATTGATTTATGAATTAAGGTCACTGATTAGTAAAGAACTGCTGGTCTAGGTCTTAATTGATTTATGAATTAAGGTCACTGATTAGTAAAGAACTGCTGGTCTAGGTCTTAATTGATTTATGAATTAAGGTCACTGATTAGTAAAGAATAGCTGGTCTAGGTCTTAATTGATTTATGAATTAAGGTCACTGATTAGTAAAGAACTGCTTGTCTAGGTCTTAATTGATTTATGAATTAAGGTCACTGATTAGTAAAGAACTGCTGGTCCAGGTCTTAATTGATTTATGAATTAAGGTCACTGATTAGTAAAGAACTGTTGGTCTAGGTCTTAATTGATTTATGAATTAAGGTCACTGATTAGTAAAGAACTGCTGGTCTAGGTCTTAATTGATTTATGAATTAAGGTCACTGATTAGTAAAGAACTGCTGGTCTAGGTCTTAATTGATTTATGAATTAAGGTCACTGATTAGTAAAGAACTGCTGGTCTAGGTCTTAATTGATTTATGAATTAAGGTCACTGATTAGTAAAGAATTGCTGGTCTAGGTCTTAATTGATTTATGAATTAAGGTCACTGATTAGTAAAGAACTGCTTGTCTAGGTCTTAATTGATTTATGAATTAAGGTCACTGATTAGTAAAGAACTGCTGGTCTAGGTCTTAATTGATTTATGAATTAAGGTCACTGATTAGTAAAGAACTGCTGGTCCAGGTCTTAATTGATTTATGAATTAAGGTCACTGATTAGTAAAGAACTGTTGGTCTAGGTATTAATTGATTTATGAATTAAGGTCACTGATTAGTAAAGAACTGCTGGTCTAGGTCTTAATTGATTTATGAATTAAGGTCACTGATTAGTAAAGTAAAGAACTCTGGTTAGGTCTTAATTGATTTATGAACTGATTAGTAAAGAACTGCTGGTCTAGGTCTTAATTGATTTATGAATTAAGGTCACTGATTAGTAAAGAACTGCTGGTCTAGGTATTAATTGATTTATGAATTAAGGTCACTGATTAGTAAAGAACTGCTGGTCTAGGTCTTAATTGATTTATGAATTAAGGTCACTGATTAGTAAAGAACTGCTGGTCTAGGTCTTAATTGAAAGGGGGAAAAAAACAAAAACCAACAGACACTAGGCCCTGCTTGGAATGAGTATGACAACCCCTGATCTAGCATACCCCCTGATTACCTTGTGGATTTCAAAGTGCGAACAGTGCATGTGATTTAGGCTAAATCAGGAAGTGAGATAGGGAAAGTATGGTTCACATATAAACTTTATATGCCTAAACTCAGAATCAAATTGGGCTTCCAAAAAATAATATGGTCGCTGTAATAGGACTGTAATAGGTCATGTCAAGCACAAGCATTTCGCTACACTCGCATTAACATCTGCTAACCACGTGTATGTGACAAATAACATCTGCTAGCCACGTGTATGTGACCAATAACATCTGCTAACCATGTGTATGTGACCAATAACATCTGCTAACCACGTGTATGTGACCAATAACATCTGCTAACCATGTGTATGTGACCAATAACATCTACTAACCATGTGTATGTGACCAATAACATCTGCTCATCATGTGTATGTGACCAATAACATCTGCTAACCATGTGACCAATAACATCTGCTAACCATGTGACCAATAACATCTGCTAACCATGTGTATGTGACCAATAACATCTGCTCACCATGTGTATGTGACCAATAACATCTGCTAGCCACGTGTATGTGACCAATAACATCTGCTAACCATGTGACCAATAACATCTGCTAACCATGTGACCAATAACATCTGCTAACCATGTGTATGTGACCAATAACATCTGCTAACCATGTGTATGTGACCAATAACATCTGCTAACCATGTGTATGTGACCAATAACATCTGCTAACCATGTGACCAATAACATCTGCTAACCATGTGTATGTGACCAATAACATCTGCTAACCATGTGTATGTGACCAATAACATCTGCTAACCATGTGACCAATAACATCTGCTAACCATGTGACCAATAACATCTGCTAACCATGTGTATCTGTGACCATGTGAACATCTGCTAACCATGTGTATGTGACCAATAACATCTGCTAACCATGTGACCAATAACATCTGCTAACCATGTGACCAATAACATCTGCTAACCATGTGATCAATAACATCTGCTAACCATGTGACCAATAACATCTGCTAACCATGTGTATGTGACCAATAACATCTGCTAACCACGTGTATGTGACCAATAACATCTGCTAACCACGTGTATGTGACCAATAACATCTGCTAACCATGCGTATGTGACCAATAAAATGTGACTTGTATTTTGATTGCCGATTTTGATTTATTTTTAAAGTGCCATCTAATACAGCTGTAGCAGTCTTTCTCCCACCTCAACATTTAACCCACGGCACTTTTAAGTCCCACTTTGTTGCACAGGGTTTGCAGGCTCTATATTTAGTAGCAAAATTAGCCTGGGGACAAGGTCAGTCAAGTCAAAGACACATGGTAAAGCAAGGTCATTCAACACAGAGACCGAGTCAGGCCCATTCAACGACACAGAGACCGAGTCAGGCCCATTCAACGACACAGAGACCGAGTCAGGCCCATTCAACGACACAGAGACCGAGTCAGGCCCATTCAACGACACAGAGACCGACTCAGGCCCATTCAACAGGCCTATTCAACAGGCCTATTCAACGACACAGAGACAGAGTCAGGCCTATTCAACGACACAGAGACCGAGGTCAGGCCCATTCAACGACACAGAGACCGAGGTCAGGCCCATTCAACAGGCCTATTCAACGACACAGAGACCGAGTCAGGCCCGTTCAACGACACAGAGACCGAGTCAGGCCCATTCAACGACACAGAGACCGAGTCAGGCCCATTCAACGACACAGAGACCGAGTCAGGCCCATTCAACGACACAGAGACCGAGTCAGGCCCATTCAACGACACAGAGACCGAGTCAGGCCTATTCAACGACACAGAGACCGAGTCAGGCCCATTCAACCACACAGAGACCGAGTCAGGCCCATTCAACGACACAGAGACCGAGTCAGGCCCATTCAACCACACAGAGACCGAGTCAGGCTCATTCAACGACACAGAGACCGAGTCAGGCCCATTCAACGACACAGAGAACGAGTCAGGCATATTCAACGACACAGAGACCGAGTCAGGCCCATTCAACGACACAGAGACAGAGGTCAGGCCTATTCAACGACACAGAGACCGAGGTCAGGCCCATTCAACAGGCCTATTCAACGACACAGAGACAGAGTCAGGCCTATTCAACGACACAGAGACCGAGGTCAGGCCCATTCAACGACACAGAGACCGAGTCAGGCCCATTCAACAGGCCTATTCAACGACACAGAGACCGAGTCAGGCCCTTTCAACGACACAGAGACCGAGTCAGGCCCATTCAACGACACAGAGACCGAGTCAGGCCCATTCAACGACACAGAGACCGAGTCAGGCCCATTCAACGACACAGAGACCGAGTCAGGCCCATTCAACTACACAGAGACCGAGGTCAGGCCTATTCAACGACACAGAGACCGAGGTCAGGCCTATTCAACGACACAGAGACCGAGGTCAGGCCCATTCAACAGGCCTATTCAACAGGCCTATTCAATGACACAGAGACAGAGTCAGGCCTATTCAACGACACAGAGACCGAGGTCAGGCCCATTCAACGACACAGAGACCGAGGTCAGGCCCATTCAACAGGCCTATTCAACGACACAGAGACTGAGTCAGGCCCATTCAACAGGCCTATTCAACAGGCCTATTCAACGACACAGAGACCGAGTCAGGCCCATTCAACAACACAGAGACAGAGTCAGGCCCATTCAACAGGCCTATTCAACGACACAGAGACCGAGTCAGGCCCATTCAACGACACAGACACCGAGTCAGGCCCATTCAACGACACAGACACCGAGTCAGGCCCATTCAATGACACAGAGACAGAGTCAAGCCCATTCAACGACACAGAGACCGAGTCAGGCCTATTCAACAACACAGAGAAAAGGTCCCAAATGGACAGCCTATTCCCTACATTGCGCACTACTTCCGACAAGAGGCAGGGCTATGGACAGTGCACTGTACAGAGAACAGAGTGTCAATTGGGATAAAAACCAGACCTTCCTCAGTAGAAGATGAAGGGATGACTGGAAGAAGGAACGAAAGGATGAGTGATACCAGTCCGAGGACAAGTTATCATAAATCAACAATAGCTGCCAGGCCTCCTGTGCTCCAGACTGTACGCGTGTATAATTTACAGCACATGCATAAATGTGCCACTGAGTGTGTCATGTGTGACACGAGTGTTTGGGTATTTCTCAGGAAAAAGCTGACTCTCTGTTTCATCCATCTGCCAAAGGAAAAAAGGTGCCTGCTGTTTCAATGAGCACTTTTCATTGTCAGTCCATCAAGGAAAGCCATTCCACTTCAATCAAAGCTGCTCCCTCTTCCTCCATCATCCCTCCATGCCTTTCTTCCCTCGTTCTCCCCTCTCCCCCCCGATTTAATAGCGTATACTCTATGTGTGTGTGTGTGTGTGTGTGGGTGTGTGTGAACTTATCTATGAAGTGCCTGGGAGACAAAATCAAGAAAAAAGTGTTGATAAATCCATGAATCAAAAGGGAAAGGAACGTAATTTAATTCTAGATTATGTTATTGGAAGGTCATTTCATTCTAGATTATGTTATTGGAACGTAATTTAAATTCTAGATTATGTTATTGGAAGGTCATTTAATTCTAGATTATGTTATTGGAAGGTCATTTCATTCTAGATTATGTTATTGGAAGGTCATTTAATTCTAGATTATGTTATTGGAAGGTCATTTAATTCTAGATTATGTTATTGGAAGGTCGTTTAATTCTAGACAATGTTATTGGAAGGTCATTTAATTCTAGATTATGTTATTGGAAGGTCATTTAATTATAGATTATGTTATTGGAAGGTCATTTAATTATAGATTATGTTATTGGCAAATATGACAAATGGTTCGATAGTGTATCTTAATGATAGGCCTGTGTTTCACATCTCTTAATCTAGGTGAGGGAGGACTGTGTGTGTGTGTGTGTGTGTGTGTGTGTGTGTGTGTGTGTGTGTGTGTGTGTGTGTGTGTGGGGGGAGGACTGAACCGAGTGCCATTTCTTTCTCCCTGCGGTGCTAATGCTGTCGGCTAGGATCAGTCACAATTTCCCATCCAGAGAGAAATGGGGGGGGGGGGGGTCCCGACTGGCACCCTACATAGTACACTACATTTGACTAGAGCCTTATGTCCCTAAATAGGCAAAAGGGTGCAATTTGGGATGCAGAGGGAGTCAGAAAGAGAGAGAGAGAGAGCAATCTGTGAAAATCAGAAATCTATGAGATCAAAAGGGTCGTAACGCTGCTGCCACTGCCTATCATCCATTATTGGTTCTATTAACCAGTCAGTCAGTCTCCTTTCTGACCCGCCAGGGACAGAGAAAAATAGTGAAAGAGTGTTTGTGTGAGAAAGGAGAGAGAGAGAGAGAGAAAAAGCAGGAGAATTAGAACATAATTAGCCTAACTCTGACCACCTCTGTGGAGAGGGAATGACGGCCCCCACTGCCACCTGCCTGTAACCACTGTGTGTGTATGTGTGTGTGTGTGTGTGTGTGTGTGTGTCTGCTGCCTGCCTGTAACCCTTGTGTGTGTGTGTGTGTGTGTGTGTGTGTGTCTGCCACCTGCCTGTGTGTGTGTGTGTGTGTGTGTGTCTGCCACCTGCCTGTAACCGCTGTGTGTGTGTGTGTGTGTGTGTGTGTGTGTGTGTGTGTCTGCCACCTGCCTGTAACCGCTGTGTGTGTGTGTGTGTGTGTGTGTCTGCCACCTGCCTGTAACCCTCCTAGCCCCCTCCACCTCCCTAGCTCCCTCCACCTCCCCTGCCTGTAACCCTCCTAGCCCCCTCCACCTCCCCTTCCTAGCTCCCTCCTAGCCCCCTCCACCTCCCTAGCTCCCTCCACCTCCCCTTCCTAGCTCCCTCCTAGCCCCCTCCACCTCCCCAGCTCCCTCCCAGCCCCCTCTCCCCAGGCAGCCTTCCCCACTGGGATATTCTCATTCCATGTGGCCCACCTGGGGACAACTAGGCCCATTCTGGACCCCCCAGCAACACAATTCACACTTCATAAAGATTCTAGACAGACAGATAGCTGGAGAAACGGATTGGTAGGAGGGCCAGAGTCATGCTGCGTCCCAAACAGCTCCTTATTCCCTACATAGTGCCTAGTCCCCTATGGGCCTTGTTCAAAAGTTGTGCACTATATAGGGAGGCATTTGGGACACAGACCTGAAGGGCTAGTACTATAGACTAAATGACTAGAATTAGAGGTTTATTAGAGGGGAGAGGAGAATAGGGTGGGGTGGGAATCAAAACAACCTGATACCCAAGTTGCTCTGGTAGTGGTACTGTGTGTTGGATACTGGCAATGCTATCAACAAGCCTTTCAGCATGCTGGCAGAGAAGGGCAGTCAACATGTACTGCACGGACACAAATTACTCACAATTGGTTGAAAGAAATTGATAAGAAGATTGTGGGAGCTGTACTGTTAGATTTCAGTGCAGCCTTCGATATTATTGACCCCAACCTGTTGTTGAGAACACTTATGTGTTGTGGCTTTTCAACCTCTGCCATATTGTGGATTTAGAGCCATCTATCGAATAGAACTCAAAAGGGTTTTCTTTCACGGAAGCATCTCTAATGTCAAACATGTAGGGTGTGGTGTACCGCAGAGAAGCTCTCTAGGTCCTCTACTATTTTTTTTTGTTCTACCAATGACCTGCCACTGGCATTAAACAAAGTCTGTGTGTCCACGTATGCTGATGATTCAACCACATACAGGTCAACAACCACAGCTAAATGAAGTCACTGAAACCCTTAAAGAGTTGCATTCAGTTTTGGAATGAGTTCCCAATAAAAAAAATAAAAAATAAAAAATCCTGACAAATCTCTAAAATTAAGAGCATTGCATTTGGTACAAATCATTCGCTAAACTCTAAACCTCAGCTCAATCTGGTAATGAATGGTGTGGCTGTTGAACAAGTTAGGGAGACTCAATTATTTGGCATTACCTTAGATTGTAAACTGTCATGATCAAAACATATAGATTCACTGGTTGTAAAGATGGGGAGAGGTCTGTCCATAATAAAGAGAAACTCTGCTTTTTTGACACCACACTCCTAAAAGCAGAAAGAACTAGTTAAGATGCAACTGGTCCAGAACAGAGCGGCACGTCTTGCTCTTCATTGTAATCAGAGGGCAAATATAAATACTATGCATGCCAGTCTCTCTTGGCCAATAGTTGATCACAGCTGCATCAACTCTTTTTACAAGAACCATCAAAGTGTTGAAAAATCTCAATATAGTCAACTTACACAGACACTTACCCCACCAGAAATGGTCTTTTCACAGTCCCAAAATCCAGAACAAATTCAAGAACGTGTATTATATAGAGCCATTATTGCATGGAACTCCCTTCCATCTCATATTGCTCAAATAAACAGCAAACCTGGTTGAAAAGCAACACCTCTTTTACTTGACCTAGAGCGGCAGGTAGCCTAGTGGTTAGAGCGTTGGGCCAGTTGCTAGATCGAATCCCGCGAGCCGACAAGGTAATAAAATCTGTCGTTCTGCCCCCTGAACAAGGCAGTTAACCCACTGTTGCTAGGCGACCATTGAAAATAAGAATTTGTTCTTAACTGACTTCCCTAGTTCAATAAATAAAAAATATAAATAGATCGCGTGCATGTATAAAATCTAGTGCTGTTGTCGTCTATTAATGTTCTGTAATATGTCATCGTTCATGTGGAACCCAGAAAGAGCATGTGTAGCTTTCACAACAGCTAATGGGCATCCCGATAAAATACCAAAACAACAACATATTAGAGGGGGAAGCAGGGAGGCGGCAGGCAGGGTTGGGGTGAGAGGTGACAGAGGGAATAAAACACCAACTGGAAGCATATTAGAGAGGGAGGCAAGGAGGCGGCAGGCAGGGAGGCAGCAGGCAGGCAGGGTTGGGGTGAGAGGTGACAGAGGGAATAAAACACCAACTGGAAGCATATTAGAGAGGGAGGCAGGGAGGTGGCAGGCAGGGTTGGGGTGAGAAGTGACAGAGGAATAAAATACCAAAACATCAACATGTTATAGGGGGAAGCAGGGAGGCGGCAGGCAGGGTTGGGGTGAGAGGTGACAGAGGAATAAAATACCAAAACATCAACATATTAGAGGGGAAAGCAGGGAGGCGGCAGGCAGGGTTGGGGTGAGAGGTGACAGAGGAAAAAAACACCAACTGCTACATGTCTAACATAATGTAAGTTAAGCTGCTATTATACTACAATATTATATAGTATAATATAAGTGAAGCTGCTCTGGTACTACAGTATAATATAGTATCATGCAAGTTAGTTAAGCTGCTATTATACTACAATATGATAAAGTATAATGTAAGTTAAGATGCTCTGGTACTGCTCTGGTACTAAAGTACACTGCTCAAAAAAATAAAGGGAACACTTAAACAACACAATGTAATTCCACACTTGAAATCAAACTGTCCACTTAGGAAGCAACACTGGGTTGCTTCCTAAGCAACACAATACATTTCACATGCTGTTGTGGAAATGGAATAGACAACAGGTGTAAATTATAGGCAATTAGCAAGACACCCCCAATAAAGGAGTGGTTCTACAGGTGGGGATCACAGACCACTTCTCAGTTCCTATGCTTCCTGGCTGATGTTTTGGTCACTTTTGAATGCTGGCGGTGCTTTCACTCTAGTGGTAGCATGAGACGGAGTCTACAACCCACACAAGTGGCTCAGGTAGTGCAAGCTCATCCAGGATGGCACATCAATGCGAGCTGTGGCAAGAAGGTTTGCTGTGTCTGTCAGCGTAGTGTCCAGAGCATGGAGGCGCTACCAGGAGACAGGCCAGTACATCAAGAGACGTGGATGAGGCCGTAGGAGGGCAACAACCCAGCAGCAGGACCGCTACCCCCGCCTTTGTGCAAGGAGGAGCAGGAGGAGCACTGACAGAGCCCTGCAAAATGACCTCCAGCAGGCCACAAATGTGTATGTGTCTGCTCAAACGGTCAGAAACAGACTCCATGAGGGTGGTATGAGGGCCCGAGAACACCAAGTTTGGCAAATTCGCCACTGGCGCCCTGTGCTCTTCACAGATGAAAGCAGGTTCACACTGAGCACGTGACAGATGTGACAGAGTCTGGAGACGCCGTGGAGAACTTTCTGCTGCCTGCAACATCCTCCAGCATGACCGGTTTGGCGGTGGGTCAGTCATGGTGTGGGGTGGCATTTCTTTGGGGGGGCCGCACAGCCCTCCATGTGCTCGCCAGAGGTAGCCTGACTGCCATTAGGTACCGAGATGAGATCCTCAGACCCCTTGTGAGACCATATGCTGGTGCGGTTGGCCCTGGGTTCCTCCTAATGCAAGACAATGCTAGACCTCATGTGGCTGGAGTGTGTCAGCAGTTGCTGAAAGAGGAAGGCATTGTTGCTATGGACTGGCCCGCCCGTTCCCCAGACCTGAATCCAATTGAGCACATCTGGGACATCATGTCTCGCTCCACAGACTGTCAAGGAGTTGGCGGATGCTTTAGTCCAGGTCTGGGAGGAGATCCCTCAGGAGACCATCCACCACCTCATCAGGAGCATGCCTAGGTGTCATAGGGAGGTCATACAGGCACGTGGAGGCCACACACACTACTGAGCCTCATTTAGACTTGTTTTAAGTACATTACATCAAAGTTGGATCAGCCTGTAGTGTGGTTTTCCACTTTAATTTTGAGTGTGACTCCAAATCCAGACCTCCATGGGGTTGATAAATTTGATTTCCATTGATAATTTTTGTGTGATTTTGTTGTCAGCACATTCAACTATGTAAAGAAAAAAGTATTTAATAAGAATATTTCATTCATTCACATCTAGGATGTGTTATTTTAGTGTTCCCTTTATTTTTTGGAGCAGTGTATAATATAGTATCATGTAAGTTAAGCTGCCCTGGTACTACAGTATTATATAGTATCATGTAAATGAAGCTGCCCTGGTACTACAGTATTATATAGTATCGTGTAAATGAAGCTGCCCTGGTACTACAGTATTATATAGTATCGTGTAAATGAAGCTGCCCTGGTACTACAGTATTATATAGTATCGTGTAAATGAAGCTGCCCTGGTACTGCAGTATTATATAGTATAATGTAAGTTAAACTGCTCTGGTACTACAGTAGAATGTAAGTTAAGATATTCTGGTAATACAGTATAATATAGTATCATGTAAATGAAGCTGCCCTGGTACTACAGTATTATATAGTATCATGTAAATGAAGCTGCCCTGGTACTACAGTATTATATAGTATCATGTAAATGAAGCTGCCCTGGTACTACAGTATTATATAGTATCATGTAAATGAAGCTGCCCTGGTACTACAGTATTATATAGTATCATGTAAATGAAGCTGCCCTGGTACTACAGTATTATATAGTATCATGTAAATGAAGCTGCCCTGGTACTACAGTATTATATAGTATCATGTAAATGAAGCTGCCCTGGTACTACAGTATTATAGTTGACACTGTGTGGCGTACGGCCGGTCCACTGGGCTGTGTTGGAAAACCTTAGCAGGAAGACTCTACAAGGACAGACTGTGACAGCAGTTAAGCCGAGTGAGACACTGATGTAGCTTTTAGGGCAAAAAAAGAAAGACATGAAGACAATGAAGTAAGAGCTTGTTTGCAGTTGGCATATTGTTCCCCAGAAGCAGAGAGCGCAACAGAATGATGCACAGGGCAACTGCTTTACATGAAACAAACGATTGGAGTGGGGCCCTTGGTGTACACGCACAGAGGCAGACAGACAGGAGCAGGGCCCTTGGCGCGCGCACACACACACACACACACACGAGCAGGACCCTTGGTTCCAGGAAGGAGTAGCTGTGGAACTAATTTAGATGAGGAAACTCCGAGCCAGGCAGAACCAAGAGCCAAGCAGCTTAGAGGGATGAAGGAGGAGGCTTGAGGTAGGGAGGGAGACAGAGAGGGAGACAGAGAGGGAGGAGGCTTGAGGTAGGGAGGGATACAGAGAGGGAGGAGGCTTGAGGTAGGGAGGGAGACAGAGAGGGAGAGAGGGAGTAGGCTTGAGGTAGTGAGGGAGGGAGGGAGACCGAGAGGGACAGAGGGACAGAGGGATGTAGAAACAGTCGTGATTCTCTCATCAGATATATTGTATCTCCACATTCCACTGTAAACTGTCCTTCTGTATTCTACCACAGAGTTGAATTCCTTAGCTTCAACCCGCTGTGTGTAGGAGTCTAGCAGACAGACTTAAATATATATATATATATAAAAAAAAGGGGCAATATGCAGTTGCTACATCCACTTCTGCACCTGTATGTATGACACGCACCCATTGGTTCATGCAGAATATAACTGATACGTGCCTTACATACCCAATCAGAACCCAAACTATAGTATTGTCGGCTACCTTGATAATACACAGCAGTCAATGTTTTACTCCCAGGTTTGTAAACAAACACTGTATAGCCTCAAAGCACGCTTAAAACTATACATTTGGTATCGTGGATGGTCAGTCCTTGCATCCATATCTCTGTCTATGAATTTGAGAGTGGTTCAATTTCTCTCCCCTCTGCTTTTTACTGAAACAGTACGCTATGTTATCCATTTCAACTGCGGTTTGCCCATTTAACCAGCTAATGAGAGCACATTCTCTGTTACAAATCAGACCCGACCAAGAGGAAGTAGCAGCTTTAGAAACAGACCGAGAGGAAGTAGCGGCTTCAGAAACAGACCGAGAGGAAGTAGCGGCTTCAGAAACAGACCAAGAGGAGGTAGCAGCTACAGATCCGACCAAGAGGAAGTAGCGGCTTCAGAAACAGACCGAGAGGAAGTAGCGGCTTCAGAAACAGACCGAGAGGAAGTAGCGGCTTCAGAAACAGACTGAGAGGAGGTAGCGGCTTCAGAAACAGACCGAGAGGAGGTAGCGGCTTCGGAAACAGACCGAGAGGAGGTAGCGGCTTCAGAAACAGACCGAGAGGAAGTAGCGGCTTCAGAAACAGACCAAGAGGAAGTAGCTGCTTCAGAAACAGACCAAGTGGAAGTAGCGGCTTCAGAAACAGACCAAGTGGAAGTAGCTGTACAGAAAACAGACCAAGAGGAAGTAGCGGCTTCAGAAACCGACAAAGAGGAAGTAGCTGCTTCAGAAACCGACCAAGATTAAGTAGCTGCTTCAGAAACAGACCAAGAGGAAGTAGCTGCTTCAGAAACAGACCAAGAGGAAGTAGCGGCTTCAGAAACAGACCAAGAGGAAGTAGCTGTACAGAAAACAGACCAAGAGGAAGTAGCGGCTTCAGAAACAGACCAAGTGGAAGTAGCTGTACAGACACAGACCAAGAGGAAGTAGCTGCTTCAGAAACAGACCAAGAGGAAGTAGCTGTACAGAAAACAGACCAAGAGGAAGTAGCGGCTTCAGAAACAGACCAAGTGGAAGTAGCTGTACAGACACAGACCAAGAAGAAGTAGCTGCTTCAGAAACAGACCAAGAGGAAGTAGCGGCTTCAGAAACAGACCAAGTGGAAGTAGCTGTACAGACACAGACCAAGAGGAAGTAGCTGCTTCAGAAACAGACCAAGAGGAAGTAGCGGCTTCAGAAACAGACCAAGTGGAAGTAGCTGTACAGAAAACAGACCAAGAGGAAGTAGCGGCTTCAGAAAACAGACCAAGTGGAAGTAGCTGTACAGACACAGACCAAGAGGAAGTAGCGGCTTCAGAAACCGACCAAGAGGAAGTAGCGGCTTCAGAAACTCTAATCTTGTGACCCACTGGGAATGTGATGAAAGAAATAAAAGCTGAAATAATTCTCTCTAGCATTATTCTGACCGTTCACCACTTAAAATAAAGTGGTGATCCTAACTGACCTAAAACAGGGATAATTTACTTGGATTAAATGTCAGGAATTGTGAAAAACTGAGTTTAAATGCATTTGGCTACCTGTATAGTATATAGCAGTACTGTAGGCCTACCTTAATATATAGCAGTACAGTAGGCCTACCTGGATAGTATATAGCAGTACTGTAGGATTACCTTAATATATAGCAGTACTGTAGGCCTACCTGGATAGTATATAGCAGTACTGTAGACATACCTTAATATTTAGCAGTACAGTAGGCCTACCTTAATATATAGCAGTACAGTAGGCCTACCTGGATAATATATAGCAGTACAGTAGGCCTACCTGGATAATATATAGCAGTACAGTAGGCCTACCTTAGTATGTAGCATTACTGTAGACCTACCTTAGTATGTAGCATTACTGTAGGCCTGCCTTAGTATATAGCATTACCGTAGGCCTACCTTAACATATAGCAGTACAGTAGGCCTACCTGGATAATATATATAGCAGTACAGTAGCCCTACCTGGATAATATATATAGCAGTACAGTAGGCCTACCTGGATAATATATATAGCAGTACAGTAGCCCTACCTGGATAATATATATAGCAGTACAGTAGGCCCAGCTGGATATAAAGCAGTATTGTAAAGCCTACCTTGAGTTTGGTGTTGTGTTCGATGGCTGGTGACTTGTCATGCTTGGGAGGCAGACACAGTTCCCATTTTCCAAACTCTTTCTTCTCGTACGGGTGAGAGAAGTTGTCCCAACCATCTATGAAACAAAAGAAAGATAATGATTTATTTAATGTTTCTACTACACATATTGTATATACAATCATTTATATAGTATTTGATTTCTGTACTATAAAAATATAAGCTATATTTGCCTAAATGTGAAGTAGGCTGGATGTCGGCCTAGCAGGGAGATGCCAGACATTGGTATTGTGTTTTTCTGCCCAATATGTGGGCATGTATTTGCAAAATGGATAATAAATTGTCACTAAAAGTATTTAGAATAAGTACAAAACCACCAGCAGGCTCCTGAGAAACAGCCACAACCTGTCCTGTATCACCGCCCTGCACCACCGCCCTGCACCACCACCCTGCATCACCACCGCCCTGCATCACCGCCCTGTATCACCGCCCTGCATCACCGCCCTGCATCACCCAATCACCGCCCTGCATCACCCAATCACCACCCTGCATCACCCAATCACCACCCTGCATCACCGCCCTGCACCACCGCCCTGCACCACCGCCCTGCATCACCCAATCACCACCCTGCATCACCACCGCCCTGCATCACCGCCCTGCATCACCCAATCACCGCCCTGTATCACCGCCCTGCACCACCGCCCTGCATCACCACCCTGCATCACCACCGCCCTGCATCACCGCCCTGTATCACCACCACCCTGCATCGCCGCCCTGCATCGCCGCCCTGCATCACCGCCCTGCATCACCGCACCACCACACTGCATCACCGCCCTGCATCACCGCCCTGCATCACCGCCCTGCATCACCGCCCTGCATCACCACACTGCATCACCACACTGCATCACCGCCCTGCATCACCACACTATCACCGCCCTGCATCACCACACTATCACCGCACTGCATCACCACACTATCACCGCCCTGCATCACCACCCTGCATCACCACCGCCCTGCATCACCGCCCTGTATCACCGCCCTGCATCACCGCCCTGCATCACCCAATCACCGGCCTGCATCACCGCCCTGCATCACCCAATCACCACCCTGCATCACCGCCCTGCACCACCGCCCTGCATCACCCAATCACCACCCTGCATCACCACCGCCCTGCATCACCGCCCTGCATCACCCAATCACCGCCCTGCATCACCGCCCTGTATCACCGCCCTGCACCACCGCCCTGCACCACCGCCCTGCATCACCGCCCTGCATCACAATCACCACCCTGCATCACCGCCCTGCATCACCGCCCTATCACCACCACCCTGCACCGCCCTGCATCGCCGCCCTGCATCACCGCCCTGCATCACCGCCCTGTATCACCGCCCTGCACCACCGCCCTGCACCACCGCCCTGCATCACCGCCCTGCATCACCCAATCACCACCCTGCATCACCACCGCCCTGCATCACCGCCCTGTATCACCACCACCCTGCATCGCCGCCCTGCATCGCCGCCCTGCATCACCGCCCTGCATCACCGCCCTGCATCACCGCACCACCACACTGCATCACCGCCCTGCATCACCGCCCTGCATCACCACACTGCATCACCGCCCTGCATCACCACACTGCATCACCACACTGCATCACCGCCCTGCATCACCACACTATCACCGCACTGCATCACCACACTATCACCGCCCTGCATCACCGCCCTGCATCACCGCCCTGCATCACCGCACCGCATCACCGCCCTGCATCACCGCACCACCACACTGTATCACCGCCTGCATCACCACACTGCATCACCACACTGCATCACCGCCCTGCATCACCACACTATCACCGCCCTGCATCACCACACTATCACCGCCCTGCATCACCACACTATCATCGCCCTGCATCACCGCCCTGCATCACCACACTATCATCGCCCTGCATCACCACACTGTATCGCCGCTCTGCATCACCACACTATCACCGCCCTGCATCACCACACTATCATCGCCCTGCATCACCGCCCTGCATCACCACACTATTGCATCAACAACTCCACCCAAGCTGCCACACTGTCAGCATCACCACACTTTGCATCAACAACTCATCACCCACTATGCTGCATCACCAGACTTTACAACAACTCCACCCACTGCTGTCAGACTTTACAACAACTCCACCCACTGCTGTCAGACTTTACAACAACTCCACCCACTGCTGTCAGACTTTACAACAACTCCACCCACTGCTGTCAGACTTTACAACAACTCCACCCACTGCTGTCAGACTTTACAACAACTCCACCCACTGCTGTCAGACTTTACAACAACTCCACCCACTGCTGTCAGACTTTACAACAACTCCACCCACTGCTGTCAGACTTTACAACAACTCCACCCACTGCTGTCAGACTTTACAACAACTCCACCCACTGCTGTCAGACTTTACAACAACTCCACCCACTGCTGTCAGACTTTACAACAACTCCACCCACTGCTGTCAGACTTTACAACAACTCCACCCACTGCTGTCAGACTTTACAACAACTCCACCCACTGCTGTCAGACTTTACAACAACTCCACCCACTGCTGTCAGACTTTACAACAACTCCACCCACTGCTGTCAGACTTTACAACAACTCCACCCACTGCTGTCAGACTTTACAACAACTCCACCCACTGCTGTCAGACTTTACAACAACTCCACCCACTGCTGTCAGACTTTACAACAACTCCACCCACTGCTGTCAGACTTTACAACAACTCCACCCACTGCTGTCAGACTTTACAACAACTCCACCCACTGCTGTCAGACTTTACAACAACTCCACCCACTGCTGTCAGACTTTACAACAACTCCACCCACTGCTGTCAGACTTTACAACAACTCCACCCACTGCTGTCAGACTTTACAACAACTCCACCCACTGCTGTCAGACTTTACAACAACTCCACCCACCGCTGTCAGACTTTACAACAACTCCACCCACCGCTGTCAGACTTTACAACAACTCCACCCACCGCTGTCAGACTTTACAACAACTCCACCCACCGCTGTCAGACTTTACAACAACTCCACCCACCGCTGTCAGACTTTACAACAACTCCACCCACCGCTGTCAGACTTTACAACAACTCCACCCACCGCTGTCAGACTTTACAACAACTCCACCCACTGCTGTCAGACTTTACAACAACTCCACCCACTGCTGTCAGACTTTACAACAACTCCACCCACTGCTGTCAGACTTTACAACAACTCCACCCACTGCTGTCAGACTTTACAACAACTCCACCCACTGCTGTCAGACTTTACAACAACTCCACCCACTGCTGTCAGACTTTACAACAACTCCACCCACCGCTGTCAGACTTTACAACAACTCCACCCACTGCTGTCAGACTTTACAACAACTCCACCCACTGCTGTCAGACTTTACAACAACTCCACCCACTGCTGTCAGACTTTACAACAACTCCACCCACTGCTGTCAGACTTTACAACAACTCCACCCACTGCTGTCAGACTTTACAACAACTCCACCCACTGCTGTCAGACTTTACAACAACTCCACCCACTGCTGTCAGACTTTACAACAACTCCACCCACTGCTGTCAGACTTTACAACAACTCCACCCACTGCTGTCAGACTTTACAACAACTCCACCCACTGCTGTCAGACTTTACAACAACTCCACCCACTGCTGTCAGACTTTACAACAACTCCACCCACTGCTGTCAGACTTTACAACAACTCCACCCACTGCTGTCAGACTTTACAACAACTCCACCCACTGCTGTCAGACTTTACAACAACTCCAACCACTGCTGTCAGACTTTACAACAACTCCACCCACCGCTGTCAGACTTTACAACAACTCCACCCACTGCTGTCAGACTTTACAACAACTCCACCCACTGCTGTCAGACTTTACAACAACTCCACCCACTGCTGTCAGACTTTACAACAACTCCACCCACCGCTGTCAGACTTTACAACAACTTTACAACAACTTTACAACAACTCCACCCACCGCTGTCAGACTTTACAACAACTCCACCCACTGCTGTCAGACTTTACAACAACTCCACCCACTGCTGTCAGACTTTACAACAACTCCACCCACTGCTGTCAGACTTTACAACAACTCCACCCACTGCTGTCAGACTTTACAACAACTCCACCCACTGCTGTCAGACTTTACAACAACTCCACCCACTGCTGTCAGACTTTACAACAACTCCACCCACCGCTGTCAGACTTTACAACAACTCCACCCACTGCTGTCAGACTTTACAACAACTCCACCCACTGCTGTCAGACTTTACAACAACTCCACCCACTGCTGTCAGACTTTACAACAACTCCACCCACTGCTGTCAGACTTTACAACAACTCCACCCACTGCTGTCAGACTTTACAACAACTCCACCCACTGCTGTCAGACTTTACAACAACTCCACCCACTGCTGTCAGACTTTACAACAACTCCACCCACTGCTGTCAGACTTTACAACAACTCCACCCACTGCTGTCAGACTTTACAACAACTCCACCCACTGCTGTCAGACTTTACAACAACTCCACCCACTGCTGTCAGACTTTACAACAACTCCACCCACTGCTGTCAGACTTTACAACAACTCCACCCACTGCTGTCAGACTTTACAACAACTCCACCCACCGCTGTCAGACTTTACAACAACTCCACCCACTGCTGACAGACTTTACAACAACTCCACCCACTGCTGTCAGACTTTACAACAACTCCACCCACCGCTGTCAGACTTTACAACAACTTTACAACAACTTTACAACAACTTTACAACAACTTTACAACAACTCCACCCACTGCTGTCAGACTTTACAACAACTCCACCCACTGCTGTCAGACTTTACAACAACTCCACCCACTGCTGTCAGACTTTACAACAACTCCACCCACTGCTGTCAGACTTTACAACAACTCCACCCACCGCTGTCAGACTTTACAACAACTCCACCCACCGCTGTCAGACTTTACAACAACTCCACCCACCGCTGTCAGACTTTACAACAACTCCACCCACCGCTGTCAGACTTTACAACAACTCCACCCACTGCTGTCAGACTTTACAACAACTCCACCCACTGCTGTCAGACATATTTTTACAACAACTCCATGAAAATATATCCTGTTGTCCACTGCTGTCAGTGTCCTTACTATTATGAAAATATATCCTGTAGTGCTGTATCCTATTACAAAATCCACCCACTGTCCTGTCAGACTATTATGAAAATATATCCTGTAGTGTCCTGTCATCCTATTATGAAAACTATATCCCAGTGTCCTGTCATCCTATTATGAAAATATATCCTGTACTGCTGTCATCCTATTATGAAAATATATCCCACCGCTGTCAGACTTTATGAAAATATATCCCAGTGTCAGATCCTATTATGAAAATATATCCCACCGCTGTCTGATCCTATTATGAAAATCCACCCTGTAGTGTCCAGATCCTACAAAAATCCATCCCAGTGCTGTCATCCTATTATGAAAACATATCCACCCAGTGTCCAGATCCTATTACAAAATATACCCACCGCTGTCAGAGTGTCCTATTATGAAAATATACCCAGTGTCCTGTCATCCTTTACATGAAAATCCATCCCACTGCTGTCATCCTATTATGAAAATATATCCACTGCTGTCCTGATCCTATTATGAAAATATATCCCACTGTATCCTGTCAGACTATTATGAAAATATATCCTGTAGTGTCCTGTATCCTGAAAATATATCCTGTAGTGTCCTGTATCAGATCCTATTATGAAAATATATCCCAGTGTCAGATCCTATTACAAAATATATCCCAGTGTCCTGTCAGACTTTACATGAAACTATACCCAGTGCTGTCATCCTATCATGAAAATAACTGTAGTGTCCTGTATCCTACCATGAAAATATATCCTGTAGTGTCCTGTATCCTATTATGAAAATATATCCTGTAGTGTCCTGTATCCTATTATGAAAATATATCCTGTAGTGTCCTGTATCCTATTATGAAAATATATCCTGTAGTGTCCTGTATCCTATTATGAAAATATATCCTGTAGTGTCCTGTATCCTATTATGAAAATATATCCTGTAGTGTCCTGTATCCTATTATGAAAATATATCCTGTAGTGTCCTGTATCCTATTATGAAAATATATCCTGAAAATATAAAATATATCCTGTAGTGTCCTGTATCCTATTATGCCATGTATTTTCAGCATTATTCTTTTTGCTAAGCAATTATTATTTTTTTTTTTTACTCAATTCCGCATTTCTTCAGTTTTAATCTATTTGTGCAAGAATCAATTAACTCAAACTCCAAACTAAAACAGGAAGAAGAGCAACATAAGTCATCAAGCAAAGCGTCGGACGTCATTGATCACATGGTAATGTTACTTTGGAACGAGCGTAATATGGAAGTGACCTACTTTTCAGCTCAAGCACATTTACAGAAAGACGGACACACCGTTGAGATTTAGGATGGTAAAGTTTAGGATGGTAAAGGCTGTTTATCAAAACTCAGATGATTTTAATAGGAAACAATGTAATGTTCAAAGAAAAATAAATAAATATCCAGTACCAGTCAAAAGTTTGGACACACCGACTCATTCAAGGGTGCTTGTAAATGTTTTCCTGTTTTATACATAGTAGAATAATAGTAAGGATATCAAAAACTATGAAACAACACATAAGGAATCATGTAGTAACATAAAAAGTGTGTTCAAAGTAGCCACTCTTTGCCTTGATGACAACTTTGCATAGTCTTGGCATTCTCTCAACCAGCTTCACCTGGAATGCTTTTCCAACAGGCTTGGAGTTCCCACATATGTGGACCACTTGTTGGCTGCTTTTTCTTCACAAATCATCCCAAACCATCTCAATTGGGTTGAGGTCGGATGATTGTGGAGGCCAGGTCATCTGATGTAGCACTCCCATCACTCTCCTTCTTGGTCAAATAGCCTTTACACAGCCTGGAGGTGTGTTGGGTCATTGTCCTGTTGAAAAACAAATGATAGTGGGACTAAGTGAAAACGTGATGGGATGGCGTATCGCTGCAGCATGCTGTGGTAACCATGCTGGTTAAGTGTGCCTTGAATTCAAAATAAAATCACTGACAGTGTCACCAGCAAAGCACCCACACACCTCCTCCTCCATGCTTCACAGTAAGGAACTACCCATGCAGAGATCATCTGTTCACCTACTCCGCGTCTCACGAAGACAAGGCAGCTGAAACCAAAAATCTTGACTCATCACAGAGAAGACCAGATTTCCACTGGTCTAATTGCTCGTGTTTCTTGGCGCGAGCTAGTCTCTTATTGAGGTCCTTTAGTAGTGGTTTCCTTGCAGCAATTTGACCACGAAGGCCTGATTCACGCAGTCTCCTCTGAACAATTGATGTTGATATGTGTCTGTTACTTGAACTCTGTGAAACATTTATTTTGGGCTTCAATTTCTGGAAGTGTATATAATTTTGTTTTTATGATCTAAAAACAGGAACTGGATCCTGTGCCTCCAGGTAAAGAGTCCAATTCACTGCTGATTTACAGGCTGAGACACTTGTCAAGCGAGAGTAGGATCATTTGTTTGTTTGTTTGTTTGTTTGTAAGTGGAGTCCAGTAGAGGTTGATGTTTTGAAATCCACAGCAGGATCAAAAACAAAGCAGTGTACATCATTTATCATGTGGCAACTGCCTGACGATTTTGAATGGGGATCGAACTAAGGAATGAAACATATTTAACTCACTTGACAGAAAAAAAAAAAATATATATATATATATATATATATATATATATAAAATAAAATAACTTTGAATAGATAATTGATCATTATCAAAAACCGCTGGTTTATTCACAATCACTGAGGGGAAAACAAATCGAAATAGGCTTTCTAAAGATTCGATACTAGTGTGCTGCGATTTACAGATAGACCCACATGGCAGAGGAATCTATGACCTTCAGTCATCTTTCCACCTGACAAGGTGAAATATTTAGATAAAAACAAAAAGCTTCCAGCAGGGGTCGGCACGGGTCGGCACTCTCTGACCGGCAGGGGTCGGCACTCTCTGACCGGCAGGGGTCGGCAGGGGTCGGCACTCTCTGCCCGGCAGGGGTCGGCACTCTCTGCCCGGCAGGGGTCGGCACTCTCTGCCCGGCAGGGGTCGGCACTCTCTGCCCGGCAGGGGTCGGCACACTCTGCCCGGCAGGGGTCGGCACACTCTGCCCGGCAGGGGTCGGCACACTCTGCCCGGCAGGGGTCGGCACTCTCTGTCCAGCAGTTCCTACAGCAGTCAGATGGTAGTGTGATGTTCAAAGCTGCAAACTACATCACTAGCTAGGTTTCTAACCAATTGGCGACAGATTTTCATGAGAATATTTTTAAAAATAAAACGTTTTTTTTTCTATCAGCATAAAAACAATATGCACATTTTCCCACTAACGATGAGTTTCCATCAAATTGACGTGTTGCTGATAAAAGGCTGTGTGGTGATGTAGTACACGTGTTGCTGATAAAAGGCTGTGTGGTGATGTAGTACACGTGTTGCTGATAAAAGGCTGTGTGGTGATGTAGTAATCGTGTTGCTGATAAAAGGCTGTGTGGTGATGTAGTACACGTGTTGCTGATAAAAGGCTGTGTGGTGATGTAGTACACGTGTTGCTGATAAAAGGCTGTGTGTGTGGTGATGTAGTGCACGTGTTGCCGATAAAAGGCTGTGTGTGTGGTGATGTAGTACACGTGTTGCTGATAAAAGGCTGTGTGGTGATGTAGTACACGTGTTGCCGATAAAAGGCTGCGTGGTGATGTAGTACACGTGTTGCCGATAAAAGGCTGTGTGCGTGGTGATGTAGTACACGTGTTGCTGATAAAAGGCTGTGTGGTGATGTAGTACACGTGTTGCTGATAAAAGGCTGTGTGGTGATGTAGTACACGTGTTGCTGATAAAAGGCTGTGTGGTGATGTAGTACACGTGTTGCTGATAAAAGGCTGTGTGGTGATGTAGTACACGTGTTGCTGATAAAAGGCTGTGTGGTGATGTAGTACACGTGTTGCTGATAAAAGGCTGTGTGTGTGGTGATGTAGTGCACGTGTTGCTGATAAAAGGCTGTGTGGTGATGTAGTACACGTGTTGCCGATAAAAGGCTGTGTGGTGATGTAGTACACGTGTTGCTGATAAAAGGCTGTGTGGTGATGTAGTACACGTGTTGCCGATAAAAGGCTGTGTGGTGATGTAGTACACGTGTTGCTGATAAAAGGCTGCGTGGTGATGTAGTGCACGTAAAAGTTACACTGATTTCTATTTTCAGATCTATTGATGGGTTTTGTCTGTGTGAATGATGTTACTACGGTCTTGGCACGGACGTGTTGACATGATAAAAGCTTAAATGATATGGTGATGTAGCAAAGCATCCATCGTGTTGCTGATAAAAGGCTGTGATGTGTGGTGATCAGACTACTTGTACATTTGAATCATTTGCTGATTTGAAAAGGCTGTGTGGTGATGTCCCATCACTAAAACAAAGTAAGCGTGTTGCCGCTAAACTTTAAAAGGTTAATTCTTCTTATCTTGATGTACTTCACAGTAGTAACTTTTAATTAACAAATGATAAAAGGCTGTGTGGAGAAGTTTGTCACAAAAACCAAATGAATCGACATGCCTACCGGCCGACTCTCCCAACATTTTATTATATTTTTACGGATGATCAACAATCAAAGTAGCCGATAAAAACATTGTGGTGATGTAGACATCTTTCCAGAAACACGTGTTTTGCTTGATAATCAAGGCTCCGTGGAGCATCTTGATGTAGTGAGAACAGACATCTTTATAATCACCAGCTCCTCCGTGAGAACAGAGCATCTTTATAATCACAGAGTGATGTAGTGAGAACAGAGCATCTTTATAATCACAGAGTAGCTCCTCCGTGAGAAAGAGCATCTGTGTGTGATGTACTCCATCTTTTTGTTCTGATCAAAATCCCTCTCTATCCCTCTCTCTTTCTGCACGCTCTGAAGCTTATTTTGATGTAAAGAATATCTTCTTTTTGTTTCCTTTCCCTTGTTCTCTCCATCCCTTCTCCCTCTGCATGGCTGTAAAGACCTGGAGGGAAAATGATCTATAGCAAAGCTCCTTGCTAAAAAAATAAAAGGCTGTGATCTTGATGTAGTAAAACGTGCTCCCTTCCTTCCTGTGCTGATAAAAGGCATGTGTGGTGATTTATACCACTCTGTTCTAAATCTGATAAAAGCATTGAACTGTGTGGTGATGTAAAACAACACAAAGCATTTTAGAATTAGTTCTGATAAAGGCTAACAGGAGGTGATGTAGTGGGTCTACTCTAACAGGAGAGTGTTGATACTAGTGATAAAAGGTTGTGGTGATGTGGGTCTACTCACGGGGAGAGACGTTTGCTACTAGTGGGTCTAAAGGTTCTGGTGGTGATCTACCGGGAGAGACGTTCTGATACTAGTGGGTCTGCTGATAACAAAGGCTGATACTGTGGTGATGTAACGGGAGAGACGTGTTGCTATAAAAGGCGTGTGGTGATGTAGTACTCACGAGACGTTGCTAGTGGGATAAGAGGCTGATACTGTGGTGATGTAGTAGACGTTCTGATTGCTGATAACAAGAGACGCTGATACTGTGGTGATCTAGAGAGACGTTCTGATACTAGTGGGTCTGTGTGGTGATGGAGACACGTGTTGCTGATAAAAGGCTGTGTGGTGATGTAGTAGATCGTACTAGTGTACCGGGAGAGACGTTCTGATACTAGTGGGTGACTCTAACAGGAAGACGTTCTGATACTAGTGGGTCTACTCTAACAGGAGAGTGTTGATACTGATAAACAGGAGGCTGATACTAGTGGGTGATGAGAGACGTTCTGATACTGTTGCTGATAAAAGACGTTCTGTGGTGGGTCTACTCTAACGGAGAGACGTTCTGATACTAGTGGGTCTGACTAACGGGAGAGCTGATACTAGTGGTGATGTAGAGACGTTCTGATACTGTTGCTGATAAAAGGCTGTACTAGTGGGTGATGTAGAGACGTGTTGATACTAGTGATAAAAGGCTGATACTGTGGTGATGTAACGGAGAGACGTTCGATACTGTTGCTCTACTCGGGAAGACGCTGTACTAGTGATGGAGAGACGTTCTGATACTAGTGGGTCTACTCTAAAAGACGTTCTGTGTGGTGATGTAGGAGAGACGTGTTGCTGATGGGCTGTGTGGTGATGTAGATACTAGTGGGTCTGCTGATAACAGGAGGCTGTGTGGGTGATGAGAGACGTTCTGATGTTAGTGATAAACAGGAGAGACTGATACTAGTGGGTCTGATGTAGATACTAGTGGGTCTACTCTAACAGGACGTGTTGATACTAGTGGGATAACAGGAGAGGCTGTGTGGGTGATGTAACAGGAGAGACACGTCTGATACTGCTGATAAAGGAGAGACGTTCTGATACTAGTGGTACTCTAACAGGAGAGACGTTCTGGTACTAGTGGGTCTACTCTGTAACGGAGAGTGATACTAGTGGGTGACTCTAAAGGAGAGACGTTCTGATACTAGTGGGTGAGACGTGATACTAGTGGGTCTACTCTAACAGGAGAGACGTTCTGATACTAGTGGGTCTGTGTGGTGACGTTCTGATACTAGTGGGTCTACTCTGATAACGTTCTGATACTGTGGGTGATGTAACAGGAGAGACGTGTTGTCTGATAAAGGGAGGCTGTGTGGTGATAACCGGAGAGACGTTCTGTTGGGTCTATAAAAGGCTGTTGTGATACTAGTGGGTCTACTCTAACAGGATAAACGTTCTGATACTAGTGGGTCTACACTAACAGGAGAGCTGTCTGGTACTAGTGGGTCTACTCTAACAGGAGAGACGTTCTGGTACTAGTGGGTCTACTCTGTAACGGAGAGACGTTCTGATACTAGTGGGTCTACTCTGTAACAGGAGAGACGTTCTGATACTAGTGGGTCTACTCTGTAACGGAGAGACGTTCTGATACTAGTGGGTCTACTCTGTAACAGGAGAGACGTTCTGATACTAGTGGGTCTACTCTGTAACAGGAGAGACGTTCTGATACTAGTGGGTCTAATCTAACAGGAGAGACGTTCTGATACTAGTTCTATTTTAACAGGAGAGATCTGATACTAGTGGGTTTACTCTGTAACAAAGAATCTGATACTAGTGGGTTGAAGGAGAGACGTTCTGATACTAGTGGGTCTACTTAACAGGAGAGACGTTCTGGTACTAGTGGGTCTACTCTGTACCGGAGAGACGTTCTGATACTAGTGGTACTTAACAGGAGAGACGTTCTGATACAGTGGGACTCTAACGGAGAGACGTTCTGATACTAGTGGGTCTTTAACAGGAGAGACGTTCTGATACTAGTGGGTCTCATCTGTAGTGGGTCTACTCTGTAACGGAAGACGTTTGATACTAGTGGGTCTACTCTGTAACAGGAGAGACGTTTGATACTAGTGGGTCTACACTAACAGGAGAGACCTCTGGTACTAGTGGGTCTATCTAACCGGAGAGACGTTCTGAGTGGGTCTACTCTAACAGGAGAGACGTCTGATACAGTGGGTCTATCTAACAGGAGAGACGTTCTGATAACACTAACAGGAGAGACGTTCTGGTTAAATCATTAACAGGAGAGACGTTCTGGTAAGTGGGTCTACTTTAACGGAACGTTCTGATACTAGTGGGTCTACTCTTAACAGGAGATTTGATACATGGGTTCACTGATACTAGTGGGTCTACTCTGTAACAGTAACGTTTGATACTATTAACAAATGCATTAGCAGGAAACTTCTGATAAATGGGTCTATTCGTTCTAACAGGAGAGACGTTTCTGATACTAGTGGGTCTACTCTAACGGAGAGACGTTCTGATACTAGTGGGTCTACTCAAAACGGGAGAGACGTTCTGATACTAGTGGGACTCTCCCAACATTTGATTATATTTTAACGGATGATACAGTGGGTCAATCAAGAGACGTTCTGATACTAGTGGGAAAAACGGAGAACGTTGCTGCAGATATTAGTGGGTCTTTCTAACAGAAACACTTTTGAAATGGGTCTCATAACAGGAGAATTGCGTTCTTTTGGGTTATAACACCAACGGAGAGACTTTAGTGGGTCTACTAACAGGAGAGACGTTCTGATACTAGTGGGTATACTCTAACAGGAGAGACGTTCTGATTGAACGGAGAGACGTTCTGATACTAGTGGGTCTTTATAACGGGAGAGAATCTGATATACTAGTGGGTCTACTCTAACAGAGACGTTCTGATACTAGTGGGAGAACAGGAGCATCTTTATAATCTAACAGGAGAGACGTTCTGATACTAGTGGGTCTCCTAACAGGAGAGACGTTCTGATACTAGTGGGTCTAGAACAGGAGCATCTTTATAATCTAACAGGAGAGAGCTCCTACTAGTGGGAGAACAGAGCATCTTTATAATCTAACAGGAGAGAGAGTCTACTCTAAGCTCCTCCCGTGAGAACAGAGCATCTTTATAATCTAACAGAGAGAGCTCTGATACTAGTGGGTCTAGAACAGAGCATCTTTATAATCACAGAGTAGCTCCTCCGTGAGAACAGGAGAGCATCTTTATACTAGTGGGTCTACTCTAACAGGAGAGACGTTCTGATACTAGTGGGTCTACTCTAACAGGAGAGACGTTCTGATACTAGTGGGTCTACTCTAACAGGAGAGACGTTCTTTTGATACTAGTGGGTCTACTCTAACAGGAGAGACGTTCTGATACTAGTGGGTCTCTCTAACAGGAGAGCGTTCTGATACTAGTGGGTCTACTCTGAGAGCGTTTACTAGTGGGTCTACTCTAACAGGAGAATGATACTAGTGGGTTCTAACAGGAGAGACTACTAGTGGGTCTTTCAGGAGAGACGTTCTGATACTAGTGGGTCTACTCTATCCCTCTCTACTAGTTCTGCTCTAACGGGAGAGACGTTCTGAACTAGTGGGTCTACTCTAACAGGAGAGACTACTAGTGGGTCTACTCTAACAGGAGAGACGTTCTGATACTAGTGGGTCTAAAGGAGAACGTTCTGATACTAGTGGGTCTTTTAACTAGTGGGAGAGACGTTCTGATACTAGTGGGTCTGATACTGGTCTACTCTGTAACAGGAGAGACGTTCTGGTACTAGTGGGTCTCTCTAACATACTAGTGGGTCTACTTAACGGAGAGACGTTCTGATACTAGTGGGTCTACTCTGTAACGGAGAGACGTTCTGATACTAGTGGGTCTACTCTAACAGGAGAGACGTTCTGATACTAGTGGGTCTACTCTAACAGGATGACGTGTAGTGGGTCTACTCTAACAGGAGAGACGTTCTGATACTAGTGGGACTCTAACAGGAGAGACGTTCTGATACTAGTGGGCTACTGGTAACAGGAGAGACGTTCTGATACTAGTGGGTCTACTCTAACAGGAGAGACGTTCTGATACTAGTGGGTCTACTCTAACAGGAGAGACGTTCTGATACTAGTGGGTCTACTCTGTAACAGGAGAGACGTTCTGATACTAGTGGGTCTACTCTGTAACAGGAGAGACGTTCTGATACTAGTGGGTCTACTCTAACAGGAGAGACGTTCTGGTACTAGTGGGTCTACTCTGTAACGGAGAGACGTTCTGATACTAGTGGGTCTACTCTGTAACAGGAGAGACGTTCTGATACTAGTGGGTCTACTCTAACAGGAGAGACGTTCTGATACTAGTGGGTCTACTCTAACAGGAGAGACGTTCTGATACTAGTGGGTCTACTCTAACAGGAGAGACGTTCTGATACTAGTGGGTCTACTCTAACAGGAGAGACGTTCTGATACTAGTGGGTCTACTCTGTAACGGAGAGACGTTCTGATACTAGTGGGTCTACTCTGTAACAGGAGAGACGTTCTGATACTAGTGGGTCTACACTAACAGGAGAGACGTTCTGGTACTAGTGGGTCTACTCTAACCGGAGAGACGTTCTGATACTAGTGGGTCTACTCTGTAACAGGAGAGACGTTCTGATACTAGTGGGTCTACTCTAACAGGAGAGACGTTCTGATACTAGTGGGTCTACACTAACAGGAGAGACGTTCTGGTACTAGTGGGTCTACTCTAACAGGAGAGACGTTCTGGTACTAGTGGGTCTACTCTGTAACGGAGAGACGTTCTGATACTAGTGGGTCTACTCTGTAACAGGAGAGACGTTCTGATACTAGTGGGTCTACTCTGTAACGGAGAGACGTTCTGATACTAGTGGGTCTACTCTAACAGGAGAGACGTTCTGATACTAGTGGGTCTACTCTGTAACAGGAGAGACGTTCTGATACTAGTGGGTCTACTCTAACAGGAGAGACGTTCTGATACTAGTGGGTCTACTCTAACAGGAGAGACGTTCTGATACTAGTGGGTCTACTCTGTAACGGAGAGACGTTCTGATACTAGTGGGTCTACTCTAACGGGAGAGACGTTCTGATACTAGTGGGTCTACTCTGTAACAGGAGAGACGTTCTGATACTAGTGGGTCTACTCTGTAACGGAGAGACGTTCTGATACTAGTGGGTCTACTCTAACAGGAGAGACGTTCTGATACTAGTGGGTCTACTCTAACAGGAGAGACGTTCTGATACTAGTGGGTCTACTCTAACAGGAGAGACGTTCTGATACTAGTGGGTCTACTCTGTAACAGGAGAGACGTTCTGATACTAGTGGGTCTACTCTAACAGGAGAGACGTTCTGATACTAGTGGGTCTACTCTAACAGGAGAGACGTTCTGATACTAGTGGGTCTACTCTAACAGGAGAGACGTTCTGATACTAGTGGGTCTACTCTAACAGGAGAGACGTTCTGATACTAGTGGGTCTACTCTAACAGGAGAGACGTTCTGATACTAGTGGGTCTACTCTAACAGGAGAGACGTTCTGATACTAGTGGGTCTACTGTGTAACGGAGAGACGTTCTGATACTAGTGGGTCTACTCTAACTAGTGGGTCTACTCTAACAGAGAGACGTTCTGATACTAGTGGGTCTACTCTAACAGGAGAGACGTTCTGATACTAGTGGGTCTACTCTAACAGGAGAGACGTTCTGATACTAGTGGGTCTACTCTAACAGGAGAGACGTTCTGATACTAGTGGGTCTACTCTAACAGGAGAGACGTTCTGATACTAGTGGGTCTACTCTAACAGGAGAGACGTTCTGATACTAGTGGGTCTACTCTGTAACAGGAGAGACGTTCTGATACTAGTGGGTCTACTCTAACGGGAGAGACGTTCTGATACTAGTGGGTCTACTCTAACAGGAGAGACGTTCTGATACTAGTGGGTCTACTCTAACGGGAGAGACGTTCTGATACTAGTGGGTCTACTCTAACAGGAGAGACGTTCTGATACTAGTGGGTCTACTCTAACAGGAGAGACGTTCTGATACTAGTGGGTCTACTCTAACAGGAGAGACGTTCTGATACTAGTGGGTCTACTCTAACAGGAGAGACGTTCTGATACTAGTGGGTCTACTCTAACAGGAGAGGCGTTCTGATACTAGTGGGTCTACGTTCTGAACAGGAGAGACGTTCTGATACTAGTGGGTCTACTCTAACAGGAGAGACGTTCTGATACTAGTGGGTCTACTCTAACGGGAGAGACGTTCTGATACTAGTGGGTCTACTCTATACTAGTGGAGAGACGTTCTGATACTAGTGGGTCTACTCTAACAGGAGAGACGTTCTGATACTAGTGGGTCTACTCTAACAGGAGAGACGTTCTGATACTAGTGGGTCTACTCTGTAACAGGAGAGACGTTCTGATACTAGTGGGTCTACTCTAACGGGAGAGACGTTCTGATACTAGTGGGTCTACTCTAACGGGAGGGTCTGATACTAGTGGGTCTACTCTAACAGGAGAGACGTTCTGATACTAGTGGGTCTACTCTAACAGGAGAGACGTTCTGATACTAGTGGGTCTACTCTAACAGGACGGGAGAGACGTTCTGATACTAGTGGGTCTACTCTAACAGGAGAGACGTTCTGATACTAGTGGGTCTACTCTGTAACAGGAGAGACGTTCTGTACTAGTGGGTCTACTCTGTAACAGGAGAGACGTTCTGATACTAGTGGGTCTACTCTGTAACAGGAGAGACGTTCTGATACTAGTGGGTCTACTCTAACGGAGAGACGTTCTGATACTAGTGGGTCTACTCTAACAGGAGAGACGTTCTGATACTAGTGGGTCTACTCTAACAGGAGAGACGTTCTGATACTAGTGGGTCTACTCTAACGGGAGAGACGTTCTGATACTAGTGGGTCTACTCTAACAGGAGAGACGTTCTGATACTAGTGGGTCTACTCTGAACAGTGGGGAGAGACGTTCTGATACTAGTGGGTCTACTCTGTAACGGAGAGACGTTCTGATACTAGTGGGTCTACTCTGTAACAGGAGAGACGTTCTGATACTAGTGGGTCTACTCTAACAGGAGAGACGTTCTGATACTAGTGGGTCTACTCTAACAGGAGAGACGTTCTGATACTAGTGGGTCTACTCTGTAACAGGAGAGACGTTCTGATACTAGTGGGTCTACTCTAACAGGAGAGACGTTCTGATACTAGTGGGTCTACTCTAACGGGAGAGACGTTCTGATACTAGTGGGTCTACTCTAACAGGAGAGACGTTCTGATACTAGTGGGTCTACTCTAACGGAGAGACGTTCTGATACTAGTGGGTCTACTCTGTAACAGGAGAGACGTTCTGATACTAGTGGGTCTACTCTGTAACGGAGAGACGTTCTGATACTAGTGGGTCTACTCTGTAACAGGAGAGACGTTCTGATACTAGTGGGTCTACTCTGTAACGGAGAGACGTTCTGATACTAGTGGGTCTACTCTAACAGGAGAGACGTTCTGATACTAGTGGGTCTACTCTAACAGGAGAGAGACGTTCTGATACTAGTGGGTCTACTCTAACGGAGAGACGTTCTGATACTAGTGGGTCTACTCTAACAGGAGAGACGTTCTGATACTAGTGGGTCTACTCTAACAGGAGAGACGTTCTGATACTAGTGGGTCTACTCTGTAACAGGAGAGACGTTCTGATACTAGTGGGTCTACTCTCTAACGGGAGACGTTCTGATACTAGTTCTGATACTACTAGTGGGTCTACTCTAACAGGAGAGACGTTCTGATACTAGTGGGTCTACTCTGTAACAGGAGAGACGTTCTGATACTAGTGGGTCTACTCTAACGGGAGAGACGTTCTGATACTAGTGGGTCTACTCTAACGGGAGAGACGTTCTGATACTAGTGGGTCTACTCTGTAACAGGAGAGACGTTCTGATACTAGTGGGTCTACTCTAACGGGAGAGACGTTCTGATACTAGTGGGTCTACTCTGTAACAGGAGAGACGTTCTGATACTAGTGGGTCTACTCTGTAACGGAGAGACGTTCTGATACTAGTGGGTCTACTCTAACAGGAGAGACGTTCTGATACTAGTGGGTCTACTCTAACAGGAGAGACGTTCTGATACTAGTGGGTCTACTCTAACGGGAGAGACGTTCTGATACTAGTGGGTCTACTCTAACGGGAGAGACGTTCTGATACAGGTCTACTCTAACAGGAGAGACGTTCTGATACTAGTGGGTCTACTCTAACAGGAGAGACGTTCTGATACTAGTGGGTCTACTCTAACAGGAGAGACGTTCTGATACTAGTGGGTCTACTCTAACAGGAGAGACGTTCTGATACTAGTGGGTCTACTCTCTGTAACAGGAGAGACGTTCTGATACTAGTGGGTCTACTCTAACGGAGAGACGTTCTGATACTAGTGGGTCTACTCTAACAGGAGAGACGTTCTGATACTAGTGGGTCTACTCTAACAGGAGAGACGTTCTGTACTAGTGGGTCTACTCTAACAGGAGAGACGTTCTGATACTAGTGGGTCTACTCTGTAACAGGAGAGACGTTCTGATACTAGTGGGTCTACTGTAACAGGAGAGACGTTCTGATACTAGTGGGTCTACTCTAAGAGAGACGTTCTGATACTAGTGGGTCTACTCTAACAGGAGAGACGTTCTGATACTAGTGGGTCTACTCTAACAGGAGAGACGTTCTGATACTAGTGGGTCTACTCTAACAGGAGAGACGTTCTGATACTAGTGGGTCTACTCTAACAGGAGAGACGTTCTGATACTAGTGGGTCTGCTCTCTGTAACAGGAGAGACGTTCTGATACTAGTGGGTCTACTCTGTAACAGGAGAGACGTTCTGATACTAGTGGGTCTACTCTAACAGGAGAGACGTTCTGATACTAGTGGGTCTACTCTAACAGGAGAGACGTTCTGATACTAGTGGGTCTACTCTAACAGGAGAGACGTTCTGATACTAGTGGGTCTACTCTAACGGGAGAGACGTTCTGATACTAGTGGGTCTACTCTAACAGGAGAGACGTTCTGATACTAGTGGGTCTACACTAACAGGAGAGACGTTCTGATACTAGTGGGTCTACTCTGTAACGGAGAGACGTTCTGATACTAGTGGGTCTACTCTAACGGGAGAGACGTTCTGATACTAGTGGGTCTACTCTAACAGGAGAGACGTTCTGATACTAGTGGGTCTACTCTGTAACAGGAGAGACGTTCTGATACTAGTGGGTCTACACTAACAGGAGATAACTGTTGTTATGAAGCAGGCCAGGTTAATGGTAAGATAACTGTTGTAAAAGAAGCAGGCCAGGTTAATGGTAACACCACCGTTGTTAAGAAGCAGACCAGGTTAATGGTAACACCACTGTTGTTAAGAAGCAGACCAGGTTAATGGTAACACCACCGTTGTTAAGAAGCAGGCCAGGTTAATGGTAACACCACCGTTGTTAAGAAGCAGACCAGGTTAATGGTAACACCACCCTTGTTAAGAAGCAGACCAGGTTAATGGTAACACCACCGTTGTTAAGAAGCAGGCCAGGTTAATGGTAACACCACTGTTGTAGAAGAAGCAGGCCAGGTTAATGGTAACACCACGGTTGTTAAGAAGCAGACCAGGTTAATGGTAACACCACCGTTGTTAAGAAGCAGACCAGGTTAATGGTAACACCACTGTTGTTAAGAAGCAGACCAGGTTAATGGTAACACCACCGTTGTTAAGAAGGAGACCAGGTTAATGGTAACACCACTGTTGTAAAAGAAGCAGGCCAGGTTAATGGTAACACCACTGTTGTTAAGAAGCAGGCCAGGTTAATGGTAACACCACTGTTGTAAAAGAAGCAGGCCAGGTTAATGGTAACACCACTGTTGTTAAGAAGCAGGCCAGGTTAATGGTAACACCACCGTTGTTAAGAAGGAGACCAGGTTAATGGTAACACCACTGTTGTAAAAGAAGCAGGCCAGGTTAATGGTAACACCACTGTTGTTAAGAAGCAGGCCAGGTTAATGGTAACACCACTGTTGTAAAAGAAGCAGGCCAGGTTAATGGTAACACCACTGTTGTTAAGAAGCAGGCCAGGTTAATGGTAACACCACCGTTGTTAAGAAGCAGGCCAGGTTAATGGTAAGATAACTGTTGTAAAAGAAGCAGGCCAGGTTAATGGTAACACCACCGTTGTTAAGAAGCAGACCAGGTTAATGGTAACACCACGGTTGTTAAGAAGCAGACCAGGTTAATGGTAACACCACGGTTGTTAAGAAGCAGACCAGGTTAATGAGCCAGCTGCCATACCAGGCGGTGATGCAACCGGTCAGGATGCTCTCGATGGTGCAGCTGTGATGAAGAACCACTGCTGTAGACACTCAGGCAACAATAATACTTTATTTCTCTTTGCATGAAGAGCTCTGTATAAAACCCTGGGGGGTTTGCAGCCAAAATGCCACCCTACTGCCTATTTAGTGCACTTCTATTGATCAGGGCTCATGGGGTTCCTGTATTTGTATGTACAGGAATAGGATGCAATTTAGGAAACAGGATGTACGTATTATGTATCAAAACCAGCGCCATATTCATGACCGGAGCTTCTGGGCTTTTTCCATATTAGCTGTGAAATTGAAATCAAATAATTTGAGGGAGCCAATGTCAGAATGTAATGTAATGTAATCAATCTCTCTCTCTCTCTCTCTCTCTCTCTCTCTCTCTCTCTCTCTCTCTCTCTCTCTCTCTCTCTCTCTCTCTCTCTCTCTCTCTCTCTCTCTCTCTCTCTCTCTCATGTGTAGACTCCTCTCTCTCTCTAGACTCCTCTCTCTCTCTCTGTACGCATGTGTCTACACGCGTCTCTCTCTCTCTCCTCTCTCTCTCAGAATGTAATCTCTCTCTCTCTCTCTCTCTCTCCGTGCGCAGAGATGTAACGCGTGTAATCTCTCTCTCTCTCTCTCTCTGCGCTAGACTCCTGTCTCAGAATGTAATCTCTCTCTCTCTCTCTCTCTAGACTCCTGTCTCAGAATGTAATCTCTCTCTCTCTCTCTACGCATGTGTAGACTCCTGTACACGCGTGTCAGAATCTCTCTCTCTCCTCTAGACTCCTCGTGTCTCTCTCTCTCTCTCTCTGTGTGCATGTGTAGACTCCTGTACACGCGTGTCAGAATGTAATCTCTCTCTCTCTCTCTCCGTACGCATGTGTAGACTCCTGTACACGCGTGTCAGAATGTAATCTCTCTCTCTCTCTCTCTCTCTCTGTGCGCATGTGTAGACTCCTGTACACGCGTGTCAGAATGTAATCTCTCTCTCTCTCTCTCTGTGTGCATGTGTAGACTCCTGTACACGCGTGTCAGAATGTAATCTCTCTCTCTCTCCGTACGCATGTGTAGACTCCTGTACACGTGTCAGAATGTGTCATGTGTAGACTCCTGACGCGTGTCATGTAATCTCTCTCTCTCTCTCTCTCTCTCTCTCCGTGCGCATGTGTAGACTCCTGTACACGCGTGTCAGAATGTAATCTCTCTCTCTCTCTCCGTATGCATGTGTAGACTCCTGTACACGCGTGTCAGAATGTAATCTCTCTCTCTCTCTCTCTCTCTCCGTACGCATGTGTAGACTCCTGTACACGCGTGTCAGAATGTAATCTCTGAATATTGGGCCTGAGCCACAGCCTTTGCTGAATACTTAACAGATGAATAGACAGAGGGAAAGACAGAACGGAGGGATGGAGGAAAGAACTGGGAGAAAAATCTACGAAGACAATAAACATTGGATTGTAACCTGGGCTCTAGTAAACAGAATGAATACTGTGGGAGACTGTGGCTGCCTCCCACATGGAACTATATTCCCTGTTCCTGGAGAGATACCCTCCTGTAGGTTTTAACTCCAACCCTGTTCCTGGAGAGACACCCTCCTGTAGGTTTTAACTCCAACCCTGTTCCTGGAGAGAAACCCTCCTGTAGGTTTACACTCCAACCCTGTTCCTGGAGAGAAACCCTCCTGTAGGTTTACACTCCAACCCTGTTCCTGGAGAGAAACCCTCCTGTAGGTTTTAACTCCAACCCTGTTCCTGGAGAGATGCTGTTACAGGAGGGTATCTCTCTAGGAACAGGGTCGGAGAGCCATGTCCTATATAGGGTCGGAGAGCCATGTCCTATATAGGGTCGGAGAGCCATGTCCTATATAGTGTAGGAGAGCCCTGTCCTATATAGTGTAGGAGAGCCCTGTCCTATATAGTGTAGGAGAGCCCTGTCCTATATAGTGTCGGAGAGCCCTGTCCTATATAGTGTCGGAGAGCCCTGTCCTATATAGTGTCGGAGAGCCCTGTCCTATATAGTGTCGGAGAGCCCTGTCCTATATAGTGTCGGAGAGCCCTGTCCTATATAGTGTCGGAGAGCCCTGTCCTAGATAGTGTAGGAGAGCCCTGTCCTATATAGTGTCGGAGAGCCCTGTCCTATATAGTGTCGGAGAGCCCTGTCCTATATAGTGTCGGAGAGCCCTGTCCTAGATAGTGTAGGAGAGCCCTGTCCTAGATAGTGTAGGAGAGCCCTGTCCTATATAGTGTAGGAGAGCCCTGTCCTATATAGTGTCGGAGAGCCCTGTCCTATATAGTGTCGGAGAGCCCTGTCCTATATAGTGTAGGAGAGCCCTGTCCTATAGCCCTGTGTAGGAGAGCCCTGTCCTATATAGTGTCGGAGAGCCCTGTCCTATATAGTGTCGGAGAGCCCTGTCCTAGATAGTGTCGGAGAGCCCTGTCCTAGATAGTGTCGGAGAGCCCTGTCCTAGATAGTGTCGGAGAGCCCTGTCCTATATAGTGTCGGAGAGCCCTGTCCTATATAGTGTCGGAGAGCCCTGTCCTATATAGTGTCGGAGAGCCCTGTCCTATATAGTGTCGGAGAGCCCTGTCCTATATAGTGTAGGAGAGCCCTGTCCTATATAGTGTAGGAGAGCCCTGTCCTATATAGTGTCGGAGAGCCCTGTCCTATATAGTGTCGGAGAGCCCTGTCCTATATAGTGTCGGAGAGCCCTGTCCTAGATAGTGTCGGAGAGCCCTGTCCTATATAGTGTCGGAGAGCCCTGTCCTATATAGTGTCTATATAGTGGAGAGCCCTGTCCTATATAGTGTAGGAGAGCCCTGTCCTATATAGTGTAGGAGAGCCCTGTCCTATATAGTGTAGGAGAGCCCTGTCCTATATAGTGTAGGAGAGCCCTGTCCTATATAGTGTAGGAGAGCCCTGTCCTATATAGTGTAGGAGAGCCCTGTCCTATATAGTGTAGGAGAGCCCTGTCCTATATAGTGTAGGAGAGCCCTGTCCTATATAGTGTAGGAGAGCCCTGTCCTATATAGTGTAGGAGAGCCCTGTCCTATATAGTGTAGGAGAGCCCTGTCCTAGAGAGCCCTGTCCTATATAGTGGAGAGCCCTGTCCTATATAGTGTCGGAGAGCCCTGTCCTATATAGTGTAGGAGAGCCCTGTCCTATATAGTGTAGGAGAGCCCTGTCCTATATAGTGTAGGAGAGCCCTGTCCTATATAGTGTAGCAGAGCCCTGTCCTAGATAGTGTAGGAGAGCCCTGTCCTAGATAGTGTAGGAGAGCCCTGTCCTATATAGTGTCGGAGAGCCCTGTCCTATATAGTGTCGGAGAGCCCTGTCCTATATAGTGTAGGAGAGCCCTGTCCTATATAGTGTAGGAGAGCCCTGTCCTATATAGTGTCGGAGAGACACATCTTTGTTTGGAGCAGGGGGACAGAACAGCAGGGGGACAGAGCCCTGTCCATACAGTGGGGAGCCCTGTCCAGTGAGGACAGCCCTGTCCTATATAGTGGGGAGAGCCCTGTCCAATAGGGGGACAGAGCCCTGTCCAATAGGGGGACAGAGCCCAGCTAGAACAGGAGGGGACAGAGAGCCCTGTCCAATAGGGGGAGAGCCCTGTCCAACAGTGGGGAGAGCCCTGTCCAATAGTGGGGACAGCCCAGCATATAGGGGACAGAGAGCCCTGTCCATATAGTGCGGAGGACACATCTTTGTTTGGAGCAGGGGGACAGAACAGCAGGGGACAGAACAGCAACAGGGGGACAGAACAGCAGCAGGGGGACAGAACAGCAACAGGGGGACAGAACAGCAACAGGGGGACAGAACAGCAACAGGGGGACAGAACAGCAGCAGGGGGACAGAACAGCAGGGGGACAGAACAGCAGCGGGACAGAACAGCAGCAGGGGGACAGAACAGCAGCAGGGGGACAGAACAGCAGCAGGGGGACAGAACAGCAGCAGGGGGACAGAACAGCAGCAGGGAGACAGAACAGCAGCAGGACAGAACAGCAGCAGGACAGAACAGCAACAGGACAGAACAGCAACAGGACAGAACAGCAACAGGACAGAACAGCAGCAGGACAGAACAGCAGCAGGACAGAACAGCAGCAGGACAGAACAGCAGCAGGACAGAACAGCAGCAGGACAGAACAGCAGCAGGACAGAAGAGCAGCAGGACAGCAGGACAGAACAGAACAGCAGCAGGACAGAACAGCAGCAGGACAAAACAGCAGCAGGACAAACAGCAGCAGGACAGAAGAGCAGCAGGACAGAAGAGCAGCAGGACAGAAGAGCAGCAGGACAGGACAGAAGAGCAGCAGGACAGAACAGAAGAGCAGCAGGACAGAAGAGCAGCAGGACAGAAGAGCAGCAGGACAGAAGAGCATCAGGACAGAAGAGCATCAGGACAGAAGAGCATCAGGACAGAACAGAAGAGCAGCAGGACAGAACAGAAGAGCAGCAGGACAGAAGAGCAGCAGGACAGAAGAGCAGCAGGACAGAAGAGCAGCAGGACAGAAGAGCAGCAGGACAGAAGAGCAGCAGGACAGAACAGAAGAGCAGCAGGACAGAACAGAAGAGCAGCAGGACAGAACAGAAGAGCAGCAGGACAGAACAGAAGAGCAGCAGGACAGAACAGAAGAGCAGCAGGACAGAACAGAACAGCAGCAGAACAGAACAGCAGCAGGACAGCAGCAGGGGGACAGAAGAGCAGGGGGACAGAAGAGCAGCGGGACAGAAGAGCAGCGGGACAGAAGAGCAGCGGGACAGAACAGCAGCGGGACAGAACAGCAGCAGGACAGAAGAGCAGGACAGAACAGAAGAGCAGCAGGACAGAAGAGCAGCAGGACAGAAGAGCAGCAGGACAGCAGAGCAGCAGGACAGAACAGCAGGACAGAACAGCAGAGCAGCAGGACAGAACAGCAGAGCAGCAGGACAGAACAGCAGAGCAGCAGGACAGAACAGCAGAGCAGCAGGACAGAACAGCAGAGCAGCAGGACAGAACAGCAGCAGGACAGAACAGCAGCAGGACAGAACAGCAGCAGGACAGAACAGCAGCAGGACAGCAGCAGGGGGACAGAACAGCAGCAGCGGGACAGAAGAGCAGCAGGACAGAAGAGCAGCAGGACAGAAGAGCAGCAGGACAGAAGAGCAGCAGGACAGCAGCAGGACAGCAGCAGGACAGAAGAGCAGCAGGACAGCAGCAGGACAGCAGCAGGGGGACAGAAGAGCAGCAGGACAGAAGAGCAGCAGGACAGAACAGCAGCAGGACAGCAGCAGGACAGAAGAGCAGCAGGACAGAAGAGCAGCAGGACAGAAGAGCAGCAGGACAGAACAGCAGCAGTGTGTGTCCCCAGCCTGCCTACTGCAGTCTGTTCACATGACGCTTTACTCCTCAACAACTCATTTATGGTCTTCTAATTAAAACGTCTGTTAATTGCCTCGTTAAGTGATTTCATTGGGCCACAAGATTTTTTAAAAACATGAATATTAGCTTTCTTGATTATTTTGGATGTGTAATTGTCCATTAACAAAATGAGGAAATCTACAAACTAGTAATTTCTAATGAGATGTAATGTAATCATCTAATGGTCCTTCATTAGTTGGGCAGAAGAAAGAATAAACGAAAACTCCTAATGAAGATATAGAAAGGAAATGGCACCCTATTCCCTATATAGTGCACGACTTTAGACCAGAGCCCTATGGCACCCTATTCCCTATTATAGTGCACTACTTTAGACCAGAGTTCTATGAGCCTGCACTCTCTACTGGTCTTTCTGTGATTCCTTGCATCCTTCTGAACAGTATGAAAAGGTCACTTCCCTCGTAACTTCTTCTCCAATGGGTTTTGAGAAGGAGGTGAGGGGATGTGAGGAATCAAGGAAAGAGGACTCGAGAAAGAGGATGTGTAGCAGATTCAGCTGAACAGATACTCTGTAACCTGTACTTTTCTCCAGGTGTTTTCTAGAACCAAAGGGTCAACCTCTGCTTGAGCTGCTCATCAATTAATCAACTCCTTTTTTTCCCCGTGCCTAAGTATGAAGCATGCCAGTCAGAACATTCTGTATCAGTCTACCTTCAAAGTAGAGGCCAAAGGGAAGAGAGCTCAGAGAGTACTTCTAACAGAACAAAGGCTGAACCAATCATGATTTATTTGTTTGTGTGTGTGTGTGTGTGTGTGTTTTGAAAACCCCTTCAGGAAAATATACTGTTGCCTTTGTTTTCAACTATTTACTAAAAACACCAACTTCAAGGGTATCTATCAATAAAGTTAACATCCAAACTACAGTTAGGACAGATCAGGTCAAACCTCCAATTATATAAAAACAGCATCACAAGGGAAAGGGAAACAGATGGGTAATAACAGCATCACAAGGGAAACAGATGGTAATAACAGCATCACTAGGGAAAGGGAAACCGATGGGTAATAACAGCATCACAAGGGAAACAGATGGGTAATAACAGCATCACAAGGGAAACAGATGGGTAATGACAGCATCACAAGGGAAAGGGAAACAGATGGGTAATAACAGCATCACAAGGGAAACAGATGGGTAATAACAGCATCACAAAGGAAACAGATGGGTAATAACAGCATCACAAGGGAAACAGATGGGTAATAACAGCATCACAAGGGAAACAGATGGGTAATAACAGCATCACAAAGGAAACAGATGGGTAATAACAGCATCACAAGGGAAACAGATGGGTAATAACAGCATCACAACAGCTATTTATTTCCTCAGGAGACCCGTTTGTACTGACTGACCTGATGCAGTTGGAGTGGGTCATTATGCACCGTTCCTACAGACAGCTACCGATGGAACCTTTCCTCTCTCCCTCTCTCGCTCTTACTCTCTCTTTCTTTATCGCTGTCTCTCTCTCTCTCTCTCTGTGTATGTGTTTCCCTCTGTGTGTGTGTGTCTGCTACAGTACTCACTGAAGTCTCCAGTAAGGAACAGGGCCTCCGCGGCTGGGGCCCACTCCCTCAACACCAGTCTGTTGTCAGCCATGCGGTTCACGCCAAAGGTCCTGTAGCTTCTAGTGAACTGATCAAAGCCCCCTTCTGCCTCCTCCAGAAGGAACAGACGCTTCTCAAACAGCCCATACCTGAGAGACACAGAGAGAGAGAGAGAGAGAGACACACAGAGAGAGAGACACACAGAGAGAGAGAGAAGAGAGAAGGGGACACATACAGACAGACACAGAGGAGAGAGGAGAGAGAGAGAGCAAGAGACAGACAGACAGACAGAGAGAGTGTCGTTAATAACAGAGAAGGAACTGGGAAAGATCACAACTCCCCTCAACTAAATCATGGATAGAATCAGCATGGTCAATAACAGTAAATAGGAAGCAATATTAATGACTCAGGCCAAGACCTAAAATACTAGAGCTGTGTTGATCAGTGTTCAGGCGTCACAGGACTATAGGAGATGTGTTGATCAGTGTTCAGGCGTCACAGGACTATAGGAGATGTGTTGATCAGTGTTCAGGTGTCACAGGACTATCGGAGATGTGTTGATCAGTGTTCAGGTGTCACAGGACTATCGGAGATGTGTTGATCAGTGTCAAGGCGTCACAGGACTATAGGAGATGTGTTGACCAGTGTTCAGGTGACACAAGACTATAGGAGATGTGTTGATCAGTGTTCAGGTGACACAGGACTATAGGAGATGTGTTGATCAGTGTTCAGGTGTCACAGGACTATAGGAGATGTGTTGACCAGTGTTCAGGCGTCACAAGACTATAGGAGATGTGTTGATCAGTGTTCAGGTGTCACAGGACTATCGGAGATGTGTTGATCAGTGTTCAGGTGACACAGGACTATAGGAGATGTGTTGACCAGTGTTCAGGTGACACAAGACTATAGGAGATGTGTTGATCAGTGTTCAGGTGACACAAGACTATAGGAGATGTGTTGACCAGTGTTCAGGCGTCACAAGACTATAGGAGATGTGTTGACCAGTGTTCAGGCGTCACAAGACTATAGGAGATGTGTTGATCAGTCTATGGTTGCATTCCACATATGGTTGCATCCCACATCCACCACCCAAAGGACATCCAGCCAACTTGACAACTGTGGGAACCATTGGAGTCAACATGAGACAGTGGAACACTAAAATAGTCAAATTCACACACTTATCAAGAGAACATCCCTGGTCATCCCTACAGCCTCTGATCTGACTGACTCGCTAAACAGAGAACAACCCTGGTCATCCCTACTGGCTCTGATCTGGTGGACTCACTAAACAGAGAACAACCCTGGTCATCCCTACTAGTCTCTGATCTGGAGGACTCACTAAACAGAGAACAACCCTGGTCATCCCTACTAGTCTCTGATCTGGAGGACTCACTAAACAGAGAACATCCCTGATCCTCCCTACAGCCTCTGATCTGACTGACTCGCTAAACAGAGAACAACGCTGGTCATCCCTACTAGTCTCTGATCTGGTGGACTCACTAAACAGAGAACAACCCTGGTCATCCCTACTAGTCTCTGATCTGGAGGACTCACTAAACAGAGAACATCCCTGGTCATCCCTACTAGTCTCTGATCTGGAGTACTCACTAAACAGAGAACATCCCTGGTCATCCCTACTAATCTCTGATCTGGAGGACTCACTAAACAGAGAACATCCCTGATCCTCCCTACTGCCTCTGATCTGGTGGACTCACTAAACAGAGAACATCCCTGGCCATCCCTACTAGTCTCTGATCTGGAGGACTCACTAAACAGAGAACATCCCTGGTCATCCCTACTAGTCTCTGATCTGGAGGACTCACTAAACAGAGAAGATCCCTGATCCTCCCTACTGCCTCTGATCTGGTGGACTCACTAAACAGAGAACATCCCTGGTCATCTCTACTGCCTCTGATCTGGAGGACTCACTAAACAGAGAACGTCCCTGGTCATCCCTACTGCCTCTGATCTGACTGTCTCACTAAACAGAAATACTTTGCTTGTAAAGTACCATTTAAAATGGAGGCTAGCTATAGCTGGGTAGACTGCCGTAAATGGAGGCTAGCAATAGCTGGGTAGACTGCCCTAAATGGAGGCTACCTATAGCTGGGTAGACTGCCCTAAATGGAGGCTAGCTATAGCTGGGTAGACTGCCCTAAAATGGAGGCTAGCTATAGCTGGGTAGACTGCCCTAAAATGGAGGCTAGCTATAGCTGGGTAGACTGCCCTAAAATGGAGGCTAGCTATAGCTGGGTAGACTGCCCTAAAATGGAGGCTAGCTATAGCTGGGTAGACTGCCCTAAAATGGAGGCTAGCTATAGCTGGGTAGACTGCCCTAAAATGGAGGCTAGCTATAGCTGGGTAGACTGCCCTAAAATGGAGGCTAGCTATAGCTGGGTAGACTGCCCTAAAATGGAGGCTAGCTATAGCTGGGTAGACTGCCCTAAATGGAGGCTAGCTAAAGCTGGGTAGACTGCCCTAAATGGAGACTAGCTATAGCTGGGTAGACTGCCGTAAATGGAGGCTAGCAATAGCTGGGTAGACTGCCCTAAATGGAGGCTAGCTATAGCTGGGTAGACTGCCCTAAAATGGAGGCTAGCTATAGCTGGGTAGACTGCCCTAAAATGGAGGCTAGCTATAGCTGGGTAGACTGCCCTAAATGGAGGCTAGCTATAGCTGGGTAGACTGCCCTAAATGGAGGCTAGCTATAGCTGGGTAGACTGCCCTAAATGGAGGCTAGCTATAGCTGGGTAGACTGCCCTAAATGGAGGCTAGCTATAGCTGGGTAGACTGCCCTAAAATGGAGGCTAGCTATAGCTGGGTAGACTGCCCTAAAATGGAGGCTAGCTATAGCTGGGTAGACTGCCCCAAAATGGAGGCTAGCTATAGCTGGGTAGACTGCCCTAAAATGGAGGCTAGCTATAGCTGGGTAGACTGCCCTAAAATGGAGGCTAGCTATAGCTGGGTAGACTGCCCTAAATGGAGGCTAGCTATAGCTGGGTAGACTGCCGTAAATGGAGGCTAGCAATAGCTGGGTAGACTGCCCTAAATGGAGGCTACCTATAGCTGGGTAGACTGCCCTAAATGGAGGCTAGCTATAGCTGGGTAGACTGCCCTAAAATGGAGGCTAGCTATAGCTGGGTAGACTGCCCTAAAATGGAGGCTAGCTATAGCTGGGTAGACTGCCCTAAAATGGAGGCTAGCTATAGCTGGGTAGACTGCCCTAAAATGGAGGCTAGCTATAGCTGGGTAGACTGCCCTAAAATGGAGGCTAGCTATAGCTGGGTAGACTGCCCTAAAATGGAGGCTAGCTATAGCTGGGTAGACTGCCCTAAAATGGAGGCTAGCTATAGCTGGGTAGACTGCCCTAAAATGGAGGCTAGCTATAGCTGGGTAGACTGCCCTAAATGGAGGCTAGCTATAGCTGGGTAGACTGCCCTAAATGGAGGCTAGCTATAGCTGGGTAGACTGCCCTAAAATGGAGGCTAGCTATAGCTGGGTAGACTGCCCCAAAATGGAGGCTAGCTATAGCTGGGTAGACTGCCCCAAAATGGAGGCTAGCTATAGCTGGGTAGACTGCCCTAAAATGGAGGCTAGCTATAGCTGGGTAGACTGCCCTAAATGGAGGCTAGCTATAGCTGGGTAGACTGCCCTAAATGGAGGCTAGCTATAGCTGGGTAGACTGCCCTAAATGGAGGCTAGCTATAGCTGGGTAGACTGCCCTAAATGGAGGCTAGCTATAGCTGGGTAGACTGCCCTAAATGGAGGCTAGCTATAGCTGGGTAGACTGCCCTAAATGGAGGCTAGCTATAGCTGGGTAGACTGCCCTACATGGAGGCTAGCTATAGCTGGGTAGACTGCCCTAAATGGAGGCTAGCTATAGCTGGGTAGACTGCCCTACATGGAGGCTATAGGTAGGCTTAGAACACAGTCAATGTAACACACACAAACACAATATTAATGCTATAGCCAAGAGGTTGGTGAGCTATATGCGGACGTGGTTGTTGCAATATCAACCCCATATATAGTATTCAGTCTAAAATGTAGATCTATCTGAGTAGCCTCTTGCTTTACCTTGGACCGCATTCGAGGGCATTCAAAATCAATACATGAACATCATTATACAAGATGGATAGGCTGTCTTGCAAAGAGCATTCATATTTTAACACCTGCCACACATCAACATGCTATAAGCCATAGACACTGCTCACAAAAATGATCCTAATTTTAGTCACCGTTACTGTGTAAAGGCAGTTATGCTCTTACATGTGTTTTAATTCATATATTATTTTTAATCAAACGATATCTACCCGAATATGTCCCTATAAGCTCTCCCGTACGGGGTCACCATGTCGCCAGGACACCATGCCATCATGCCGCCAGGACACCATGCCAACAGGACACCATGTCACTACATTACCAGGACACCATGTCACCAGGACACCATGTCACTACATTACCAGGACACCATGTCATTACATTACCAGGACACCATGTCACTACATTACCAGGACACCATGTCACCAGGACACCATGTCACTACATTACCAGGACACCATGCCATCATGCCGCCAGGACACCATGTCGCCAGGACACCATGTCACTACATTACCAGGACACCATGTCACCAGGACACCATGTCACTACATTACCAGGACACCATGTCACTACGTCACCAGGACACCATGTCACCAGGACACCATGTCGCCAGGACACCATGTCACTACATTACCAGGACACCATGTCACTACATTACCAGGACACCATGTCACCAGGACACCATGTCACCAGGACACCATGTCACTACATTAGCAGGACACCATGTCACTACATTACCAGGACACCATGTCACCAGGACACCATGTCACTACAGTGCCTTGCGAAAGAATTCACCCCCTTGGTGTTTTTCCTATTTTGTTGCATTACAACCTGTAATTTAAATAGATTTTTATTTGTATTTCATGTAATGGACATACACAAAATAGTCCAAATTGGTGAAGTGAAAAAAATTACTTGTTTCCAAAAATAAATAAAAAAGGTGTGTGCATATCTATTCCCCCCTTTACTATGAAGTACCTAAATAAGATCTGGTGTGGAGGTCGACCGAGTATGATTTTTCAACGCTGATACCGATACCAATTATAGGAGGACCAAAAAAAAAGCCGATGCCGATTGGTCTGACAATTTTTTTAATACATTTGGAATAATGACAATTACAACAATACTGAATGAACACTTATTAACTTAATATAATACATCAATAAAATCCATTTAGCCTCAAATAAATAATGAAACATGTTCAATTTGGTTTAAATAATGCAAAAACAAAGTGTTGGAGAATAAAGTAAAAGTGCAATATGTGCCATGTAAGAAAGCTAACATTTAAGTTCCTTGCTCAGAACATGAGAACATATGAAAGATGGTGGTTCCTTTTAACATGAGTCTTCAATATTCCCAGGTAAGAAGTTTTAGGTTGTAGTTATTATAGGAATTATAGGACTATTTCTCTCTATACCATTTGTATTTCATTAACCTTTGACTATTGGATATTCTTATAGGCACTTTAGTATTGCCAGTGTAACAATACAGCTTCCGTCCCTCTCCTCACCCCTACCTGGGCTCGTACCACCAACACATCGACAACATCCACCCTCGAAGCATCGTTACCCATACAGAACAACTACTCCAAGTCTCAGAGCGAGTGATGTTTGAAACTATTAGCACGCACCCCGCTAACTAGCTAGCCATTTCACATCGGTTACACCAGCCTAATCTCGGGAGTTGATAGGCTTGAAGTCATAAACAACGCAATGCTTGACGCACAACGAAGTGCTGTTTGAATGAATACTTAAGAGCCTGCTGCTGCCTACCATCGCTCAGTCAGACTGCTCTATCAAATCATAGACTTAATTATGACATAACAACACACAGAAATACGAGCCTTCGGTCATTAATATGGTCGAATCCGGAAACTATCAACTCGAAAACAAGACGTTTATTCTTTCAGTGAAATACGGATCCGTTACGTATTTTATCTAACGGGTGGCATCCATCAGTCTAAATATTCCTGTTAACATTGAAGGTTGTGCAATGTCATGTCATAATTACGTAATATTCTGGCAAATTAGGCGGCCCAAACGGTTGCATATAACCGGACTCTGTTGTAACGACTCTCGTCGGTGGAAGGAGAGGAGGACCAAACGGTTGCATATAACCGGACTCTGTTGTAACGACTCTCGTCGGTGGAAGGAGAAGAGGACCAAACGGTTGCATATAACCGGACTCTGTTGTAACGACTCTCGTCGGTGGAAGGAGAGGAGGACCAAACGGTTGCATATAACCGGACTCTGTTGTAACGACTCTCGTCGGTGGAAGGAGAGGAGGACCAAACGGTTGCATATAACCGGACTCTGTTGTAACGACTCTCGTCGGTGGAAGGAGAGGAGGACCAAACGGTTGCATATAACCGGACTATGTTGTAACGACTCTCGTCGGTGGAAGGAGAAGAGGACCAAACGGTTGCATATAACCGGACTCTGTTGTAACGACTCTCGTTGGTGGAAGGAGAGGAGGACCAAACGGTTGCATATAACCGGACTCTGTTGTAACGACTCTCGTCGGTGGAAGGAGAAGAGGACCAAACGGTTGCATATAACCTGACTATGTTGTAACGACTCTCGTCGGTGGAAGGAGAGGAGGACCAAAGCGCAGCGTGGTACGTTGCCATATTTAGTGGAATACTTTTTCAATACGAACAAAAAACAATAAACAGACGAAAACCGACGAAGCTACAGTCCTGAACTTGTGAACATAGAATACATGAACGCAATCACCCACCAACAAAAGTGAAAACAGGCTACCTTAATATGGTTCCCAATCAGAGACAATGCAAAACACCTGCCTCTGATTGAGAACCATATCAGGCCAATCAGACAAACCTAACATAGACTATACCCACCCAGCCCACGTCCTGACCAACTAAATAAAAGACAAAACAAAGGAAATAAGGTCAGGAACGTGACAGAAATGACACAATTTCACCTGGTTAATATTGCCTGCTAACCTGGATTTCTTTTAGCTAAATATGCATGTTTAAAAATATATACTTCTGTGTATTGATTTTAAGAAAGGCATTGATGTTTATGGTTAGGTACACATTGGAGCAAGGACAGTCCTTTTTCACGAATACGCACAGCATCGTTAACTAGTGATTATGATTAATTGATTGATTGATTGATTGATTGATTGGTTTTTATCAGATAAGTTTAATGCTAGCTGGAAACTTACCTTGGCTTCTACTGCATTCGCGTAACAGGCAGGCTCCTTGTGGAGTGCAATGAGAGGCAGGTGGTTAGAGCGTTGGACTAGTTAACCGTAGGGCTGCAAGATTGAATCCCCAAGCTGACAAGGTAAAAAATATATTTAAGTAGTTAAAAGATTAAATAAAGGTGTTAAAAAATATAATAATCTGTGTCCAAAAATACCAATTTCCGATTGTTATGAAAACTCTAAAAACCTAAATAAAAATCGGCCATTCCGATTAAATCGGTCGACCTCTAATCTGTGCCAATCAATTACCTTCAGATGTCACATAAATAGTTAAATAAAGTTCACCTGTGTGCAATCTAATGTCACATGATCTCAGTATACACACACACACACACACACACACACACACACACACACATTCTGAAAGGCCGCAGAGTCTGCAACACCACTAAGCAGGGGACACCACCAAGTAAGTGGCCCTATGAAGACCAAGGAGCTCTCCAAACAGGTCAGGGACAAAGATGTGGAGAAGTACAGATCGGGTTTGAGTTACAAAAAAATATCACAAACATTTTTTCCCACGGCGCACCAATTAAATCCATTATTTAAAACATGGAAAGAACATGGCACCACAACAAACCTGCCAAGAGAGGGCCGCCCACCAAAACTCACAGACCAGGCAAGGGCATTAATCAGAGAGGCAACAAAGAGACCAAAGATAACCCTGAAGGAGCTGCAAAGCTCCACAACGGAGATTGGAGTATCTGTCCATAGGACCACTTTAAGCCATATACTCCACAGAGCTGGGCTTAGTGGAAGAGTGGCCAGAAAAATGCCATTGCTTAAAGAAAAAAATAAGTAAACAAATTTGGTGTTCACCAAAAGGCATGTGGGAGACTCTCAAACATATGAAAGAAGGTACTCTGGTCAGATGAGACTAAAATGTAGCTTTTTGGTCATCAAGGAAAATGCTATGTCTGGCACAAACCCAACACCTCATCACCCAGAGAATATCATCCCCACAGTGAAGCATGGTGGTGGCAGCATCATGCTGTGGGGATGGTTTTCATCGGCAGGGACTAGGAAACCGGACAGAATTGAAGGAATGATGGGTGGCACTAAATACAGGCAAATACTTGAGGGAAACCTGTTTCAGTCTTCCAGAGATTTGAGACTGGGACAGAGGTTCACCTTCCAGCAGGACAATGACCCTAAGCATACTGCTAAAGCAACACTCGAGTGGTTTAAGGGGAAACCTTTAAATATCTTGGAACGGCCTAGTCAAAGCCTAGATCTCAATCCAATTGAGAATCTGTGGTATGACAGCAATCTGTACACCAGCGGAATCCATCCAACTTGAAGGAGCTGGAGCAGTTTTGCCCTGAAGAATGGGCAAAAATCCCAGTGGCTAGATGTACCAAGCTTATAGAGACTTGCAGCTGTAATTGCTGTAAAAGGTGGCTCTACAAAGTATTGACATTGGGAGGGTGAAAAACTTGACCGTGCCTAACTATTCTGTTTTTTGGTCTTATTCGTTTCACAATAAAAAAACATTTGCATCTTCAAAGTGGTAAGCATGTTGTGTAAATCAAATGATGATACAACCCCCCCCCAGAAATCCATTTTAATTCCAGGTTGTAAGCCAACAACATAGGAAAAATGCAAAGGGGCCACAGTAGTTAAATAGTCCTACATGACATCACCATGTCACTATGTTGTGGCTGACCAGCTAAACCGTTGGTTTATTTTGACACTGGAGAGTATAAACTAACTTCTTCATCATCATCATTTATCATGTTAGTTCCTCCTTTCCAGCTGCTGTCCAGATCAGATTCTCCCTGCAGGATGCCCTATAGTCTACAGAGAGGAGAGAGTATCCTAGCCAGCTGCTGTCCAGATCAGATGGTCCCCTGCAGGATCAGAATGTCCCCTGCAGGATCAGATTGTCCTAGCCAGCTGGATGAAAAACACTCTCCTCGTTTTTTCTCTGCATGCTCTCCCTCATCCCTTCCTCCCCGACTCCACTCTCTGTCGCTCTCCACTCTGAATCTCAAATCGATAACAATGCTTAGTGCTCCCATACCTGCGGTGTCACCATTTCAGAATACATGTTCTGGCAGCCCTGTGGAGAGCCTTTCCAGAGGACAAGGAGATGAGGAGAGGTGAGGAGGATTCAGTTAAGGATGGCTCCTGGCTCTGCATTAATAGTCATGGTTATGATTAGAACAAACTAAGTGCTGGGGGGGATAGTCTGGCTGGCTGGGTGCTGTGTGTTTCTATAGTCCTGCTAATCTAGAACCTCTTCTTCTGGCCCTGCTGGCATGATTAGACAAGAGATGAGAAGACAGTGTGTGTGTGTGTGTCTCAAATTGCACCCTATTACCTATACAGTGCGCTACTTTAGGGCAGAGCCCTGAACATGCCCTATGGGCCCTGGTCAAAAGTAGTGCACTATGTAAGGAATAAGGTTCTGTCAAAACTAGTGCACTAATGTAAGGAATAGTGCCCCAATTGGGACATAACCATCAAGATCAGACCCCGCATCACAATCACATTCAAGGTGACTTCAAGGTTCCATTCCAAATCACACCCTATTCCATATATAGTGCACTACTTTTGACCAGAGCCCCACTAAATAAGAAATAGGGTGCTATTTGGGACATATACTAAAAGACATCTGATTTCCCTAAACTTGCTGCTAACACAAAATCTAAACTTCCCCTCACCTGCTTATTAGTAATAACGAGTAATACAATTAGGCCAGCCTCTGACTGTCCTCTGTTTCTCCTCTCGCTCCCTCTCAAGGTGTGATCTCTGTGTCCTCTCTCTCTCTCAAGGTGTGATCTGTGTCCTCTCTCTCTCTCTCAAGGTGTGATCTGTGTCCTCTCTCCCTCTCAAGGTGTGATCTGTGTCCTCTCTCTCTCTCTCAAGGTGTGATCTGTGTCCTCTCTCTCTCTCTCAAGGTGTGATCTCTGTCCTCTCTCTCTCTCTCAAGGTGTGATCTCTGTGTCCTCTCGCTCTCTCTCAAGGTGTGATCTCTGTGTCCTCTCTCTCTCTCTCAAGGTGTGATCTGTGTCCTCTCTCTCTCTCTCAAGGTGTGATCTGTGTCCTCTCTCTCTCTCTCAAGGTGTGATCTGTGTCCTCTCTCTCAAGGTGTGATCTCTGTCCTCTCTCTCTCTCTCTCTCAAGGTGTGATCTGTGTCCTCTCTCTCTCTCAAGGTGTGATCTCTGTGTCCTCTCTCTCTCTCTCAAGGTGTGATCTCTGTCCTCTCTCTCTCTCAAGGTGTGATCTCTGTCCTCTCTCTCTCTCTCAAGGTGTGATCTGTGTCCTCTCTCTCTCTCAAGGTGTGATCTGTGTCCTCTCTCTCTCTCTCAAGGTGTGATCTCTGTCCTCTCTCTCTCTCTCAAGGTGTGATCTCTGTCTCTCTCTCTCTCAAGGTGTGATCTGTGTCCTCTCTCTCTCTCAAGGTGTGATCTGTGTCTCTCTCTCTCTCAAGGTGTGATCTGTGTCCTCTCTCAAGGTGTGATCTCTCAAGGTGTGTCCTCTCTCTCTCTCTCTCTCTCTCAAGGTGTGATCTCTGTCCTCCTCTCTCTCTCAAGGTGGATCTGTGTCTCTCTCTCTCTCTGTGATCCTCTCTCTCTCTCTCTCAAGGTGTGATCTGTGTCCTCTCTCTCTCTCTCAAGGTGTGATCTGTGTCCTCTCTCTCTCTCTCAAGGTGTGATCTGTGTCCTCTCTCTCTCTCTCTCAAGGTGTGATCTGTGTCCTCTCTCTCTCTCTCAAGGTGTGATCTGTGTCCTCTCTCAAGGTGTGATCTCTGTGTCCTCTCTCTCTCTCAAGGTGTGATCTCTGTGTCTCTCTCTCTCTCTCTCTCAAGGTGTGATCTCGGTGTCCTCTCTCTCTCTCTCTCTCAAGGTGTGATCTCTGTGTCCTCTCTCTCTCTCTCTCAAGGTGTGATCTCTGTGTCCTCTCTCTCTCTCTCTCTCAAGGTGTGATCTCTGTGTCCTCTCTCTCTCTCAAGGTGTGATCTGTGTCCTCTCTCTCTCTCTCTCAAGGTGTGATCTCTGTGTCCTGTCTCTCTCTCAAGGTGTGATCTGTGTCCTCTCTCTCTCTCAAGGTGTGATCTCTGTCCTCTCTCTCAAGGTGTGATCTCTGTGTCCTCTCTCTCTCTCTCTCTCTCAAGGTGTGATCTCTGTGTCTCTCTCTCTCTCAAGGTGTGATCTGTGTCCTCTCTCTCTCTCTCTCTCTCTAGGTGTGATCTCTGTGTCCTCTCTCTCTCTCTCTCTCTCTCAAGGTGTGATCTGTGTCCCCTCTCTCTCTCTCTCAAGGTGTGATCTCTGTGTCCTCTCTCTCTCTCTCTCTCTCTCTCAAGGTGTGATCTGTGTCCTCTCTCTCTCTCTCTCTCTCAAGGTGTGATCTCTGTGTCCTCTCTCTCTCTCTCTCTCAAGGTGTGATCTGTGTCCTCTCTATCTCTCTCTCTCAAGGTGTGATCTCTGTGTCCTCTCTCTCTCAAGGTGTGATCTCTGTGTCCTCTCTCTCTCTCTCTCTCTCAAGGTGTGATCTCTGTGTCCTCTCTCTCTCTCTCAAGGTGTGATCTCTGTATCTCTCTCTCAAGGTGTGATCTCTGTGTCCACATCCATTTTGCATTATTCTTCATTATTTTATGACAATGTATATTGTACAAATTGTTGCTTTGGCAATATTAAAAATGCAAATGTTTTTTTTATGCCAAGAAATCAGCTTGAGAGAGGAGAGAGAGAGGACAGAGACGACACAGAGCGAGAGAAGGTTCCAGAGTTCCAAATTGAGTAGCAGCTGCTGGAGAAAAAAAAGAGCTCCTACAAATATTGAAATGGTGTGAAGTAGATTGTAAAAACAAAAAGAAAGCTGCAAGACTGAATGGAAGACAAAACAAGCAACACATGAAGGATTGTGGAAAAAAAAAAAAAAAATATATATATATATATCTTATAAAATTGTGCAGCTATTTTAGCTAGCTGGATTGTCTACCAGTTGCTAAGCAAGGTAAAAATCTGTCGTTCTGCCCCCTGAACAAGGCAGTTTAACCCACTGTTCCTAGGGCATCATTGAAAACAAGAATTTGTTCTTAATTAACTGACTTGCCTTGTTACAAAAAGGAAAAATAAAACATAAATAAAAATTACTAGGGATTCTCCTAAAACAAAAGCTAACAAAAAAATAGCTAGTTAACAACACAATAGATAGACAGGACATGAAAGCAAACCGTTCTCTGAAGACACTAATATTGCAACATTGTAGCCAACAACACCAGCATTACAATGGAAATTGTTTACACAACAGAAAGCTAAAAGAAACGTTTAATGATGGGACAGAACCATGCACGCATCTTTACAAGTTGCAAAACCAAGAACAAATTAACTATTTAATACCAAACGAGGACACATATGGAAAATGGTTATTTGCAACTATTTCCCTTTTCTCAAAAACAAAGAAAAAGAGGCATCAGCCTCAGGATGTCAGATCAGCATTTTTCTTTAAGAAGCTGACCAGAGCAACACATATCAAACAGTCAATTTATACAGTACTGTATTGATACAAGGCAATGATTCAAGACTCCGGGCTTTTGAGGATGTGTTTCAGAAGCTGAGGAGAAAGTAAAAAGAGGGAGATGGAGAAAAGCAGGCCCCAACAGCCTCTGTGACCCAGGGAGATGGAGAAAAGCAGGCCCCAAAGCCTCTGTGACCCAGGGAGATGGAGAAAAGCAGGCCCCAACAGCCTCTGTGACCCAGGGAGATGGAGAAAAGCAGGCCCCAACAGCCTCTGTGACCCAGGGAGATGGAGAAAAGCAGGCCCCAACAGCCTCTGTGACCCAGGGAGATGGAGAAAAGCAGGCCCCAACAGCCTCTGTGACCCAGGGAGATGGAGAAAAGCAGGCCCCAACAGCCTCTGTGACCCAGGGAGATGGAGAAAAGCAGGCCCCAACAGCCTCTGTGACCCAGGGAGATGGAGAAAAGCAGGCCCCAACAGCCTCTGTGACCCAGGGAGATGGAGAAAAGCAGGCCCCAACAGCCTCTGTGACCCAGGGAGATGGAGAAAAGCAGGCCCCAACAGCCTCTGTGACCCAGGGAGATGGAGAAAAGCAGGCCCCAACAGCCTCTGTGACCCAGGGAGATGGAGAAAAGCAGGCCCCAACAGCCTCTGTGACCCAGCAAGGACAACACTGTCAAGGAAGAGAACGTTCAGCAGAGCATCTATTGCTGATACAAAACCACATTTGGCTAAAACATGTACAATCTATTGTGACAATGATGTTTACATATGTGCAGTTTATGCTCCTCCTTCAGATTCATCATATTATGAGGATCAGTTTTTCATACAGAAATCATTACATTTCAGACAGAGGCTAACGTGCTTCTTTGTGGAGATTTCAATGCAAGAACAGGTTCTGAGCCTGACTACACTGATGCAGAGGTAACCACAACATATTTGGACACCCCTCCTTGTACAGTAGCCCTATTATAAATAATAGAAACAGTCCTGACCAAATACTGAACAAAAAATGGGAAGGAGTTAGTGCATCTCTGTCGAGGCCTGTACATGCCTAATGGTAGACTCAGAGGGGTCTTTTTAGGTCGCTTTACTTACTGCTCAGCTCTTGGGACAAGCCTAGTCAATTATGCCATCAGTGACATAGACCCCTCCTACATTAGTGCATTCACTGTCAGACTACAGACACCAGTCAGATTAACGTGCTTCTGAAATTTACCAGCAATACTCATTAAAAAAACTGCCCAATAATCTACAACATGAACCAATCGTACAGATGGGCTCCAAACAGCGCAGACAAATTCATTGAAACATTGAACTAAAATTAAATGAACTCTGAACAGGTCTTCCATAACTCACAAGACCAAACCAATAACTCACAAGACCAAACCAATAACTCACAAGACCAAAACAATAAAGAAGAAAGTGTCAAAAACATAAAAATTGCACATTCCAAAAAACAGAATCAAAAGCAAATGAGAAAACCAAAGACACAAAAAACTAAATGTTTCTGAAAAATGGTTTGATAACATTTAAAACAATTAGAAAACATCAAAAACAGAAGCAGCAGAACAACCCAGAGCTACACTATGAATACTAGGAAATTCTGAAACAGTAGAAACACACAATGAAAACACAAGAAATTGAATTACAAACTCAGCAAAAAAAGGAAATGTCCTCTCATTGGCAACTGCGTTTATTTTCAGCAAACTTAACGTGTAAATATTTGTATGAACATAACAAGATTCAACAACTGAGACATAACCTGAACAAGTTCCACAGACATGTGACTAACAGAAATGGAATAATGTGTCCCTGAACAAAGGGGGGGATGGTCAAAATCAAAAGTAACAGTCAGTATCTGGTGTGGCCACCAGCTGCATTAAGTACTGCAGTGCATCCCCTTCTCATGGACTGCACCAGATTTGCCAGTTGTTGCTGTGAGATGTTACCCCACTCTTCCACCAAGGGACCTTGTTCCAAAGGGGGGGGGTCCAATAGCTCTAGCCCTCACCCTCCGATCCAACAGGTCCCAGATGTGAGATCCGGGCTCTTCGCTGGCCATGGCAGAACACTGACATTCCTGTCTTGCAGGAAATCACGCACAGAACGAGCAGTATTGCTGGTGGCATCGTCATGCTGGAGGTCATGTCAGGATAAGACTGCAGGAAGGGTACTACATGAGGGAGGAGGATGTGTTCCCTGTAACGCACAGCGTTGAGATTGCCTGCAATGACAGCAAGCTCAGTCCGATGATGCTGTGACACACCGCCCCCAGACCATGACGGACCCTCCACCTCCAAATCGATCCCGCTCCAGAGTACAGGCCTCGGTGTAAAGCTCATTCCTTTGACGATATAAACACGAATCTGACCATCACCCCTGGGGAGACAAAACCGTGACTCGTCAGTGAAGAGCACTTTTTCCCACTCCTGTCTGGTCCAGCAACGGTGGGTTTGTGCCCAAAGGCGACGTTGTTGCCGGTGATGTCTGGTGAGGACCTGCCTTACAACAGGCCTACTGCAGCCTATTGCAGACAGTCTGAGCACTGATGGAGGGATTGTGCATTCCTGTTGTTGCCATCCTGTACCTATTCCGCAGGTGTGATGTTCAGATGTACCGATCCTGAGCAGATGTTGTTACACATGGTCTGCCACTGCGAGGACGATCAGCTGTCCGTCATGTCTCCCTGTAGCGCCATTTTAGGCGTCTCACAGTACGGACATTGCAATTCATTGCCCTGGCCACATCTGCTGTCCTCATGCCTCCTTGCAGGATGCCTAAGGCACATTCACACAGATGAGCAGGGACCCTGGGCAGTAGTCAGTAGAAAGGCCTCTTTAGTGTCCTACATTTCCATAACTGTGACCTTAATTGCCAACCGTCTGTAAGCTGTTCGTGTCTTAATGATCGTTCCACAGGTGCATGTTCATTAATTATTTAATGGGAAACAGTATTTAAACCCTTTACAATGAAGATCTGTGAAGTTATTTGGATTTTTACAAATTATCTTTGAAGGACAGGGTCCTGAAAAAGGGACATTCCTTTTTTTGCTGAGTTTACCAATAAGACACTTGATGAAATTGGAAAACGCAATTGACCGGAGTCAGTTCTGGGACATGTGGAACAATTTAATCATTTTGAATGGTACATCACAGTACTGACCATACACACACAACCACACACACACACACACACACACAACCACACACACACACACAACCACACACACACACACAACCACACACACACACACACACACACACACACACACACACACTAATAAACACATCCACAAAAAAATCTTTGCTTGTTTTATTGACTTTTAAAAAGCATTTGATTCTGTTTGGCACGAAGGGGCATTCTTCAGATTTTCCAAAGTGGACTCAATCAAATTTATGAACACAGAAAACAAGTGTGGACTAACAACTAAAAAAACAACACAGAACAGAACTACTTTCCCAGCGTTGAAGTGTGAAGACAAGGCTGAAGTTTGAGTCCAAACCTTTTCAACATTTAAATGAATTAGCAGACATGTTGGACCATTCTTCCAGCCCCAGGACTCACACTATGTGACACAGAGGTAAAATACCTGCTATATGTTGATGATTTGGTTCCAATAGCTCTTTACAGAAGTGAGGTTTGGGGGCCACTCAATACACTGGACTTTAAAATGTGGGAGAAACATCCAATTAAAGCCGTACATGCAGAACTATGTTGGAACATTCTAGAAGTCTAAAGAAATACACCAACTAATGCAAGTCGGGCAGAACTATGCTGTTTTCCAGTGGTAATGAAAGAACAAACCAAAAAAAGATCATTACAATTTTGGCTACACCTAAATTCAAGTCTCCAATTTAAAACACAAGAGCCGAGCCCAGAAACAAGCCCTCTCAGTAAGCTAGTATTGGACCTAACCAACCAAGCTGACACCAGCACTGATTCAAAAAAGACTAAAAAAAAAATTCAAATAAACTAAATCAATAACAATCAAAAGGACTGAAATTTACAACATTGGAAAAACGAAACAAAATCCCAAAGCCGACTAAATTGCTATCTGGCTCTGAACAGAAAATATGAATTGGCTGATTATCTCTACTCTGTCAGAGATACGAAGCAGAGACAGATCCTTACCAAGTACAGGCTGAGTGACCAATTGGCAATAGAAACCGGCAGACATAAAAAGACCTGGCTACCCAAAGAGGAGCGTGGACGTGGTCACTGCACCACAGGGGAGGTAGAAACAGAGATGCACTTTCTCCTTTACTGTGAGAAATATTCCTCACCAAGAGATTTTACTACATTTATTCAAACATTTTTACTTATTAAACCAATTGGAAAAACTAAAGATATTCCTGGGTGAAGGAGCAACGGCTTCTCTTTCCTAACATATCCTGCATAGTAAGCAGTAACCAGCTTCTCTTTCCTTCCATATCCTGCATAGTAAGCAGTAACCAGCTGCTCTTTCCTTCCATATCCTGCATAGTAAGCAGTAACCAGCTTCTCTTTCCTTCCATATCCTGCATAGTAAGCAGTAACCAGCTTCTCTTTCCTTCCATATCCTGCATAGTAAGCAGTAACCAGCTTCTCTTTCCTAACATATCCTGCATAGTAAGCAGTAACCAGCTTCTCTTTCCTTCCATATCCTGCATAGTAAGCAGTAACCAGCTTCTTTCCTTCCATATCCTGCATAGTAAGCAGTAACCAGCTTCTCTTTCCTTCCATATCCTGCATAGTAAGCAGTAACCAGCTTCTCTTTCCTTCCATATCCTGCATAGTAAGCAGTAACCAGCTTCTCTTTCCTTCCATATCCTGCATAGTAAGCAGTAACCAGCTTCTCTTTCCTAACATATCCTGCATAGTAAGCAGTAACCAGCTTCTCTTTCCTAACATATCCTGCATAGTAAGCAGTAACCAGCTTCTCTTTCCTAACATATCCTGCATAGTAAGCAGTAACCAGCTTCTTTCCTTCCATATCCTGCATAGTAAGCAGTAACCAGCTTCTCTTTCCTTCCATATCCTGCATAGTAAGCAGTAACCAGCTTCTCTTTCCTAACATATCCTGCATAGTAAGCAGTAACCTGCTTCTCTTTCCTAACATATCCTGCATAGTAAGCAGTAACCAGCTTCTTTCCTTCCATATCCTGCATAGTAAGCAGTAACCAGCTTCTCTTTCCTAACATATCCTGCATAGTAAGCAGTAACCAGCTTCTCTTTCCTTCCATATCCTGCATAGTAAGCAGTAACCAGCTTCTCTTTCCTAACATATCCTGCATAGTAAGCAGTAACCAGCTTCTCTTTCCTAACATATCCTGCATAGTAAGCAGTAACCAGCTTCTCTTTCCTTCCATATCCTGCATAGTAAGCAGTAACCAGCTTCTCATTAATAGTAGTGGTACGGGTAGTAGGGGTGATGGTAGTGATAACAATGTAATGATAGTTGTAGTAGTGATGTAATGGTGGAGATGACAGTTATAATGAAACTATAACTAGGGGGGGGGATTGTATACATTGTTGCTTTGGCAATATTGACGCCATGTTTTTCATGCCAACAAAGCAGCTTAAAATTTGAATGTTGAAAGCGAGAGGGGGGAGGACACACCATAGCAGTCAGGATGCTGTGACAACTTCCTACTCAGATTGCACCATAACAGTCAGGATGCTGTGACAACTTCCTACTCAGATTGCACCAATAACAGTCAGGATGCTGTGACAACTTCCTACTCAGATTGCACCAATAGCAGTCAGGATGCTGTGACAACTTCCTACTCAGATTGCACCATAGCAGTCAGGATGCTGTGACAACTTCCTACTCAGATTGAACTTCCTACTCAGATTGCACCGTAACAGTCAGGATGCTGTGACAACTTCCTACTCAGATTGCAGTAAACAGTCAGGATGCTGTGACAACTTCCTACTCAGATTGCAGTAAACAGTCAGGATGCTGTGACAACTTCCTACTCAGATTGAACTTCCTACTCAGATTGAACTTCCTACTCAGATTGAACTTCCTACTTGCATCATAACATGCTGACTAGACGTCATCGCACGTCCACACCAGACGCGATCAGGACACGCAGGTTGAAATATCAAAACGAACTCTGAACCAACTACATTAAATTTGGGGACAGGTCGAAAAGCATTAAACATTTATGGCAATTAAGATAGCTAGTTTGCTGTTGCTAGGTCATTTGTCCTGGGATATAAAACATTGGGTTGTTATTTTACCTAAAAAAAATGCACACGGTCCTCTACTCTGACAACTAATCCAGAGATAAAAGGGTGAGTTCCTAGTCATGCTCTCCTCCTTCAGTTCCTAGTCATGCTCTCCTCCTTCAGTTCCTAGTCATGCTCTCCTCCTTCAGTTCCTAGTCATGCTCTCCTCCTTCAGTTCCTAGTCATGCTCTCCTCCTTCAGTTCCTAGTCATGCTCTCCTCCTTCAGTTCCTAGTCATGCTCTCCTCCTAGAGTTCCTAGTCATGCTCTCCTCCTTGATCAGCACTCTACTCTGAGACACTTTTAAATACAAGCCGGGGGGCACACTGCCCCACCCTCTTCCTGGAGATCTGCCATCCTGAATGTATTCAGTCCGACCCCAACCTAACAGACCTGATTAAAGCTAGTTAAGGTCTTGGTGAACAGCCAATTCATCAAATCCGGTGTGAATTAGGGTTGGACCTACAAGGAAGAAGAGGGTTTGGCAGCTCTGGTGTAGAGGAATATTCTACCACCAGGGGTAGCCAACTCAATGTTCTGAAATCACCATATTGCTGCCCCTAAGCCTAGACACTGTTCCACAGTCAGTTTGGGGTTTTCCCTCATAAAAGTTAAGGTGCTGTATTACATTACTAGCCCTGTATTACATGAGTAGTCCTGTATTACATTAGTAGTCTATTAGTCCTGTATTATATTAGTAGTCTAGTAGTCCTGTATTATATTAGTAGTCCTGTATTATATTAGTAGTCTAGTAGTCCTGTATTATATTAGTAGTCTATTAGTCTTGTATTATATTAGTAGTCTATTAGCCCTGTATTATATTAGTAGTCCTGTATTATATTAGTAGTCTAGTAGTCCTGTATTATATTAGTAGTCCTGTATTATATTAGTAGTCCATTAGTCCTGTATTATATTAGTAGTCCCGTATTATATTAGTAGTCCCGTATTATATTAGTAGTCCCGTATTATATTAGTAGTCCCGTATTATATTAGTAGTCTATTAGTCCTGTATTATATTAGTAGTCCTGTATTATATTAGTAGTCCTGTATTATATTAGTAGTCCTGTATTATATTAGTAGTCTAGTAGTCCTGTATTATATTAGTAGTCTATTAGTCTTGTATTATATTAGTAGTCTTGTATTATATTAGCAGTCTATTAGTCTTGTATTATATTAGTAGACCTATATTATATTAGTAGTCCTGTATTATATTAGTAGTCCTGTATTATATTAGTAGTCCTGTATTATATTAGTAGTCCTGTATTATATTAGTAGTCCTGTATTATATTAGTAGTCCTGTATTATATTAGTAGTCTATTAGTCTTGTATTATATTAGTAGTCTTGTATTATATTAGCAGTCTATTAGTCTTGTATTATATTAGTAGACCTATATTATATTAGTAGTCCTGTATTATATTAGTAGTCCTGTATTATATTAGTAGTCCTGTATTATATTAGTAGTCCTGTATTATATTAGTAGTCCTGTATTATATTAGTAGTCTATTAGTCCTGTATTATATTATTAGTCCTGTATTATATTAGTAGTCCTCTATTATATTAGTAGTCTAGTAGTCCTGTATTATATTAGTAGTCTTGTATTATATTAGTAGTCTATTAGTCTTGTATTATATTATATTATTAGTCCTGTATTATATTAGTAGTCTATTAGTCTTGTATTATATTATAAGTCCTGTATTATGTTAGTAGTCTATTAGTCTTGTATTATATTAGTAGTCTATTAGTCCTGTATTATATTAGTAGTCTATTAGTCTTGTATTATATTAGTAGTCTATTAGTCTTGTATTATATTAGTAGTCTATTAGTCTTGTATTATATTAGTAGTCTATTAGTCCTGTATTATATTAGTAGTCTATTAGTCTTGTATTATATTATATTATATTATTAGTCCTGTATTATATTAGTAGTCTATTAGTCCTGTATTATATTAGTAGTCTATTAGTCCTGTATTATATTAGTAGTCTATTAGTCTTGTATTATATTATATTATTAGTCCTGTATTATATTAGTAGTCTATTAGTCTTGTATTATATTAGTAGTCTATTAGCCCTGTATTATATTAGTAGTCTATTAGTCTTGTATTATATTAGTAGTCTATTAGTCTTGTATTATATTAGTAGTCTATTAGTCTTGTATTATATTAGTAGTCCTGTATTATATTAGTAGTCTATTAGTCTTGTATTATATTAGTAGTCCTGTATTATATTAGTAGTCTAGTAGTCCTGTATTATATTAGTAGTCTATTAGTCCTGTATTATATTAGTAGTCTAGTAGTCCTGTATTACATTAGTAGTCTATTAGTCCTGTATTATATTAGTAGTCTATTAGCCCTTATTATATTAGTAGTCCTGTATTATATTAGTAGTCCTGTATTATATTAGTAGTCTTGTATTATATTAGTAGTCTATTAGTCCTGTATTATATTAGTAGTCTATTAGTCCTGTATTATATTAGTAGTCCTGTATTATATTAGTAGTCCTGTATTATATTAGTAGTCTATTAGTCCTGTATTATATTATTAGTCCTGTATTATATTAGTAGTCTTGTATTATATTAGTAGACTATTAGTCTTGTATTATATTAGTAGTCTATTAGTCTTGTATTATATTAGTAGTCTATTAGTCTTGTATTATATTAGTAGTCTATTAGTCTTGTATTATATTAGTAGACTATTAGTCTTGTATTATATTAGTAGTCTATTAGTCTTGTATTATATTAGTAGTCTATTAGTCCTGTATTATATTAGTAGTCTATTAGTCCTGTATTATATTAGTAGTCTATTAGTCTTGTATTATATTAGTAGTCTATTAGTCCTGTATTATATTAGTAGTCTATTAGTCTTGTATTATATTAGTAGTCCTGTATTATATTAGTAGTCTAGTAGTCCTGTATTATATTAGTAGTCCTGTATTATATTAGTAGTCTAGTAGTCCTGTATTATATTAGTAGTCTATTAGTCCTGTATTATATTAGTAGTCTATTAGTCTTGTATTATATTATATTATTAGTCCTGTATTATATTAGTAGTCTATTAGTCTTGCATTATATTAGTAGTCCTGTATTATATTAGTAGTCTATTAGTCTTGTATTATATTAGTAGTCCTGTATTATATTAGTAGTCCTGTATTATATTAGTAGTCCTGTATTATATTAGTAGTCTATTAGTCTTGTATTATATTAGTAGTCTATTAGTCCTGTATTATATTAGCAGTCTAGTAGTCTTGTATTATATTAGTAGTCTATTAGTCTTGTATTATATTAGTAGTCTATTAGCCCTGTATTATATTAGTAGTCTATTAGTCTTGTATTATATTAGTAGTCCTGTATTATATTAGTAGTTTATTAGTCCTGTATTATATTAGTAGTCGTCTATTAGTCTTGTATTATATTAGTAGTCTATTAGTCTTGTATTATATTAGTAGTCTATTAGTCCTGTATTATATTAGTAGTCCTGTATTATATTAGTAGTCTATTAGTCTTGTATTATATTAGTAGTCTATTAGTCCTGTATTATATTAGTAGTCCTGTATTATATTAGTAGTCTATTAGTCTTGTATTATATTAGTAGTCTATTAGTCCTGTATTATATTAGTAGTCCTGTATTATATTAGTAGTCCTGTATTATATTAGTAGTCCTGTATTATATTAGTAGTCCTGTATTATATTAGTAGTCCTGTATTATATTATTAGTCCTGTATTATATTAGTAGTCCTCTATTATATTAGTAGTCTATTAGTCTTGTATTATATTAGTAGTCTAGTAGTCCTGTATTATATTAGTAGTCTTGTATTATATTAGTAGTCTATTAGTCTTGTATTATATTATATTATTAGTCCTGTATTATATTAGTAGTCTATTAGTCTTGTATTATATTATAAGTCATGTATTATGTTAGTAGTCTATTAGTCTTGTATTATATTAGTAGTCTATTAGTCCTGTATTATATTAGTAGTCTATTAGTCTTGTATTATATTAGTAGTCTATTAGTCTTGTATTATATTATATTATTAGTCCTGTATTATATTAGTAGTCTTGTATTATATTAGTAGTCTATTAGTCTTGTATTATATTAGTAGTCTATTAGTCTTGTATTATATAGTCTATTAGTCTGTATTATATTAGTAGTCTATTAGTCTTGTATTATATTATATTATTAGTCCTGTATTATATTAGTAGTCTTGTATTATATTAGTAGTCTATTAGTCTTGTATTATATTAGTAGTCTATTAGTCCTGTATTATATTAGTAGTCTATTAGTCCTGTATTATATTAGTAGTCTATTAGTCTTGTATTATATTATATTAGTAGTCCTGTATTATATTAGTAGTCTATTAGTCCTGTATTATATTAGTAGTCTATTAGTCTTGTATTATATTATATTAGTAGTCCTGTATTATATTAGTAGTCTATTAGTCCTGTATTATATTAGTAGTCTATTAGTCCTGTATTATATTAGTAGTATATTAGTCCTGTATTATATTAGTAGTATATTAGTCCTGTATTATATTAGTAGTCTATTAGTCTTGTATTATATTAGTAGTCTATTAGCCCTGTATTATATTAGTAGTCTATTAGTCTTGTATTATATTAGTAGTCTATTAGTCTTGTATTATATTAGTAGTCTATTAGTCTTGTATTATATTAGTAGTCCTGTATTATATTAGTAGTCTATTAGTCTTGTATTATATTAGTAGTCTAGTAGTCCTGTATTATATTAGTAGTCTATTAGTCTAGTATTATATTAGTAGTCTATTAGTCCTGTATTATATTAGTAGTCTATTAGTCTTGTATTATATTAGTAGTCCTGTATTATATTAGTAGTCTAGTAGTCCTGTATTATATTAGTAGTCTATTAGTCCTGTATTATATTAGTAGTCTATTAGTCCTGTATTATATTAGTAGTCTATTAGTCTGTATTATATTAGTAGTCTATTAGTCTTGTATTATATTAGTAGTCTTGTATTATATTAGTAGTCTAGTAGTCCTGTATTATATTAGTAGTCCTAGTCTTGTATTATATTAGTAGTCCTGTATTATATTAGTAGTCTAGTAGTCCTGTATTATATTAGTAGTCTATTAGTCCTGTATTATATTAGTAGTCTATTAGTCTTGTATTATATTATATTATTAGTCCTGTATTATATTAGTAGTCTATTAGTCTTGCATTATATTAGTAGTCCTGTATTATATTAGTAGTCTATTAGTCTTGTATTATATTAGTAGTCCTGTATTATATTAGTAGTCTATTAGTCTTGTATTATATTAGTAGTCTATTAGTCCTGTATTATATTAGCAGTCTAGTAGTCTTGTATTATATTAGTAGTCTATTAGTCTTGTATTATATTAGTAGTCTATTAGCCCTGTATTATATTAGTAGTCTATTAGTCTTGTATTATATTAGTAGTCCTGTATTATATTAGTAGTCCTGTATTATATTAGTAGTTTATTAGTCCTGTATTATATTAGTAGTCGTCTATTAGTCTTGTATTATATTAGTAGTCTATTAGTCTTGTATTATATTAGTAGTCTATTAGCCCTGTATTATATTAGTAGTCTATTAGCCCTGTATTATATTAGTAGTCTATTAGTCTTGTATTATATTAGTAGTCTATTAGCCCTGTATTATATTAGTAGTCTATTAGTCTTGTATTATATTAGTAGTCTATTAGTCCCGTATTATATTAATAGTTTATTAGTCCTGTATTATATTAGTAGTCTTGTATTATATTAGTAGTCTATTAGTCTTGTATTATATTAGTAGTCCTGTATTATATTAGTAGTTTATTAGTCCTGTATTATATTAGTAGTCTTGTATTATATTAGTAGTCTATTAGTCTTGTATTATATTAGTAGTCTATTAGTCTTGTATTATATTAGTAGTCTATTAGTCTTGTATTATATTAGTAGTCTATTAGCCCCGTATTAGTAGCTGTATTTGTATCCAAGTGACCTAATGAAGTCCAATAGGGTCAGAAAGCCTGATTGATGCCAGCTTCAACCTGATTCATTACCACGGTAGTGTGGAGGGTTTGGTCGGTGACCTTCAGGCTAGCAAAGAGGAGCTCTACAACTACTAGCATGTTCAAATCAGACAACAACCATCTCTACAATCCATCTTCTCACTATTGATTTTACTTTATTAAAAAAAAACTCAATGTTGCAGCAACAGAAAAATGTCTTCAACTATGAAAGATGATAACAAGCTCATAACAAAACCAGCAAATGTGGTCCCTATAGGTCTGTATACCTCTCTCTGGTCCCTACAGGTCTGTATACCTCTCTCTGGTCCCTACAGGTCTGTATACCTCTCTCTGGTCCCTACAGGTCTGTATACCTCTCTCTGGTCCCTACAGGTCTGTATACCTCTCTCTGGTCCCTACCTCTCTCTGGTCCCTAGGTCTGTATACCTCTCTCTGGTCTGTATACCTCTCTCTGGTCCCTACCTCTCTCTGGTCCCTACAGGTCTGTATACCTCTCTCTGGTCCCTACAGGTCTGTATACCTCTCTCTGGTCCCTACTCACCTCTCTGGTCCCTAAGGTCTGTATACCTCTCTCTGGTCCCTATAGGTCTGTATACCTCTCTCTGGTCCCTACCTCTCTCTGGTCCCTAGGTCTGTATACCTCTCTCTGGTCCCTATAGGTCTGTATACCTCTCTCTGGTCCCTATAGGTCTGTATACCTCTCTCTGGTCCCTGTATACCTCTCTCTGGTCCCTACAGGTCTGTATACCTCTCTCTGGTCCCTACAGGTCTGTATACCTCTCTCTGGTCCCTACAGGTCTGTATACCTCTCTCTGGTCCCTACAGGTCTGTATACCTCTCTCTGGTCCCTACAGGTCTGTATACCTCTCTCTGGTCCCTACAGGTCTGTATACCTCTCTCTGGTCCCTACCTCTCTCTGGTCCCTACAGGTCTGTATACCTCTCTCTGGTCCCTAGGTCTGTATACCTCTCTCTGGTCCCTACAGGTCTGTATGCCTCTCTCTGGTCCCTACAGGTCTGTATACCTCTCTCTGGTCCCTATAGGTCTGTATACCTCTCTCTGGTCCCTATAGGTCTGTATACCTCTCTCTGGTCCCTATAGGTCTGTATACCTCTCTCTACAGGTCTGTCCCTATAGGTCTGTATACCCTCTCTCTGGTCCCTATAGGTCTGTATACCTCTCTCTGGTCCCTATAGGTCTGTCTGGTCCCTATAGGTCTGTATACTCTCTCTGGTCCCTATAGGTCTGTATACTCTCTCTGGTCCCTATAGGTCTGTATACCCTCTCTCTGGTCCCTATAGGTCTGTATACCTCTCTCTGGTATACCTCTCTCTGGTCCCTATAGGTCTGTATACCTCTCTCTGGTCCCTACCTCTCTCTAGGTCTGTATACCTCTCTCTGGTCCCTATAGGTCTGTATACCTCTCTCTGGTCCCTATAGGTCTGTATACCTCTCTCTGGTCCCTATAGGTCTGTACTCTCTCTGGTCCCTATAGGTCTGTATACCTCTCTCTGGTCCCTATAGGTCTACCTCTCTCTGGTCCCTATAGGTCTGGTCTGGTCCCTATAGGTCTGTATACCTCCTCTGGTCTATAGGTCTGGTCCTCTCCCTAGGTCTGTATACCTCTCTCTGGTCCCTATAGGTCTGTATACCTCTCTCTGGTCCCTATAGGTCTGTATACCTCTCTCTGGTATAGGTCTGTATACCTCTCTCTGGTCCCTATAGGTCTGTATACCTCTCTCTGGTCCCTATAGGTCTGTATACCTCTCTCTGGTCCCTATAGGTCTGTATACCTCTCTCTGGTCCCTATAGGTCTGTATACCTCTCTCTGGTCCCTATAGGTCTGTATACCTCTCTGGTCCCTATAGGTCTGTATACCTCTCTCTGGTCCCTATAGGTCTGTATACCTCTCTCTGGTCCCTATAGGTCTGTATACCTCTCTCTGGTCCCTACAAGTCTGTATACTGGGGTGTTTCTCTGTGATCATTCATCTGAATTCCTATTACTGATCCACCAAAGCAGCAAGCTCCCTCCTGGCTGTAGCAACGCCAAGCGAAGACTGTTGATTTCCATGCCTGTGTTTTTGGGTTAGTCCTTCGAGGGCCTCCAGCAGCACACAGGAGGCTGAAACAGTGTTAGTTTTAGTCCTACGAGGGCCTCCGGCAGCACACTTGGGGCTGATCAAGGTTTAACCTGCCCCCTGCAGCAGCGCCTGTAGGTGTGCGTTCCAAATGGCAACCTATTCTCGATATAGTGCACTGCCCTATGGGGCCCTAGTCAAAAGAAGTGCACTATATAGGGAACAGTGAGTCATTTGGGACGCAACCCAGCTCCCGCCATGCCTGCCTCTATATGTAAAATAGTTTGTCATCCTGCTCGACAGGCAGAGACACGTCTAGGGACAGAGAAAAATGCAGCAGAGCGCCTATGACAACGCCCTCACTTTGTCACTCAGAAAACGTGACAGAGTGACTCCCAGTGTGCAAAGCATCGTGGCGTAACCCTGGACAACACCCCTGTCGTCCTCTGCAAACATCAAAGCATCGTGGCGTAACCCTGGACAACACCCCTGTCGTCCTGCAAACATCAAAGCATCTTGGCGTAACCCTGGACAACACCCCTGTCGTCCCTGACAACACCCCTGTCGTCCTGCAAACATCAAAGCATCGTGGCGTAACCCTGGACAACACCCCTGTCGTCCTCTGCAAACATCAAAGCATCGTGGCGTAACCCTGGACAACACCCCTGTCGTCCTCTGCAAACATCAAAGCATCGTAGCGTAACCCTGGACAACACCCCTGTCGTCCTGCAAACATCAAAGCATCGTGGCGTAACCCTGGACAACACCCCTGACGTCCTGCAAACATCAAAGCATCGTGGCGTAACCCTGGACAACACCCCTGTCGTCCTCTGCAAACATCAAAGCATCGTGGCGTAACCCTGGACAACACCCCTGTCGTCCTCTGCAAACATCAAAGCATCGTAGCGTAACCCTGGACAACACCCCTGTCGTCCTCTGCAAACATCAAAGCATCGTGGCGTAACCCTGGACAACACCCCTGTCGTCCTCTGCAAACATCAAAGCATCGTGGCGTAACCCTGGACAACACCCCTGTCGTCCTGCAAACATCAAAGCATCGTGGCGTAACCCTGGACAACACCCCTGTCGTCCTGCAAACATCAAAGCATCGTGGCGTAACCCTGGACAACACCCCTGTCGTCCTGCAAACATCAAAGCATCGTGGCGTAACCCTGGACAACACCCCTGTCGTCCTCTGCAAACATCAAAGCATCGTGGCGTAACCCTGGACAACACCCCTGTCGTCCTGCAAACATCAAAGCATCGTGGCATAACCCTGGACAACACCCCTGTCGTCCTCTGCAAACATCAAAGCATCGTGGCGTAACCCTGGACAACACCCCTGTCGTCCTGCAAACATCAAAGCATCGTGGCGTAACCCTGGACAACACCCCTGTCGTCCTCTGCAAACATCAAAGCATCGTGGCGTAACCCTGGACAACACCCCTGTCGTCCTCTGCAAACATCAAAGCATCGTGGCGTAACCCTGGACAACACACCTGTCGTCCTGCAAACATCAAAGCATCTTGGCGTAACCCTGGACAACACCCCTGTCGTCCTGCAAACATCAAAGCGGTGACTCGATCCTGCAGGTTCATGCCCTACGACATCCGTAGAGTACGACCCTTCCTCATACAGGAAGCGACGCAGGTCCTTAATCCAGGCACTTGTCATTTCCTGTCTGGACAGCTGCAACTCGCTAAAATGACTCAAATGTGTTCAGGCTAGCTTCCCCTCAGAAGCATAGTCTACTGCTTAGACAATACAGTATGAAACTGAGGCTAATGCAAAGACAATACAGTATGAAACTGAGGCTACTGCAAAGACAATACAGTATGAAACTGAGGCTACTGCAAAGACAATACAGTATGAAACTGAGGCTACTGCAAAGACAATACAGTATGAAACTGAGGCTACTGCAAAGACAATACAGTATGAAACTGAGGCTACTGCAAAGACAATACAGTATGAAACTGAGGCTACTGTAAAGACAATACAGTATGAAACTGAGGCTACTGTAAAGACGTCACAAGCTTGATTCAGAAGACCGGGAGAGATTTTTAATTGGCTACGAAAGAACGGATTGGCTTGTCAATGCTAATTAAAGGATACTAAAGCCCGAACGGATTGGTGAACTGAATGAGCCAAACGTAAAAAAATAATTAGTCAAGCCGTTTCCAGTTACAATAGTCATTTACAACATTAACAATGTCGACACTGTATTTCGGATCAGTTTTATGTTATTCTAATGAAGAGAAGAAAAACAAATCCATTTGCTTTTCTTTCAAAAACAAGGACATTTCTAAGTGACCACAAACTTTTGAACTGTGGTGTATATTTTGGGCAGAAACCTCTAAGGTGCAGGGTTACGTAACCGGGTGGAAGCCGCCTAGTGATGACCACTGTCTCTTTAAAAATAAATAAATACAAATTACAAGGACCCGACTGAAAAACCATCAGCAGCCCAGTAACGACCTGAAAGGGAGTCGGTCACCTCCGTCTGTTGACTGTAGAACCCCGTTGTTCTGTTTACCGAAGACAACCAGACCTGTCAAGAGAAGGTCGGCGCAGGGCCATTCACCACAAAAGGAACCTCGTCAACAGAAATGAGTTCACATCAGTTACTCTGTCCAACACATGAGACTCTGTCGCTGGCCCAGACGGCTCCCTAGTCAGAAGGAAGCAGCCATATTTCACCAAATAAACCTGTGTACAGGAATATGATTTGGTGAAAACAGTGATGCCACAATAAACAGAATCTAATCAAATCAAATGTTGAATAATAATGTAGGGTATGTAAACATTATATTAAGTAGCATTGTTTAAAGTGGCTCTCTGCACACACACAAAGTCTACATATGGACAAAATATAAGAGACTCAGAATCCACATACACTATATTGCACTATGAACCCTTGTTGGGCTACAGTGCACCATGTAGGAAGAGAGAATAGGGTGCCATTTGAACCACAAACACTCAGCCAGCCAATACCCAATATGTTCAAGTGTATCTGTTTTAGCCAAGTACCCTATAAAAAAAATAATGTTTTTAAAATGTGTGCATTTAACTACAGTATGGACTACTACTATAACCTAAGGTAAGCTACAAAATAATGTTTTATAGATGTGGGCATTTAACTACAGTATGGACTACTACTATAACCTAAGGTAAGCTACAAAATAATGTTTTATAGATGTGGGCATTTAACTACAGTATGGACTACTACTATAGCCTAAGGTAAGCTACAAAATAATGTTTTATAGATGTGGGCATTTAACTACAGTATGGACTACTACTATAGCCTAAGGTAAGCTACAAAATAATGTTTTATAGATGTGTGTATTTAACTACAGTATGGACTACTACTATAGCCTAAGGTAAGCTACAAAATAACGTTTTATAGATGTGTGTATTTAACTACAGTATGGACTACTACTATAACGTTTTATAGATGTGTGTATTTAACTACAGTATGGACTACTACTATAACGTTTTATAGATGTGTGTATTTAACTACAGTATGGACTACTACTATAATGTTTTATAGATGTGTGTATTTAACTACAGTATGGACTACTACTATAACGTTTTATAGATGTGTGTATTTAACTACATAGCTACAGTATGGACTACTACTATAGCCCAAGGTAAGCTACAAAAAATAAATGCTACAGTAATGTAGCTGTAATTAACTATTAGTGACCACCCTGGAGAGACACGAATGGCATTCAGTCACAAATTGCACTGTCTGTATCTGAACCAGGAGTTAATTAAACAGCCGTGTAAAATGTGTAAGTCCCAGGTTCACTGCCTATTCCAGCACCCAGGGGACAGGGGCTAAATTACACAGAACCGTTGTTTTCTGGGTAGACTACAGACGACGTTGTTTTCTGCTTGGATAAGATATCAGCATGTTTTATTCACAGTGTAGCCAACCAGTAGGCCTGTGATCTCAAAACAGTCTTAAAAGGTACAGTGCCTACAGGAAGTTCACATCACCTTGAACTTTCTTTGACATTATTTTTTTTGAATGACTACCCCCCTTCTTCCTCTGTCCCGCAAAATAAGGATGTGTTCTTAACTGACTTGCCTAGTGAAATAAAAAGGTAAAAATAAAAATAACTGAAATACATACAACATCTGTAAGGTCCCAGAGTCAAGTATCGGAATTTCAAGCACAGATGAAACTACAAAGACCAGGAGCTTTTCAAAAAGCCTCACAAAGAAGTGCAGGGATTGGTAAACGGGGAACGATGACGAATCAGACATTGAATATATCTTTAAGCACATGGTCAAGCACATAATTAGGCTGTGGATGAATTATTAAACTACCCAGACACATCAAAGATGCAGTCGTCCTTTGGAACTGAAAAGACAGGAAGGAAACTGCTCAGGGAAGTCACCGCGAGGCCATTGGTGGGCTTTTTTTTTTTAAAGGTACAAAGTTGAATGGCAGAAAACAGAGGATGGATCAACAACATTGTAGTGACTCCACAATAATATCCTAAATGACAGAGTCAAAAGAAGGAAAATACTACAGAATAAAAAGGATGCTTCACTATAGTTACCTACTTCTACTCTGCACACAAACGGTAAATTATTCCCTAGACAGTGATCAGGGCCCATTTGGATCTGTCTGAATAACTCACATGGTACGAGTAGGCCACTGTACTGTCAGTAGGTCTGTAGACTACATACAGCACCCAGAGTCTACTACAGAGCCTAGCCTACATACAGCACCCAGAGACTGCTACAGAGACTAGCCTAAACACAGCACCCAGAGGTCTGTAGACTAGCCTTCACACAGCACACAGAGGTCTGTAGACTAGCCTACACACAGCACCCAGAGGTCTGCTACAGAGACTAGCCTACATACAGCACCCAGAGGTCTGCTACAGAGACTAGCCTAAACACAGCACCCAGTCTGCTACAGAGACTAGCCTACATACAGCACCCAGAGTCTGCTACAGAGCCTAGCCTACATACAGCACCCAGAGTCTACTACAGAGACTAGCCTAAACACAGCACCCAGTCTGCTACAGAGACTAGCCTACACACAGCACCCAGAGGTCTGTAGACTAGCCTACATACAGCACCCAGAGTCTACTACAGAGACTAGCCTAAACACAGCACCCAGTCTGCTACAGAGACTAGCCTACACACAGCACCCAGAGGTCTGTAGACTAGCCTACATACAGCACCCAGAGTCTACTACAGAGACTAGCCTACATACAGCACCCAGAGTCTGCTACAGAGACTGTAGTCTACCCAGAGTCTGCTACAGAGACTAGCCTACATACAGCACCCAGTCTGCTACAGAGACTGTAGTATACCCGGAGTCTGCTACAGAGACTGTAGTCTACCCGGAGTCTGCTACAGAGACTGTAGTCTACCCGGAGTCTGCTACAGAGACTGTAGTCTACCCGGAGTCTGCTACAGAGACTGTAGTCTACCCGGAGTCTGCTACAGAGACTGTAGTCTACCCGGAGTCTGCTACAGAGACTGTAGTCTACCCGGAGTCTGCTACAGAGACTGTAGTCTACCCGGAGTCTGCTACAGAGACTGTAGTCTACCCGGAGTCTGCTACAGAGACTGTAGTCTACCCGGAGTCTGCTACAGAGACTGTAGTCTACCCAGAGTCTGCTACAGAGACTGTAGTCTACCCAGAGTCTGCTACAGAGACTGTAGTCTACCCAGAGTCTGCTACAGAGACTGTAGTCTACCCAGAGTCTGCTACAGAGACTGTAGTCTACCCAGAGTCTGCTACAGAGACTGTAGTCTACCCAGAGTCTGCTACAGAGACTGTAGTCTACCCAGAGTCTGCTACAGAGACTGTAGTCTACCCAGAGTCTGCTACAGAGACTGTAGTCTACCCAGAGTCTGCTACAGAGACTGTAGTCTACCCAGAGTCTGCTACAGAGACTGTAGTCTACCCAGAGTCTGCTACAGAGACTGTAGTCTACCCAGAGTCTGCTACAGAGACTGTAGTCTACCCAGAGTCTGCTACAGAGACTGTAGTCTACCCAGAGTCTGCTACAGAGACTGTAGTCTACCCAGAGTCTGCTACAGAGACTGTAGTCTACCCAGAGTCTGCTACAGAGACTGTAGTCTACCCAGAGTCTGCTACAGAGACTGTAGTCTACCCAGAGTCTGCTACAGAGACTGTAGTCTACCCAGAGTCTGCTACAGAGACTGTAGTCTACCCAGAGTCTGCTACAGAGACTGTAGTCTACCCAGAGTCTGCTACAGAGACTGTAGTCTACCCAGAGTCTGCTACAGAGACTGTAGTCTACCCAGAGTCTGCTACAGAGACTGTAGTCTACCCAGAGTCTGCTACAGAGACTGTAGTCTACCCAGAGTCTGCTACAGAGACTGTAGTCTACCCAGAGTCTGCTACAGAGACTGTAGTCTACCCAGAGTCTGCTACAGAGACTGTAGTCTACCCAGAGTCTGCTACAGAGACTGTAGTCTACCCAGAGTCTGCTACAGAGACTGTAGTCTACCCAGAGTCTGCTACAGAGACTGTAGTCTACCCAGAGTCTGCTACAGAGACTGTAGTCTACCCAGAGTCTGCTACAGAGACTGTAGTCTACCCAGAGTCTGCTACAGAGACTGTAGTCTACCCAGAGTCTGCTACAGAGACTGTAGTCTACCCAGAGTCTGCTACAGAGACTGTAGTCTACCCAGAGTCTGCTACAGAGACTGTAGTCTACCCAGAGTCTGCTACAGAGACTGTAGTCTACCCAGAGTCTGCTACAGAGACTGTAGTCTACCCAGAGTCTGCTACAGAGACTGTAGTCTACCCAGAGTCTGCTACAGAGACTGTAGTCTACCCAGAGTCTGCTACAGAGACTGTAGTCTACCCAGAGTCTGCTACAGAGACTGTAGTCTACCCAGAGTCTGCTACAGAGACTGTAGTCTACCCAGAGTCTGCTACAGAGACTGTAGTCTACCCAGAGTCTGCTACAGAGACTGTAGTCTACCCAGAGTCTGCTACAGAGACTGTAGTCTACCCAGAGTCTGCTACAGAGACTGTAGTCTACCCAGAGTCTGCTACAGAGACTGTAGTCTACCCAGAGTCTGCTACAGAGACTGTAGTCTACCCAGAGTCTGCTACAGAGACTGTAGTCTACCCAGAGTCTGCTACAGAGACTGTAGTCTACCCAGAGTCTGCTACAGAGACTGTAGTCTACCCAGAGTCTGCTACAGAGACTGTAGTCTACCCAGAGTCTGCTACAGAGACTGTAGTCTACCCAGAGTCTGCTACAGAGACTGTAGTCTACACACAGCACCCAGAGTCTGCTACAGAGACTAGCCTACATACAGCACCCAGTCTGCTACAGAGACTGTAGTCTACCCAGAGTCTGCTACAGAGACTGTAGTCTACCCAGAGTCTGCTACAGAGACTAGCCTACATACAGCACCCAGTCTGCTACAGAGACTGTAGTCTACCCAGAGTCTGCTACAGAGACTGTAGTCTACCCAGAGTCTGCTACAGAGACTGTAGTCTACCCAGAGTCTGCTACAGAGACTGTAGTCTACCCATAGTCTGCTACAGAGACTGTAGTCTACCCAGAGTCTGCTACAGAGACTGTAGTCTACCCAGAGTCTGCTACAGAGACTGTAGTCTACCCAGAGTCTGCTACAGAGACTGTAGTCTACCCAGAGTCTGCTACAGAGACTGTAGTCTACACACAGCACCCAGAGTCTGCTACAGAGACTAGCCTACATACAGCACCCAGTCTGCTACAGAGACTGTAGTCTACCCAGAGTCTGCTACAGAGACTGTAGTCTACCCAGAGTCTGCTACAGAGACTAGCCTACATACAGCACCCAGTCTGCTACAGAGACTGTAGTCTACCCAGAGTCTGCTACAGAGACTGTAGTCTACCCAGAGTCTGCTACAGAGACTGTAGTCTACCCAGAGTCTGCTACAGAGACTGTAGTCTACCCATAGTCTGCTACAGAGACTGTAGTCTACCCAGAGTCTGCTACAGAGACTGTAGTCTACCCAGAGTCTGCTACAGAGACTGTAGTCTACACACAGCACCCAGAGTCTGCTACAGAGACTAGCCTACATACAGCACCCAGTCTGCTACAGAGACTGTAGTCTACCCAGAGTCTGCTACAGAGACTGTAGTCTACCCAGAGTCTGCTACAGAGACTAGCCTACATACAGCACCCAGTCTGCTACAGAGACTGTAGTCTACCCAGAGTCTGCTACAGAGACTGTAGTCTACCCAGAGTCTGCTACAGAGACTGTAGTCTACCCAGAGTCTGCTACAGAGACTGTAGTCTACCCATAGTCTGCTACAGAGACTGTAGTCTACCCAGAGTCTGCTACAGAGACTGTAGTCTACCCAGAGTCTGCTACAGAGACTGTAGTCTACCCAGAGTCTGCTACAGAGACTGTAGTCTACCCAGAGTCTGCTACAGAGACTGTAGTCTACCCAGAGTCTGCTACAGAGACTGTAGTCTACCCAGAGTCTGCTACAGAGACTGTAGTCTACCCAGAGTCTGCTACAGAGACTAGCCTACACACAGCACCCAGAGAATTCACACGATGATACCTGTGATTCTATTAAACTGGGTATGTTGAAATCATTGTGTTTATATGTTTTTGTGTTCCCTATACTTCTGATACATTAAGTAATGCAGTAGAAGACAGTGGTTGATGTTAGTGAAATAAAATAATTGTTACATTATGATTCATAACATTTGACTAGTGGATTGTATCTGGAAACTTCATGGAGACAAACATCTTAACGTTGTCACCTATATAGTCAGTCAATGGTTATGACCACAGTCATACAGCTATAGTCACAGGCCAGCAGCAGAAGTGTTACAATGTATCTACTAGCCAGAACCACCTGGTTTTAGGCTCTGAATGTAGCTAATAATAATGCTCTGACACACACACACACAGAAGTAGGCTGCCTGCTTCCTCAACCATGCTGGCGTGTTCAGTCATACACTGGGCGGAACCACCTGGCTGACTGGAACAAATGAGCTGTCAAAGCTGAGGAAGGAGGATGGATGGTGAAACAGTGTGGTAGCTAGTTTTACTACCGGCCAGCCACTGGCACCAAAGGGGAATGGTTAGAGACATAGCTATCATGACTATAGTATTGCTTTGTAATTGTAACAATAGAATAGTATGACCACGTCGAGGAGAATATTTGGTATTGTAGTAAGGATGACAGGCGAACGAACACCATACCATTAGCAAACCGTTTAGCCCGGGCTTCTGGTCACTGCGACAGTTAAGGACACAGCAAGCTTTCATGCGACCGCTATGCTGCGGTTCTCTCAAATGTCACTCAATGAATGTACTAGAAGGCGACTGTAGGATTTGAACAAATATGTATCTATCTGGTGTTTCTGGTGTTTTTACGAATAGACATGTATACCAGCTCGAGCCTGACGGTTGTGCACGGTACAGCGACGAGCTTGAACTGTGAGCTGTGCAGCATTTTAGCACTGAAAAAGCCTTATTTTACCTCCTCCTGAAGTCCTTTTCGTACTGTTTGAGGTAGGGATCCATTTGAAGAAGGGAGTTGAACTCAGGAATTGTAACATTATCCCATGAATCCGCCATGGTCCTTACAGTCGAAAGCAATCGAGCACCGAGTGTCGCAGCTGGTAGAACACAAGTAACAGTCACCGCTGAGCCTTTGTTACGTGCCAGAAAGGGTTCAGAGACAACAGCGAATCAGGGTCATTCTAATCCGCCCCAGCCTATCACAATACCAACTTTATCACCCCGATCCACTCCAATAATATCAAATCAAATAATGATGATGCTTGATGAGAGGCGGTGTGTTTCTTTAAGATGACAGCGGAAGCGTTTTGGAAGTAGGAAGAAGTGTATCACTGTCACATTCTTGTAGTCTTTAAACACTGCTCTGAAAATGAACCCCAATGTCAAAGATTATGAGGGCACAGGATTGTTCGTTATCACGTTGCAACCATAGATATTATGCTACAAAAATATAATTGTTACAATCTTAACCTACAACGTGATACAAACTACTTCATTCGTCTCGTTCAAAAAATGAGATAGCGAGACGGATAGTAAAAATTGTAGGCTAAATGTGACACAGAATACTCGCATCTGATTCTACTCAAATAGATACGATTACTATTTACTAGTGAACAGAGATATTCGAAGTAGCTTTGCTAAATCTAACAGCAATTTATACTGTGTGTTTATAGTTTATTGTGAAATTGCTCTTTGACATCCCATCTTGGTAAGTTCATACAAACACATTGATTTGGACAAAGTGTGTTCATGTTTTTTTCACGTGACGGTTGAATCGGTCCAAATGGCACCCTATTCCTTATTTGGTACACTGCTTTTGACCAGGCTTGATCAAAAGTAGTGCACTATATAGAGGATAGGGTGCCATTTTGGAATAGAGCCGGTGGAGCAATCCACCCCGCTGTGCCCTGAGTTACACAACCCAATGTGTTCATATCAGGGCTTTGAGGTCGTTTTTTCCTCAACACAGGACTGTAAAGGCCAATGGCTGAAGCTGGAGCTGTTTGCCAACAACATGTTGGTATTTTAAAGAGTCAAGGCCTATCGTAGTAGATAAAACCAGATGATGTAACATATGATGCATTCGGAAAGGGTTCAGACCCCTTCATTTTATCCACATTTCAGTAACGTAACAAAATGTGGGAAAAGTCAAGGGGTCTGAATACTTTTCGAATACAGTGTAGGCTGACTTAGTAATAGACCTTGTGTCACGCTACTTATTCCATCCTTAAAGTACTATATAATATAATTGGGTACACATTAGGCAAATATATTGTAGTGAATTATATGTAGGCCCTCAAAGTTCTACAGCTGCGCCATCGAGAGCATCTTGACTGGCTGTATGACTGCTTGTTATGGCAACAGCACCGCCCTCGATCGCATGGCAACTACAGAGGGTGGTGCGGACAGCCATCCAGGACCTCTATCAGGCAGTGTGAATGGAAGGACCGGGTTCTCTCTGCTTCCGCACGGCAAAAGGTACCGGTGTATCAAGTCTGACGCCCACAGGCTCCTTAAAATCTTCTGTCCCCAGACCTACCAGATCACGACTTCAAAACCTAACCCAGACCTACCAGATCACGACTTCAAAACCTAACCCAGACCTACCAAATCACCACTTCAAAACCTAACCCAGACCTACCAAATCACCACTTCAAAACCTAACCCAGACCTACCAAATCACCACTTCAAAACCTAACCCAGACCTATCAAATCACCACTTCAAAACCAATCCCAGACCTACCAAATTACCACTTCAAAACCTAACCCAGACCTACCAAATCACCACTTCAAAACCAATCCCAGACCTACCAAATCACCACTTCAAAACCTAACCAGACCTACCAAATCACCACTTCAAAACCTAACCCAGACCTACCAAATCACCACTTCAAAACCTAACCCAGACCTACCAAATCACCACTTCAAAACCTAACCCAGACCTACCAAATCACCACTTCAAAACCTATCCCAGACCTACCAAATCACCACTTCAAAACCTAACCCAGACCTACCAAATCACCACTTCAAAACCTAACCCAGACCTACCAAATCACCACTTCAAAACCTAACCCAGACCTACCAAATCACACTTCAAAACCAAATCACCATTTCAAAACCTAACCCAGACCTACCAAATCACCACTTCAAAACCTAACCCAGACCTACCAAATCACCACTTCAAAACCTACCAAATCACCACTTCAAAACCTAACCCAGACCTACCAAATCACCACTTCAAAACCTAACCCAGACCTACCAAATTACCACTTCAAAACCTAACCCAGACCTACCAAATCACCACTTCAAAACCTACCAAATTACCACTTCAAAACCTAACCCAGACCTACCAAATTACCACTTCAAAACCTAACCCAGACCTACCAAATCACCACTTCAAAACCTACCAAATCACCACTTCAAAACCTAACCCAGACCTACCAAATCACCACTTCAAAACCTAACCCAGACCTACCAGATCACGACTTCAAAACCTAACCCAGACCTACCAAATCACCACTTCAAAACCTACCAAATCACCACTTCAAAACCTAACCCAGACCTACCAAATCACCACTTCAAAACCTAACCCAGACCTAACAAATTACCACGTCAAAACCTAACCCAGACCTACCAAATGATCACTTCAAAACCTACCAAATCACCACATCAAAACCTAACCCAGACCTACCAAATCACCACTTCAAAACCTAACCCAGACCTACCAAATCACCACTTCAAAACCTAACCCAGACCTACCAAATCACCACTTCAAAACCTAACCCAGACCTACCAAATCACCACTTCAAAACCTAACCCAGACCTACCAAATCACCACTTCAAAACCTAACCCAGACCTACCAAATCACCACTTCAAAACCTAACCCAGACCTACCAAATCACCACTTCAAAACCTAACCCAGACCTACCAAATCACCACTTCAAAACCTACCAATCACCACTTCAAAACCCGGGACTGTTTCCTCTGCTTCTATACACTAATAATTAATTTTGCATCCCAAATGGCACCATTTTCCCTTTTTAGTGCATGATAGTGTGCCTAGACTGCTTCTGTATACTAGTAGTAATTAATGTAATTTAGTATTCATGCAGTAGATGTGATTTGTTTAATCAGGGGAGCTGTAACTTCTCTCCGCAGCACTAATTGCTGTTGACTAAGGAAGTTCTCTATGTGAAAGAAGAGAAACGTATGAATAAATTATGGAGGTTGGCTGTTGCTGTTCCCTGGTTCTGTTTGGGGTTGTAGGGGGTTTGGTTTACTTCCACACTCTGAATGTTCAATCTACCATCATGAAGAGGAGAAGACTAGTGGGACTTTTTTCTCTCTCAGCAAACATCTACAGAGCTATAGTCCCTAATTGCTTCTAGGGCAGAAGGAGGAAGTTCTGGTGTGAAGAGTCTGAGATATAAGCCTCTGAAAAACCAAGTGAGAGAGAGAGAGAGAGAGAGAGAGAGAGAGAGGGGGTAAACAGAGAGGGTGAGAGAGTGGGGGTAAACAGAGAGGGTGAGAGAGTGGGGGTAAACAGAGAGGGTGAGAGAGTGGGGGTAAACAGAGAGGGTGAGAGAAATAGATACGGGGGAGAGAGATAATACAATCTAATCAGAAACTCATACACTTAAGGTTGGATGTTTTCAGTTGATAATATCATCTAATAGAAACAAGAGATATTTTCAGTTGATAATATAATCTAATAGAAACAGATCATTTCAGTTGATAATGTAATTTGTCATGAAAAAGAGAAATATCAGCGATTCTTCTCAGTGATTTTTAGATATGAATATTTTGAATGGTCACGATCCAACATGGGAGTGGGTCTAGATTCTCCCCAGTGCTGTTATCAGGGACCATACGTATCGAGTGTCTCGTCGTAAGTGTGCTGATTTATGATCAGTTTTGTCCTTTAGATCACAGTGAATAAGATAACATGGACGGACGGACGGACTGATCCTAGATCAACACTCCTACTCTGAGACACTAGATACAAAACAGTCCCTTAATATTTGAAATGGTCAGTGGATCATATGTCAGTGTTGAACTCTGTGTGGACATCACTCGGCAGAGCCCTCTGTTGGGAATCAGTGGAACAGAAGCCCTGACCCGTCTCTTTACAATGAAAGTGGGGTTTTTAAATACACTTCTCAGTATTTTCTTAGATTAGTCAGGAGTTTATACATCAGATTGGTAATCAAAAATGCCATTGTCAAATGCACTATAATATCAGTAAATATACTATTATAAATGTATTATACATTTATTTCTATATCAATTTCTTATATCCTATGTTCTTAGTGTGAAATGAAGCTATTTTTTTTATATATATATTTTTTTTTATGTCGAGGAGCGATGTTTGAGCACAACTCCTTTAGCTATAATGGAGAATCTCCAACTATAACAGAGAATCTCCAACTAGAACAGAGACTCTCCAACTATAACAGAGAATCTCCAACTATAACAGAGAATCTCCAACTATAACAGAGAATCTCCAACTATAACAGAGAATCTCCAACTATAACAGAGAATCTCCAACTATAACAGAGACTCTCCAACTATAATGGAGAATCTCCAACTATAATAGAGAATCTCCAACTATAACAGAGACTCTCCAACTATAACAGAGAATCTCCAACTATAATGGAGACTCTCCAACTATAACGGAGAATCTCCAACTATAACAGAGAATCTCCAACTATAACAGAGAATCTCCAACTATAACAGAGAATCTCCAACTATAACAGAGAATCTCCAACTAGAACAGAGACTCTCCAACTATAACAGAGAATCTCCAACTATAACAGAGAATCTCCAACTATAACAGAGAATCTCCAACTATAACAGACTCTCCAACTATAACAGAGACTCTCCAACTATAACAGAGAATCTCCAACTATAACAGAGAATCTCCAACTATAACAGAGAATCTCCAACTAGAACAGAGACTCTCCAACTATAACAGAGAATCTCCAACTATAACAGAGACTCTCCAACTATAACAGAGACTCTCCAACTATAACAGAGAATCTCCAACTATAACAGAGACTCTCCAACTATAACAGAGACTCTCCAACTATAACAGAGAATCTCCAACTATAACAGAGAATCTCCAACTATAACAGAGACTCTCCAACTATAACAGAGAATCTCCAACTATAACAGAGAATCTCCAACTATAACAGAGACTCTCCAACTATAACAGAGAATCTCCAACTATAACAGAGAATCTCCAACTATAACAGAGAATCTCCAACTATAACAGAGAGATCTCCAACTATAACAGAGACTCTCCAACTATAACAGAGAATCTCCAACTATAACAGAGAATCTCCAACTATAACAGAGACTCTCCAACTATAACAGAGACTCTCCAACTAGAACAGAGAATCTCTATAACAGAGAATCAACTATAACAGAGAATCTCCAACTATAACAGAGAATCTCCAACTATAACAGAGAATCTCCAACTATAACAGAGAATCTCCAACTATAACAGAGAATCTCCAACTATAACAGAGAATCTCCAACTATAACAGAGACTCTCCAACTATAACAGAGACTCTCCAACTATAACAGAGAATATCCAACTATAACAGAGACTCTCCAACTATAACAGAGACTCTCCAACTATAACAGAGACTCTCCAACTATAACAGAGACTCTCCAACTATAACAGAGAATCTCCAACTATAACAGAGACTCTCCAACTATAACAGAGAATCTCCAACTATAACAGAGACACTCCAACTATAACAGAGAATCTCCAACTATAACAGAGAATCTCCAACTATAACATAGAATCTCCAACTATAACAGAGAATCTCCAACTATAACAGAGACTCTCCAACTATAACAGAGACTCTCCAACTATAACAGAGAATCTCCAACTATAACAGAGAATCTCCAACTATAACAGAGACTCTCCAACTATAACAGAGAATCTCCAACTATAACAGAGAATCTCCAACTATAACAGAGAATCTCCAACTATAACAGAGACTCTCCAACTAGAACAGAGAATCTCCAACTATAACAGAGAATCTCCAACTATAACAGAGAATCTCCAACTATAACAGAGACTCTCCAACTAGAACAGAGAATCTCCAACTATAACAGAGAATCTCCAACTATAACAGAGAATCTCCAACTATAACAGAGAATCTCCAACTATAACAGACTCTCCAACTATAACAGAGACTCTCCAACTATAACAGAGAATCTCCAACTATAACAGAGAATCTCCAACTATAACAGAGAATCTCCAACTATAACAGAGACTCTCCAACTATAACAGAGAATCTCCAACTATAACAGAGACTCTCCAACTATAACAGAGACTCTCCAACTATAACAGAGAATCTCCAACTATAACAGAGACTCTCCAACTATAACAGAGACTCTCCAACTATAACAGAGAATCTCCAACTATAACAGAGACTCTCCAACTATAACAGAGAATCTCCAACTATAACAGAGAATCTCCAACTATAACAGAGAATCTCCAACTATAACAGAGAATCTCCAACTATAACAGAGACTCTCCAACTATAACAGAGAATCTCCAACTATAACAGAGACTCTCCAACTATAACAGAGAATCTCCAACTATAACAGAGAATCTCCAACTATAACAGAGAATCTCCAACTATAACAGAGACTCTCCAACTATAACAGAGAATCTCCAACTATAACAGAGAATCTCCAACTATAACAGAGACTCTCCAACTATAACAGAGAACTCTCCAACTATAACAGAGACTCTCCAACTATAACAGAGACTCTCCAACTATAACAGAGAATCTCCAACTATAACAGAGACTCTCCAACTATAACAGAGAATCTCCAACTATAACAGAGACTCTCCAACTATAACAGAGACTCTCCAACTATAACAGAGACTCTCCAACTATAACAGAGAATCTCCAACTATAACAGAGAATCTCCAACTATAACAGAGACTCTCCAACTATAACAGAGACTCTCCAACTATAACAGAGACTCTCCAACTATAACAGAGACTCTCCAACTATAACAGAGACTCTCCAACTATAACAGAGACTCTCCAACTATAACAGAGACTCTCCAACTATAACAGAGACTCTCTCCAACTATAACAGAGACTCTCCAACTATAACAGAGAATCTCCAACTATAACAGAGACTCTCCAACTATAACAGAGAATCTCCAACTATAACAGAGAATCTCCAACTATAACAGAGAATCTCCAACTATAACAGAGACTCTCCAACTATAACAGAGAATCTCCAACTATAACAGAGACTCTCCAACTATAACAGAGAATCTCCAACTATAACAGAGACTCTCCAACTATAACAGAGACTCTCCAACTATAACAGAGACTCTCCAACTATAACAGAGAATCTCCAACTATAACAGAGAATCTCCAACTATAACAGAGAATCTCCAACTATAACAGAGACTCTCCAACTATAACAGAGAATCTCCAACTATAACAGAGAATCTCCAACTATAACAGAGACTCTCCAACTATAACAGAGACTCTCCAACTATAACAGAGAATCTCCAACTATAACAGACTCTCCAACTATAACAGAGACTCTCCAACTATAACAGAGACTCTCCAACTATAACAGAGACTCTCCAACTATAACAGAGACTCTCCAACTATAACAGATAATCTCCAACTATAACAGAGAATCTCCAACTATAACAGAGACTCTCCAACTATAACAGTGACTCTCCAACTATAACAGAGAATCTCCAACTATAACAGAGACTCTCCAACTATAACAGAGACTCTCCAACTATAACAGAGACTCTCCAACTATAACAGAGAATCTCCAACTATAACAGAGAATCTCCAACTATAACAGAGACTCTCCAACTATAACAGAGACTCTCCAACTATAACAGAGACTCTCCAACTATAACAGAGAATCTCCAACTATAACAGAGACTCTCCAACTATAACAGAGACTCTCCAACTATAACAGAGAATCTCCAACTATAACAGACTCTCCAACTATAACAGAGACTCTCCAACTATAACAGAGACTCTCCAACTATAACAGAGACTCTCCAACTATAACAGAGACTCTCCAACTATAACAGATAATCTCCAACTATAACAGAGAATCTCCAACTATAACAGAGACTCTCCAACTATAACAGTGACTCTCCAACTATAACAGAGAATCTCCAACTATAACAGAGACTCTCCAACTATAACAGAGACTCTCCAACTATAACAGAGACTCTCCAACTATAACAGAGAATCTCCAACTATAACGGAGAATCTCCAACTATAACAGAGACTCTCCAACTATAACAGAGACTCTCCAACTATAACAGAGACTCTCCAACTATAACAGAGAATCTCCAACTATAACATAGAATCTCCAACTAGAACAGAGACTCTCCAACTATAACAGAGACTCTCCAACTATAACATAGAATCTCCAACTATAACAGAGACTCTCCAACTATAACAGAGAATCTCCAACTATAACAGAGACTCTCCAACTATAATGGAGAATCTCCAACTATAATAGAGAATCTCCAACTATAACAGAGAATCTCCAACTATAACAGAGACTCTCCAACTATAACAGAGAATCTCCAACTATAACAGAGAATCTCCAACTATAACAGAGACTCTCCAACTAGAACAGAGAATCTCCAACTATAACAGAGACTCTCCAACTAGAACAGAGAATCTCCAACTATAACAGAGAATCTCCAACTATAACAGAGACTCTCCAACTATAACAGAGAATCTCCAACTATAACAGAGACTCTCCAACTATAACAGAGACTCTCCAACTATAACAGAGACTCTCCAACTATAACAGAGAATCTCCAACTATAACAGAGAATCTCCAACTATAACAGAGACTCTCCAACTATAACAGAGACTCTCCAACTATAACAGAGACTCTCCAACTATAACAGAGACTCTCCAACTATAACAGAGACTCTCCAACTATAACAGAACTAACAGAGACTCTCCAACTATAACAGAGAATCTCCAACTATAACAGAGAATCTCCAACTATAACAGAGACTCTCCAACTATAACAGAGAATCTCCAACTATAACAGAGACTCTCCAACTATAACAGAGAATCTCCAACTATAACAGAGAATCTCCAACTATAACAGAGAATCTCCAACTATAACAGAGACTCTCCAACTATAACAGAGAATCTCCAACTATAACAGAGACTCTCCAACTATAACAGAGAATCTCCAACTATAACAGAGACTCTCCAACTATAACAGAGACTCTCCAACTATAACAGAGACTCTCCAACTATAACAGAGAATCTCCAACTATAACGGAGAATCTCCAACTATAACGGAGAATCTCCAACTATAACAGAGACTCTCCAACTATAACAGAGAATCTCCAACTATAACAGAGAATCTCCAACTATAACAGAGACTCTCCAACTATAACAGAGACTCTCCAACTATAACAGAGAATCTCCAACTATAACAGAGACTCTCCAACTATAACAGAGAATCTCCAACTATAACAGAGAATCTCCAACTATAACAGAGACTCTCCAACTATAACAGAGACTCTCCAACTATAACAGAGAATCTCCAACTATAACAGAGACTCTCCAACTATAACAGAGAATCTCCAACTATAACAGAGACTCTCCAACTATAACAGAGACTCTCCAACTATAACAGAGAATCTCCAACTATAACAGAGACTCTCCAACTATAACAGAGAATCTCCAACTATAACAGAGAATCTCCAACTATAACAGAGACTCTCCAACTATAACAGAGACTCTCCAACTATAACAGAGAATCTCCAACTATAACAGAGACTCTCCAACTATAACAGAGAATCTCCAACTATAACAGAGACTCTCCAACTATAACAGAGAATCTCCAACTATAACAGAGAATCTCCAACTATAACAGAGACTCTCCAACTATAACAGAGACTCTCCAACTATAACAGAGACTCTCCAACTATAACAGAGAATCTCCAACTATAACAGAGACTCTCCAACTATAACAGAGAATCTCCAACTATAACAGAGAATCTCCAACTATAACAGAGACTCTCCAACTATAACAGAGACTCTCCAACTATAACAGAGACTCTCCAACTATAACAGAGAATCTCCAACTATAACAGAGACTCTCCAACTATAACAGAGACTCCAACTCCAACTATAACAGAGACTCTCCAACTATAACAGACTCTCCAACTATAACAGAGACTCTCCAACTATAACAGAGACTCTCCAACTATAACAGAGACTCTCCAACTATAACAGAGACTCTCCAACTATAACAGATAATCTCCAACTATAACAGAGAATCTCCAACTATAACAGAGACTCTCCAACTATAACAGTGACTCTCCAACTATAACAGAGAATCTCCAACTATAACAGAGACTCTCCAACTATAACAGAGACTCTCCAACTATAACAGAGACTCTCCAACTATAACAGAGAATCTCCAACTATAACAGAGAATCTCCAACTATAACAGAGACTCTCCAACTATAACAGAGACTCTCCAACTATAACAGAGACTCTCCAACTATAACAGAGAATCTCCAACTATAACAGAGAATCTCCAACTAGAACAGAGACTCTCCAACTATAACTCCAACTATAACATAGAATCTCCAACTATAACAGAGACTCTCCAACTATAACAGAGAATCTCCAACTATAACAGAGACTCTCCAACTATAACAGAGACTCTCCAACTATAACAGAGACTCTCCAACTATAACAGAGAATCTCCAACTATAACAGAGAATCTCCAACTATAACAGAGACTCTCCAACTATAACAGAGACTCTCCAACTATAACAGAGACTCTCCAACTATAACAGAGAATCTCCAACTATAACAGAGACTCTCCAACTATAACAGAGACTCTCCAACTATAACAGAGAATCTCCAACTATAACAGAGACTCTCCAACTATAACAGAGACTCTCCAACTATAACAGAGACTCTCCCAACTATAACAGAGACTCTCCAACTATAACAGAGACTCTCCAACTATAACAGATAATCTCCAACTATAACAGAGAATCTCCAACTATAACAGAGACTCTCCAACTATAACAGTGACTCTCCAACTATAACAGAGAATCTCCAACTATAACAGAGACTCTCCAACTATAACAGAGACTCTCCAACTATAACAGAGACTCTCCAACTATAACAGAGATCTCCAACTATAACAGAGAATCTCCAACTATAACAGAGACTCTCCAACTATAACAGAGACTCTCCAACTATAACAGAGACTCTCCAACTATAACAGAGAATCTCCAACTATAACATAGAATCTCCAACTAGAACAGAGACTCTCCAACTATAACAGAGACTCTCCAACTATAACATAGAATCTCCAACTATAACAGAGACTCTCCAACTATAACAGAGAATCTCCAACTATAACAGAGACTCTCCAACTATAACAGTGACTCTCCAACTATAACAGAGAATCTCCAACTATAACAGAGACTCTCCAACTATAACAGAGACTCTCCAACTATAACAGAGACTCTCCAACTATAACAGAGAATCTCCAACTATAACAGAGAATCTCCAACTATAACAGAGACTCTCCAACTATAACAGAGACTCTCCAACTATAACAGAGAATCTCCAACTATAACGGAGACTCTCCAACTATAACAGAGAATCTCCAACTATAACAGAGACTCTCCAACTATAACAGAGACTCTCCAACTATAACAGAGACTCTCCAACTATAACAGAGAATCTCCAACTATAACGGAGAATCTCCAACTAGAACCTCCAAATCACATATCTCTTATATAGTGCTAAAGTGGATAATATCATCTAATAGAAACAGATAATTTCAGTTTTGTTTTTTTGTGTTTTCAACAGGCCGTGTGTACTGTAGAGACATAGAGGAAACCTTACTACTAGACAACTACTGTAAAGCGGGTATGGGAATTTATGAAGCATGCGTGGAAAAACATGATCTGATCTGTGACTTTGATTTTTGTTTCTAGCAAAGTGCTTATTCATTTCCCAGTACTGTATGTAGTAAATACAAAGACTATTATAACCCCCCTACTGTAATACTGAAACAAGTTTTTTTTCTTTCTTATTCTGCTAAAACAAGTCAAAAGAGACAAACTATGTATACTTGCAAATTCAAAATGTATTTCCAAATCAGTCCCACTCCCTACGTAAAGCACTTTGTTTGACCATAGCCCCATGGGTAGTGGTCAAAACCAGTGCTCCATGTTCTCCCGAGTGGCACAGAGGTCTAAGGCACTGTATTGAAGTGCTAGAGGCTTCACTACAGATCCGGGTTCGATTCCGGGCTGTGTTTGTAGCCGGCCAAGACCCGGGTGTGTGTGGTGGTGGTGGGAAAAAGTACTTGAGTAAAAGTATAGATACCTTTAATAGAAAGTTACTCAAGTGAAAGTGAAAGTCACCCAGTAAAATACTACTTGAGGAAAAGTCTAAAAGTATTTGGTTTTAAATATACTTAAGTATCTAAAGTAAATGTAATTGCTAAAATATTCTTAAGTATCAGAAGTAGAAGTAAAAGTTTAAATTATTTAAAATTCCTTATATTAAGCAAAGCAGACACTGCCGTTTTCTTGTTTTTAAAATGTACAGATAGCCAGGGGCACACTCCAACACTCAGACATGATTTACAAAAGATACAAGTGTGTTTAGTGAGTCTGCCAGATCAGAGGCAGTAGGGATGACCAGGGATGTTATCTTGACAAGTACATGAATTGGACCATTTTCTGTCCTGCTAAGCATTCAAAATGTAACGAGTACTTTTGGGTGTCGGAGAAAATGTATGTAATGAAAATATTTTCTATAGGAATGTAGTGAAGTAAAAGTTGTCAAAAATATAAATAGTAAAGTAAAGTACAGATACCCAAAAAACGACTTAAGTATTACTTTAAAGTATTTTTACTTAAGTACTTTACACCACTGCCCATGAGGCGGCGCACAATTGGCCCAGCGTCGTCTGGGTTAGGTGAGGGTTTGGCCGGCCCGGGATGTCCTAGTCCAATCGCGCTCTAGCGACTCCTGTGGTTGGCCGGGCGCCTGCATGCTGACACGGTCGCCAGTTGTATGGTATTTCCTCCGGCACGTTGGTGAGCTTCCGGGTTAGCGACCAGTGTGTCAAGAGGCAGTGCTGCTTGGCAAGGTCGTGTTTCTGAGTACCTATTGGGAATATAGGGAATATGGTATCATTAGAGACATTATCATCCCCTTCCGTCTGGTACCATTAGAGACATTACCATCCCCTTCCGTCTGGTACCATTAGAGACATTACCTTCCTCTTCCGTCTGGTATCATTAGAGACATTACCTTCCCCTTCCGTCTGGTACCATTAGAGACATTACTTTCCCCTTCCGTCTGGTATCATTAGAGACATTACCTTACCCTTCCGTCTGGTATCATTAGAGACATTACTATCCCCTTCCATCTGGTATCATTAGAGACATTACCTTCCCCTTCCATCTGGTACCATTAGAGACATTACCTTCCCCTTCCGTCTGGTACCATTAAAGACATTACCTTCCCCTTCCGTCTGGTACCATTAAAGACATTACCTTCCCCTTCAGTCTGGTATCATTAGAGACATTATCTTCCCGTTCCGTCTGGTACCATTAGAGACATTACCTTCCTCTTCCGTCTGGTACCATTAGAGACATTACCTTCCTCTTCCGTCTGGTATCATTAGAGACATTACCTTCCCCTTCCGTCTGGTACCATTAGAGACATTACCTTCCCCTTCCATCTGGTATCATTAGAGACATTACCTTCCCCTTCCGTCTGGTACCATTAGAGACATTACCTTCCCCTTCCGTCTGGTATCATTAGAGACATTACCTTCCCCTTCCGTCTGGTACCATTATAGACATTACCTTCCCCTTACGTCTGGTATCATTATAGACATTACCTTCCCCTTACGTCTGGTATCATTAGAGACATTACCATCCCCTTCCGTCTGGTATCATTAGAGACATTACCTTTCCTATTCCGTCTGGTATCATTAGAGACATTACCTTCCCCTTCCGTCTGGTACCATTAAAGACATTACCTTCCCCTTCAGTCTGGTATCATTAGAGACATTACCTTCCCCTTCCGTCTGGTATCATTCGAGACATTACCTTCCCCTTCCGTCTGGTACCATTAGAGACATTATCATCCCCTTCAGTCTGGTATGATTCGAGACATTACTTTCCCCTTCCGTCTGGTACCATTAGAGACATTATCATCCCCTTCCGTCTGGTATCATTAGAGACTTAATTCTAAACCTGTGTCATCTGAAACCATGATCATCTCTGCGTAATAAGTAATAAGACATACACAGTACATGAATGTAATGTAGATTGCGAGAAAGAAGTGTTGAGTCCCAGACAGACCTGTCGGGGAGAGGAATGTTGCGGTTCCTATTTGCTTGGGCATTATTCTGCTTGGCTGAGCATGCCGTCTTTAACTGTGCAGGCAGGCAGGGAGACACTGGACCGTGTCGTGTGGTTCAGCTAGCTCCCCATCCTTCAGTCCCAGGAGGAAGTGAACACGAGAGAAAACACCTGGTGACTTCTGTTCTGCATCTACTCAGGAGCAGCTGACCGGTCTGAGACAAGGCTGGGCTGGGGGTCCATGAGGCTGGGGGTTCATGAGGCTGGGCTGGGTGTCCATGAGGCTGGGCTGGGTGTCCAGGAGGCTGGGGTTCCATGAGGATGGGGGTCCATGAGGCTGGGGGTTCATGAGGCTGGGCTGGGTGTCCAGGAGGCTGGGGTCCATGAGGCTGGGGGTTCATGAGGCTGGGCTGGGCCCCCATGAGGCTGGGGGTTCATGAGGCTGGGCTGGGGGTCCATGAGGCTGGGCTGGGGGTCCATGAGGCTGCGCTGGTGTCCATGGGTGTCCATGAGACTGGGCCGGGGGTCCATGAGGCTGGGCCGGGGTCCATGAGGCTGGGCTGGGGTCCATGAGGCTGGGCTGGGGGTCCATGAGGCTGGGGGTCCATGTGGCTGGGTGTACATGAGGCTGGGCTGGGGGTCCATGAGGCTGGACTGGGGGTCCATGAGGCTGGGCCGGGGTCCATGAGGCTGGGCTGGGGGTCCATGAGGCCGGGGTCCATGAGGCTGGGCTGGGGGTCCATGAGGAGGCTGGGGGTCCATGAGGCTGGGCTGAGGGGGGTCCATGAGGCTGGGGGTCCATGAGGCTGGGCTGGGGGTCCATGAGGCTGGGGGTCCATGAGGCTGGGCTGGGGTCCATGAGGCTGGGGGTCCATGAGGCTGGGGGTCCATGAGGCTGGGCTGGGGGTCCATGAGGCTGGGCTGGGAGTCCATGAGGCTGGGCTGGGGGTCCATGAGGCTGGGCTGGGGGTCCATGAGACTGGGCTGAGGGGGGTCCATGGGAGACTGGGCTGGGGGTCCATGGGGAGACTGGGCTGGGGTCCATGAGGCTGGGGGTCCATGAGGCTGGGCTGGGGGTCCATGAGGCTGGGCTGGGGGTCCATGAGGCTGGGGGTCCATGAGGCTGGGCTGGGGGTCCATGAGGCTGGGGGTCCATGAGGCTGGGGGTCCATGAGGCTAGGGGTCCATGAGGCTGGGGGTCCATGAGGCTTGGGGTCCATGAGGCTGGGGGTCCATGAGGCTGGGGGTCCATGCAGTGTTCAGTTCGGTCAATTCAGGAAGTTAATTTACATTTATGAATTGAAAATTGTCCCCCACTGTTTTCTACCTGTATTTGTAAATTCGTTGATTAGAATGTAATTGAACTTCTTATTGAATTGGCTGAATTAAAAAATGAATTTATCACCAAGCCTGTGTTTGAAACCTGTGTGGACTCAACCCTGGTCTGATGAGTGATGGATGGACACAGGACGGGGATATCCAATGTGGTCCAGAGCTATAGCGATTAAGGGTACATCTCAAATGGTACCCTATTCCTTACATAGTGCACTACTTTTAACCAGGTATTACATAGAGATTAGGGTGCCATTTCGGACACTATCATCCATTATGGCAGGTTTCCAGACAGACCAGACTGACTCCAGCTGTCACAGAAGCAGCCGAGTCAGCTCTCCTCTCCTCTTTGTGGAGGAACAGAACACATCCAGTTTATTTATTATATATATATATTGCATCCCAAATGGAAACCTATGCCCTATATAGTGCACTGTCTTTCACCAGGGCCCATATAAGTAGCGCACTGTGTAGGGAATAGAGTGCAATTTGAGACATACAGCTGGATATCAGGTCCCATCAATCACACTAAACAAAGCACAGGAGATGGTGGCCGGCACTTCCCATCAGAGAGCCAGGCCAAAGGAAATCTATTGATGTACCATATGGGAAACATCTACTCTGACTCATCAATTGTTTGGATTGTGAATCGATGACTTCATAGTGTTCACTTTGGAATACAAAGCAGAGGAGGCTGGTGGGACGGAGATATAGGACGACTGGCTCATTGTAAATGATGGAAACGGTATCAAACACGTGGTTTTCCGTATGTTCGATATGGTTCCAGTAATTCCATTCCAGCATTCATTCATTACAATGAGCCCAGCCTCCTATTTCTCCACCCACCAGCCACCGTTGGCACAGATGTTCACATACATATTCCATGCGCGAGAACGAATGCATTTACCAAGCTTAGTCTATGGCATAAACTAAATGGTACCTAGAACGAATGCATTTACCAAGCTTAGTCTATGGTATAAACTAAATGGTACCTAGAACGAATGCATTTACCAAGCTTAGTCTATGGTATAAACTAAATGGTACCTAGAACGAATGCATTTACCAAGCTTAGTCTAAATGGTACCTAAACGAAAATGGTCTACCTAGAACGAATACATTTACCAAGCTTAGTCTATGGCATAAACTAAATGGTACCTAGAACGAATACATTTACCAAGCTTAGTCTATGGTATAAACTAAATGGTACCTAGAACGAATACATTTACCAAGCTTAGTCTATGGCATAAACTTAATGGTACCTAGAACGAATGCATTTACCAAGCTTAGTCTATGGCATAAACTAAATGGTACCTAGAACAAGTCTATGGTAATAAAGTGAATGTTTCCTACAGTAAGTCTATAGTTGTCCCGGAATTCTAGGAGTGGAGGGTGTAGAGTCAGACGCAGAGAGCAATACATCCAATGGGTGCGTTTATTTCGCTTGGTCTAGCCAACAATCAGGCAATGACCATAAATCAGGTATGTCACCCAAAAAAACAGGACATAAACAGGACATAACATACAACAAATTACACAGGATAAAAACAACTCCACCACTGACAGTAGGAATAAGCACAAAAAGCAAGAGGGCACTGGAAGTTTAAATAGACCATTGATGAACCAAAATAAGCAAAAAGTTAAAACAATCAAGACAAAAACCAACAGAAAAGGAAAACGGGATCGGTGGCAGCTAGTAGACCGGTGACGATGACCGTGGAGCTCTGCCCGAACAGGAAGTGGAGCCACCTTCGGTAGGAAGTCGTGACAATAGTAGTGTAAAAGGTTCATGTTTCTCTTATTTCTCCAACATGGTATTGCTGAATCATCCCATATATACCGGGAGGTTTTTTACAGGAGCTTGTCCTCCTGTGCCCTTGTATCTACCCTACTGGATTCAAACGCATTGACAGATCATCTGGGTATTCTTGGGGAAGCCAGGCGACAATAGGAAACCGAAGACAGTGACATTTGAAAAATCCCTGAAAATGATCCCACCCCCCCCCTCCCATATCATAATCTGAACATCGTGCTCTTTTATAGCTCCAACCTTTAGTTAGATCACATTGTGTGTGTGCACTGCAGCAAATCCCCGCACATCCACATATTCAAAGGCCTTTTATGTAGTCCTGGGATGTTCCCAGAGTGAGGAGAGAGAGAGGGAGAGAGAGGGAGAGAGGGAGAGTGTAGAGAGGCAAGGTGAGAGCACTGAAGCATGTTTCTGCTGTGGATGGATTATTCATGACCACGGGAATTATTGTGAGTTTTTTTTTCTCTTCTTTGTATCACAGGAATGGATGCCTTTAAGCCTGGTTGGGTGTGAGACAGGATGGAGACGGTGAGACGTGACGTGACGTGAGGGCTGCAGCGGTGACCTGGAGGGAGGGAACGCAGTGCAGACTCAGAGGTCTGGTCACCAGCTAGCAAGGTCAAGGACCATGGAGAGACTCTTCAACCTCCACGGTATATGTACTTAGCTAACCCACATGGGAAAGATATTGAATCATTTATTTATTTATGCGTTCTACCTGGAATTTGTCAATAATACACATGGCAGCAAATACACCGAGAAGATTCAGGAGGTGGAGGAGGGAGGAGCAGGAGCAGGGAGGAGGAGCAAGAAGAGTAACGGGGAGAAGGAGAGGAGGGGGAGGAGAGGGGCGAGGACAGCTGGAGGAGGAGGGCAGGAGGAGGGGGAGCGCAGGAGGAGGAAGGCGGAGAAGGTGAGGAAGTGGGAGGACAAGAGGAGGATGAGGGGGAGGAGGAGGGCAGGAGGGGAAGGAAGAGAGGGAGGAGGAAAAGAGGAGGAGGTGGGGAGGGAAACAGTCATTATTGGTTTCAGGTGTACCCAGCAACTCAAGATGGAACTTTGTATCACGGATTGTTATAATATACTGCAAAATTCACCTGAGCTTCGTAGACTGTTCTTCTCTGGCTGTTTGACCCTGATGAGACCCCTGTCACCATCTGATCCGGCTAAGACATGATGATCATAGTGTTGTACACTGACTGTGCACCATGACAACCTGTTTATGCCGTGTCAGTGTGAAAAGTAGGGAATTAGTTAGGGAAACTTGACAGATCAATAACGTTACATTGATATACTGACATAATAAAAACTAACATTGCGCTGAAAAAAAAGTCAGAATGGCTGCCGGTTTCATCGTTTGATTCAAATCTAGTGTGATTGAAGCAAAAAAAATAATAGCTGAAGTTAGTGAGCTAACTAGCTAGGTAATGTTAGCCAACTTTTGGCTATAGCTCTAGCTAATGGTATAATGGCGCATCATCAAATGTACTTCTGTTGAAACGGGACATTACAAAGACTACACATCATCTCCATACACACAACAGCTGTTAAATACTGCTAACTGACAGATAGCTAGAGGCTCCAAAAGTAACCCTCCAAAAAGTAATTCATTAATCTTTTTAATTTCCATCTGTACTAGGAAGCGTTTGTTTCTTGGGCTTCAACAATGTGATTGATCAAAGTGCCTCAGGCCTTGAAAAATAAATAATTGAACTGATTGAAAGTAAGAGGATATCGGTGAACAAATCCCTATGTCAAGGCTACGACGTGGAGCTTACTCAAGTGTTGATCCTGATGCTTCTTAGGTAAGTTCTTTATTCGTTTCAGTTGAGAAAACTATCTCACAGTAGATGCAACAGTTGCAGGGATGGTTAAACAGCTTGATTGCCGTAGCAACATCAGGGAAACTGGGCAGAAAGTTGTTGTGCTTCAAATGAACAGTTTTGCAGAATCTTTAATTGAGACTCTCATTCTCCTTAATTGACGGCCTCCTATCCTCTCTCCTCCTCTCCTCCTGCTCTCCTATCCTCTCTCCTCCTCCTGCCCTCCTGCTCTCCTATCCTCTCTCCTCCTCTCCTCCTGCTCTCCTATCCTCTCTCCTCCTGCCCTCCTGCTCTCCTATCCTCTCTCCTCCTGCCCTCCTGCCCTTATCTCTGGTATATCTTGGCATGCACCATTCATACTGATGAGCCAGGGTTTGAAGTGTGTGATTACAATATCAACAGTCCCTTATCTCTGGTATATCTTGGCATGCATCATTCAAGACTAAGTTCAAATGGTGTACATCGCAATGGACAATGGACACCAATCCTCAAAAGTGGAGACAAATTTGACTCCAATAATTACTATGAAATCTGCATCAACAGCAATCTTGGAAAAATCCTCTGCGGTATTAAAAGCAGGCTCCAACATTTCCTCAGTGAAAACAATGTCCTGAACAAATTAGCTTCTTACCAAAATAACGTACGACAGAACATGTATACAACCTACACACCCTTACTGACAAACAAAACAAAACAAAAGTCTTCTGCTGTCACGCCTTGGTCATAGTGTTTTGTGTTTTAGTTATAGAGTTGGTCAGGCCAGGGTGTGACATGGGTTTATGTGTTGTATTTCGTATTGGGGTTTTGTATTAGTGGGATTGCGGTTGAGTAGGGGTGTTGTTAGGCTGGGCTGCCTGAGGCGGTTCTCAATTAAGAGTCAGGTGCTTCTCGTTGTCTCGGATTGGGAACCGTATTTAGGTAGCCTGAGCTCACGTTGTATTTCGTGGGTGATTGTCCCTGTCTTTGTGTATTCACCAGATAGGCTGTAATAGTGTCACGTTCCGTTTGTTGTTTTGTATTGTATAGTTATTTCATGTATCACGTTTTTCTTCATTAAAGTAACATGAGTAACCTACACGCAGCATTTCGGTCCGACTCTCTTTCCACAAACCAAGAACTCCGTTACATCTGCTTTGTTGATCATCTTCATTTGGCATGAAGGTCTGCTATACAAATGGATGGAGAGCGGTGTTGGGGGGAAACGGATATGACATGATCAAATATATGTACACAAAAACAAGTGTTCGGTTAAAAGTGGCAATAAACACACAGATCTCTTTCCTCAGGGCCGTGGGGTGAGACGGGGATGCAGTTTGAGCCCTACCCTCTTCAACATATACACTGAGTATACCATACATGAGGAACACTTTCCTAATATTGAGTTACAAGCGACATCAATAAAGGATCATACCTTCCACCTGGGTTCACCTGGAAATAGTAGGTGCTCTATATGTTTTGGTATATCAATGAATTGGTGAGGGCACTAGAACAGTCTGCAGCACTTAAATTGACAAAAATGTCTATAAACCTGTTTTCGCTTTGTCATTATGGGGTAATTGTTTGTAAATTGATGACAATTTTTATTTTATTTAATCCATTTTAGAATAAGGCTGTAAAGTAACAAAATGTGGAAAAAGACAAGGGGTCTGAATACTCTTCCTATGGCACTGTATGGAGCATAATTTATTTACAGTTTTATTCACGTTTTCAAGTACTGGTGACAAATTATGCATTTCGATTCTTGCATAGATTCTAATGGACACCTATGATGTGTGTAAAATACTTTTTTGAAGGTGGCACACTACCGATTATGATGAGCTAATGCTAAGCTATTTGCTAGCTATGAGTGGCGCCATGTTTTTTACATGTTTCATTTAAATGTAAACTTTTATTTAACTAGGCAAGTCAGTTAAGAACAAATTCTTATTTACAATAATGGCCTACCCCGGCCAAACCCAGATGAAGCTGGGCCAATTGGGCGCCGCCCTATGGGACTCCGAATCACGGCCGGTTGTGATACAACCCGGATTTGAACCAGGCTGTCTGTATTGACGCCTCTAGCACTGAGATGCAGTGCCTTAGACCGCTGCACCACTCGGGCATACATACATTATACATTATGAAATGATTATGGACAAAAGAGCGGGATAGTTATTTATCAAAAGGCAGCCAAGCATCGATCATCATGTCACCAGAAAAGGACCCTCGATATTTATTGGAAAGGAGCATCAAACTCGTCACCTTGCACTATCACCACCCTGTGAAATGCATCATACTGTATACAGTAAGTGAATTTGTCCCAGTACTTTTGGAGCAAGATGTTACGTGTCCGTAGCTAGGTTGAATTTTCACAGAGCCTCTCGTCTTTATAAAACTGACTTCACTCCGTTAGTTTACTGATGTACCTAGCTGTTACGAATCCCTTTTGGCCCGACAGTCTAGGGGGGGATGGTAATGAGACCCGTAACATAACTCATGCAAATTATTATTGTGACAAAGTAAAAGTGTGCACGAAATAACCACGACAACAGAAATCTACCGTCAAACTCTAGGTTTATTTATAAACACACGGTAATGGGGGGAGCAGGAAAAGGGGCTGAGCTGGACCCAAGAAAAGAAACAATAAGTATTCAAAAACACCCCTAAGCTAGACTAGCCTACTTTAACAGCTAACTAACTAACCAAAAATACAGTGGGTGGTCCGCCCAGTTCTAACTAGTGTATTTAACAAAGTTCACCTACGGGTAGTGTATGCCCATGGGCGACTTGTCTTGGTTTCCCCCTTTTCCCACCAGCAACACACAAACACCATAACCAAAAACAATACTCACAGGTGATGACAAAGTGCTATGAGGTGCTTAAACAAAAGAGAGGTTAAGACACAAAGCGAGAGTGAAACACAGAGACCTACAGACATGGCATTTACACAGAGATTGAGCTTTAGAACAAACAAATGATGGGGTTTTTAAACCATGGGGAAGGAACTGTGATAGGGTAGGAAATAGGAGGTGTGTCTTCTGATTGATGATTGATTGTTGACTGATTGGGGAGTGATGATTTTCACCTGTGAGGGGAGAAGGAGAGAAAAGAAACACACACAGGATACACAAACACACAGGATAACTGTATCCGTAACACTAGCTAAGTACATGTAGTTTCATACATCACTAGCAGGGTCAAGGAGCTATACTGTAGATCACTAGCAGGGTCAAGGAGCTATACTGTAGAGCGTTTCACTCCCCAAGAGAAACCTTGGTCTACCTGCTGTAGGTAGGATGAATGCAGAGTTAGTTGTTTCATACATCACTAGCAAGGTCAAGGAGCTATACTGTAGAGCGTTTCACTCCCCAAGAGAAACCTTGGTCTACCTGCTGTAGGTAGGATGAATGCAGAGTTAGTTGTTTCATACATCACTAGCAAGGTCAAGGAGCTATACTGTAGAGCGTTTCACTCCCCAAGAGAAACCTTGGTCTACCTGCTGTAGGTAGGATGAATGCAGAGTTAGTTGTTTCATACATCACTAGCAAGGTCAAGGAGCTATACTGTAGATCACTAGCAAGGTCAAGGAGCTATACTGTAGAGCGTTTCACTCCCCAAGAGAAACCTTGGTATACCTGCTGTAGGTAGGATGAATGCAGAGTTAGTTGTTTCATACATCACTAGCAAGGTCAAGGAGCTATACTGTAGATCACTAGCAAGGTCAAGGAGCTATACTGTAGAGCGTTTCACTCCCCAAGAGAAACCTTGGTATACCTGCTGTAGGTAGGATGAATGCAGAGTTAGTTGTTTCATACATCACTAGCAAGGTCAAGGAGCTATACTGTAGAGCTTTTCACTCCCCAAGAGAAACCTTGGTCTACCTGCTGTAGGTAGTATGAATGCAGAGTTAGTTGTTTCATACATCACTAGCAAGGTCAAGGAGCTATACTGTAGAGCTTTTCACTCCCCAAGAGAAACCTTGGTCTACCTGCTGTAGGTAGGATGAATGCAGAGTTAGTTGTTTCATACATCACTAGCAAGGTCAAGGAGCTATACTGTAGAGCTTTTCACTCCCCAAGAGAAACCTTGGTCTACCTGCTGTAGGTAGGATGAATGCAGAGTTAGTTGTTTCATACATCACTAGCAAGGTCAAGGAGCTATACTGTAGAGTGTTTCACTCCCCAAGAGAAACCTTGGTCTACCTGCTGTAGGTAGGATGAATGCAGAGTTAGTTGTTTCATACATGACTAGCAGGGTCAAGGAGCTATACTGTAGAGCGTTTCACTCCCCAAGAGAAACCTTGGTCTACCTGCTGTAGGTAGGATGAATGCAGAGTTAGTTGTTTCATACATCACTAGCAGGGTCAAGGAGTTATACTGTAGAGCGTTTCACTCCCCAAGAGAAACCTAGGTCTACCTGCTGTAGGTAGGAGGAATGCAGAGTTAGTTGTTTCATACATCACTAGCAAGGTCAAGAAGCTATACTGTAGAGCGTTTCACTCCCCAAGAGAAACCTTGGTCTACCTGCTATAGGTAGGATGAATGCAGAGTTAGTTGTTTCATACATCACTAGCAGGGTTAAGGAGCTATACTGTAGAGAAACCTTGGTCTACCTGCTGTAGGTAGGATGAATGCATAGTTAGTTGTTTCATACAGTGGCCTTCAGAAAGTATTCACACCCCTTGACTTTTTGTTGTTGTTTAATAGCCTGAATTGAAAATCGATTACATTTTTGTCACTCGCCTACACTCAATACCCCATAATGTCAAAGTAGAATTATGTTTTCAGACATTTTGACAAAATATATATATATATATTTTTAAAGAATTGTATTAGAATATATTATTATTGTTTTTGGGCCCATCCACCACCCCCCCTCTTCGGAGGACGAAGTACGTTCTACACACATTTTCCATACTTGTCACTATTTATTTTGTGTTTTAGTAGTTACATAGCAAGAATAAAGTCATTTGATATTTTGATATACTTTACATCTGGACAGATAGTAATTCTACATTATAAATCTTGTTTTCAGTCATAACTATAATGGAACATGAGCTTTTCAACCCACCCCTCCATAACCCCACCCCTCAGCTACTCTCAGTCCATCCCAACTAGCTCCATAAACCCACCCCTCAGCTACTCTCAGTCCATCCCACCTAGCTTCATAAACCCACCCCTCAGCTACTCTCAGTCCTTCCCACCTATCTCCATAAACCCACCCCTCAGCTACTGAGCTACTCTCAGTCCATCCTACCCAGCTCTATAAACCCACCCCTCAGTTACTCTCAGTCCTTCCCACCTAGCTCCATAAACCCACCCCTCAGTTACTCTCAGTCCATCCCAACTAGCTCCATAAACCCACCCCTCAGTTACTCTCAGTCCTTCCCACCTAGCTCCATAAACCCACCCCTCAGCTACTCTCAGTCCATCCTACCTAGCTCCATAAACCCACCCCTCAGCTACTGAGCTACTCTCAGTCCATCCTACCTAGCTCCGTGAACCCACCCCTCAGCTACTCTCAGTCCATCCTACCTAGCTCCATAAACCCACCCCTCAGCTACTCTCAGTCCATCCCACCTAGCTCCATAAACCCACCCCTCAGCTACTCTCAGTCCATCCTACCTAGCTCCATAAACCCACCATTCAGCTACTCTCAGTCCATCCTTCCTAGCTCCGTGAACCCACCCCTTAACTACTCTCAGTCCATCCTACCTAGCTCCATAAACCCACCCCTCAGCTACTCTCAGTCCATCCCACCTAGCTCCATAAACCCACCCCTCAGCTACTCTCAGTCCATCCTACCTAGCTCCGTGAACCCACCCCTCAGCTACTCTCAGTCCATCCCAACTAGCTCCATAAACCCACCCCTCAGCTACTCTCAGTCCATCCCACCTAGCTCCATAAACCCACCCCTCAGCTACTCTCAGTCCATCCTACCTAGCTCCATAAACCCACCATTCAGCTACTCTCAGTCCATCCTTCCTAGCTCCGTGAACCCACCCCTTAACTACTCTCAGTCCATCCTACCTAGCTCCATAAACCCACCCCTCAGCTACTCTCAGTCCATCCCACCTAGCTCCATAAACCCACCCCTCAGCTACTCTCAGTCCATCCTACCTAGCTCCGTGAACCCACCCCTCAGCTACTCTCAGTCCATCCCAACTAGCTCCATAAACCCACCCCTCAGCTACTCTCAGTCCATCCCACCTAGCTCCATAAACCCACCCCTCAGCTACTCTCAGTCCATCCCAACTAGCTCCATAAACCCACCCCTCAGCTACTCTCAGTCCATCCCAACTAGCTCCATAAACCCACCCCTCAGCTACTCTCAGTCCATCCTACCCAGCTCCATAAACCCACCCCTCAGCTACTCTCAGTCCATCCCACCTAGCTCCATAAACCCACCCCTCAGCTACTCTCAGTCCATCCACCTACCTAGCTCATAAACCCACCCCTCAGCTACTCTCAGTCCATCCTACCTAGCTCCATAAACCCACCCCTCAGCTACTCTCAGTCCATCCACCTAGCTCCATAAACCCACCCCTCAGCTACTCTCAGTCCATCCTACCTAGCCATAAACCCACCCTCAGCTACTCTCAGTCCATCCTAAGCTCCATAAACCCACCCCTCAGCTACTCTCAGTCCATCCTACCTAGCTCCATAAACCCACCCCTCAGCTACTCTCAGTCCATCCTACCTAGCTCCATAAACCCACCCCTCAGCTACTCTCAGTCCATCCTACCTAGCTCCATAAACCCACCCCTCAGCTACTCTCAGTCCATCCCACCTAGCTCCATAAACCCACCCCTCAGCTACTCTCAGTCCATCAGCTACCTACCTAGCTCCATAAACCCACCCCTCAGCTACTCTCAGTCCATCCTACCTAGCTCTATAAACCCACCCCTCAGCTACTCTCAGTCCACCCCTAACCTAGCTCCCATAAACCCACCCCTCAGCTACTCTCAGTCCATCCCACCTAGCTCCATAAACCCACCCCTCAGCTACTCTCAGTCCATCCTACCTAGCTCCATAAACCCACCCCTCAGCTACTCTCAGTCCATCCTACCTAGCTCCATAAACCCACCCCTCAGCTACTCTCAGTCCATCCTCTATAAACCCACCCCTCAGCTACTCTCAGTCCATCCTACCTAGCTCCATAAACCCACCCCTCAGCTACTCTCAGTCCATCCCACCTAGCTCCATAAACCCACCCCTCAGCTACTCTCAGTCCATCCTACCTAGCTCCATAAACCCACCCCTCAGCTACTCTCAGTCCATCCCACCTAGCTCCATAAACCCACCCTCAGCTACTCTCAGTCCATCCTACCTAGCTCCATAAACCCACCCCTCAGCTACTCTCAGTCCATCCCACCTAGCTCCATAAACCCACCCCTCAGCTACTCTCAGTCCATCCTACCTAGCTCCATAAACCCACCCCTCCTATCTCAGCTAGCTCCATAAACCCACCCCTCAGCTACTCCAGTCCATCCTACCTAGCTCCATAAAACCCACCAGTCCATCCCAGCTAGCTCCATAAACCCACCCTCAGTCCAGTCCATCCCACCTAGCTCCATAAACCCACCCCTCAGCTACTCTCAGTCCATCCTACCTAGCTCCATAAACCCACCCCTCAGCTACTCTCAGTCCATCCCACCTAGCTCCATAAACCCACCCCTCAGCTACTCTCAGTCCATCCCACCTAGCTCCATAAACCCACCCCTCAGCTACTCTCAGTCCATCCTACCTAGCTCCATAAACCCACCCCTCAGCTACTCTCAGTCCATCACACCTAGCTCTATCCTCAGCTACCTCAGTCCATCCTACCAGCTCCATAAACCCACCCCTCAGCTACTCTCAGTCCAACCCTCCATAAACCCACCCCTCAGCTACTCTCAGTCCATCCTACCTAGCTCCATAAACCCACCCCTCAGCTACTCTCAGTCCATCCTACCAGCTCCATAAACCCACCCCTCAGCTACTCTCAGTCCATCCCACCTAGCTCCATCCAGCACTCAGTCCATCCTACCTAGCTCCATAAACCCACCCCTCAGCTACTCTCAGTCCATCCCACCTAGCTCCATAAACCCACCCCTCAGCTACTCTCAGTCCATCCTACCTAGCTCTATAAACCCACCCCTCAGCTACTCTCAGTCCATCCTACCTAGCTCCATAAACCCACCCCTCAGCTACTCTCAGTCCATCCCACCTAGCTCCATAAACCCACCCCTCAGCTACTCTCAGTCCATCCTACCTAGCTCCATAAACCCACCCCTCAGCTACTCTCAGTCCATCCTACCTAGCTCCATAAACCCACCCCTCAGCTACTCTCAGTCCATCCTACCTAGCTCCATAAACCCACCCCTCAGCTACTCTCAGTCTATCCTACCTAGTCTCAGTCCATCCCACCTAGCTCCATAAACCCACCCCTCAGCTACTCTCAGTCCATCCTACCCAGCTCCATAAACCCACCCCTTAACTACTCTCAATTAGTGTATTTTAATTTAATATTTATTTAATATATTTAATCATTTTTGTTGTAATATTTGTTCCGTCTTTTCTGTATGATGAAACCGGAATTGCAATTTTGAAAAAGGGTTCCGTTTTCAATTAACTGAAAGTGAGAGGTTGTAATCTGGATAAAAGGAAAAATTACATTTTTGAACAAGGTATGAGCAATTCTTACTAATCTGCTTTAGAACCTGTTTGGGTTGAAGTATAACTTTTGTATGACTGTATCACGGCACAAGGCGAGACCCCGATGCAGACACAGGAGGCAGACAGTTGGAGTCTTACAATGTTTATTAATCCAAAAGGAGTAGGCAAGAGAATGGTCGTGGACAGGCAAAAGGTCAAAACCAGTTCAGAGTTCAATAGGTACCGAAGGGCAGGTAGATTCAAGGTTGGGGCAGGCAGGATGATGAGGCAGGTGGGAAAGTAATCCAGAGTCAGGCAGGGGTCAGAACCTGGAGGACTATCGAAAAGAGAATAGAAAATGAGTATGGGAAAAACACGCTGGTTGACTTGACTAAACATACAAGATGAACTGGCACAGAGAGACAGGAAACACAGGGATAAATTCACTGGCACAGAGAGACAGGAAGCACAGGGATAAATACACTGGTACAGAGAGACAGGAAACACAGGGATAAATTCACTGGCACAGAGAGACAGGAAACACAGGGATAAATTCACTGGTACAGAGAGACAGGAAACACAGGGATAAATTCACTGGCACAGAGAGACAGGAAACACAGGGATAAATACACTGGTACAGAGAGACAGGAAACACTGGGGGAAAATATACTGGCACAGAGAGACAGGCAATACAGGGATAAATACACTGGCACAGAGAGACAGGAAACACAGGGATAAATACACTGGCACAGAGAGACAGGAAACACAGGGATAAATACACTGGTACAGAGAGACAGGAAACACAGGGATAAATACACTGGTACAGAGAGACAGGAAACACAGGGATAAATACACTGGCACAGAGAGACAGGAAACACAGGGATAAATACACTGGCACAGAGAGACAAGAAACACAGGGATAAATACACTGGCCCAGAGTGACAGGAAACACAGGGATAAATACACTGGCACAGAGAGACAGGAAACACTGGGGGAAAATATACTGGCACGGAGAGACAGGAAACACTGGGGGAAAATATACTGGCACGGAGAGACAGGAAACACAGGGATAAATACACTGGCACAGAGAGACAAGAAACACAGGGATAAATACACTGGCCCAGAGTGACAGGAAACACAGGGATAAATACACTGGCCCAGAGTGACAGGAAACACAGGGATAAATACACTGGCACAGAGAGACAAGAAACACAGGGATAAATACACTGGCCCAGAGTGACAGGGATAAATACACTGGCCCAGAGTGAAAGGAAACACAGGGATAAATACACTGGAGAAAATAAACGACACCTGGAGGGGGTGGAGACAATCACATGGACAGGTGAAACAGATCAGGGTGTGACAGACTGACGCTTTTAGTGATAGGTTTAATGCTTCAATATTCAATCATTTCAGCCCCCCTGAAGTCCGATTCATTATATAAATAAGCATGTTTAATTTGTTTGGTTTGCCATTCCAAATAAAGTGAAATGTTTTTTGCTCAGATAATTTAAAAAAGAAATAGTTCCGAGTAGGCAGGGCCATAAGGAAATAGGTAAATTGGGATATGACAACTGCATTAATCCAGATTATCCCCCCCCCCCACACACACACAAATAGACAGTTATTTACCTTTCCATGGTAGCAAGATCTTATCTATTTTTGCTAACTGGTGGGGTAACTGTGTGTGTGTGTGTGTGTGTGTGTGTGTGTGTGTGTGTGTGTGTGTGTGTGTGTGTGTGTGTGTGTGTGTGTGTGTGTGTGTGTGTGTGTGTGTGTGTGTGTGTGTGTGTGTGTGTGTGTGTGTGTTAGAGCCGTGTGTAAGGTGACTATGCAAACAATTTGGAATTTTCAATACATGACTGTTTATTAAAAAGAAGAAGTGATGCAGTCAGTCTCTCCTCAACTCTTAGCCAAGAGAGACTGACATGCATAACATTTCTATCAGCCCTCTGATTACAATGTAGAGCAAGACGTGCCGCTCTGTTCTGGGCCAGCACTTGACCACATGGTTGGAGCACTTGACCACATGGTTGGAGCACTTGACCACATGGTTGGAGCACTTGACCACATGGTTGGAGCACTTGACCACATGGTTGGAGCACTTGACCACATGGTTGGAGCACTTGACCACATGGTTGGAGCGCTTGACCACATGGTTGGAGCACTTGACCACATGGTTGGAGCACTTGACCACATGGTTAGAGCGCTTGACCACATGGTTGGAGCACTTGACCACATGGTTGGAGCACTTGACCACATGGTTGGAGCACTTGACCACATGGTTGGAGCACTTGACCACATGGTTGGACAATAATCAAGATAAGATAAAACTACAGCCTGCAGGACATGATTTGTGGTGTCAAAAAAGCAGAAAGCATCTCTTTATTTACGGACAGACCTCTCCCCATCTTTACAACCATTAAATATATATAATATATGTTTTGATCGTGACAGTTTACAATCTAAGGTAACAAGTCATTTAGTCACCACCATTCATTGCCAGATTCAGCTTCAAATTCAGATTCAGCTTCAGATTCAGCTTCAGATTCAGCTTCAGATTCAGCTTCAGCTTTAGATTCACATTCAGCTTCAGATTCAGCTTCAGATTCAGCTTCAGATTCAGCTTCAGCTTCAGCTTCAGATTCAGCTTCAGATTCACATTCAGCTTCAGATTCAGCTTTAGATTCAGCTTCAAATTCACATTCAGCTTCAGATTCAGCTTCAGATTCAGCTTCAGATTCAGCTTCAGCTTCAGATTCAGCTTCAGATTCAGCTTCAGCTTCAGATTCAGCTTCAGATTCAGCTTCAGATTCAGCTTCAGCTTCAGATTCAGCTTCAGATTCAGCTTTAGATTCAGCTTCAGATTCAGCTTCAGCTTCAGATTCAGCTTCAGATTCAGAGGTGTAGAACACGACAGAGCTTGAAGAATTAAACAAATAATAACGGGCAAATATTGTACAATCCAAGTGTGCAAAGTAATGTAACAGTATAGCTTCCATCCCCTCTCCTCGCCCCAACCTGGTCTCGAACCAGGGACTCTCTGCACACGTCAACCACAGTCACTCACGAAGCATCGTTACCATCGCGCCACAAAACCACGGCCCTTGCAGGGCAAAGGGGGAACCACTACTTCTAGGTCTCAGAGCGAGTGAAGAACACCGACTGAAACACTATTAGCGCGCACCACCGCTAACTAGCTAGCCATTTCACATCGGCCACACAAAGCTCTTAGAGACTTACCCAGAATGACTCACAGCTGTAATCGCTGCCAAATGCGATTCTAACATGTATTGTATTGGTGTGAAAACGTATTTAAATTAAATATTTCTGCTAAAATGACTAAAAACATGTTTTCACTTTGTCATTTTAGGGTATTGTATGTAGATGGGTGAGGAAAAACCAAAATGTCATCCATTTTGATTTCAGGCTGTAACACAGCAGAATTTGGAATAAGTCAATGGGTATGAAGGCAGTGTACATCACTGGGTGGTATGACCACTTAATAAGCTAGCAGAGGCCAGAGAGAGCTGACATATTGATATTGTGTGGCATGGGTGATATTATGTGGCCTGGGTGATATTATGTGGCCTGGGTGATATTATGTGGCCTGGGGGATATTATGTGGCCTGGGTGATATTATGTGGCCTGGGTGATATTATGTGGCCTGGGTGATATTATGTGGCCTGGGGGATATTATGTGGCCATGGGGGATATTATGTGGCCTGGGTGATATTATGTGGCCTGGGTGATATTATGTGGCCTGGGTGATATTATGTGGCCTGGGGGATATTATGTGGCCATGGGGGATATTATGTGGCCTGGGGGATATTATGTGGCCATGGGGGATATTATGTGGCCTGGGTGATATTATGTGGCCTGGGTGATATTATGTGGCCTGGGTGATATTATGTGGCCTGGGTGATATTATGTGGCCTGGGTGATATTATGTGGGCTGGGTGATATTATGTGGCCTGGGTGATATTATGTGGCCTGGGTGATATTATGTGGCCTGGGGGATATTATGTGGCCCGGGTGATCTAGGGGTCTTGTGGACTAATGGTCACATTCAATGTATCACTGCCATCGTGGGTTTGAATGTGGCCCTGTCTTTCAGCACACTCTCTCGTTTTCTCCTATCTTTCACCTCGCTCTCTATCCAGTAAACATACACATATAAATGTATATTATATCTACTGCAACAGTTGTTACAGGCTTTGGTTTTTCCATTTTATATTTAGAGGTTAGCACATGGATGGGTGTCACCTTGTTAGTCAGTTACACCTGCACTCATTTGTCATCTCGTTAGTGGAAAGGTGTTTCACCTGTGCTGGCCCAGGTGCTATTTAAGAGTGGCCTGCCCGGTGCTCCAGTTGTGTTGAGAGATGTGGAGCTGTAACACTTTAAGTTGGCTCTCCCCTAGTTGAGTTCTAGACAAAACAATCCTTTATCTGATCTACCCTGTTTTTCTTTTCCTACACTTTTTGTTTTGCTTCGTACCTTTTTGTTTAAGTGTGGTGTGTTTAAAAAATTTAAAAATACATCTTTTGTTTGCCTCTTCTTGGGCAAATTTCCTGGGTGCTCATGGTCGGGGTCTTTTAGGTACCAGTTGTTGCTAGTCATCTTTCAGTGGACACTCGAGTAATTTAGAACCACCCATAAAACCCACACATTTAATTTTGGTTGTTGTCAGTGACTCTTTGTTAGTTCCCCTTTCTGTTTGCGTGAATATTATTTTATTTTTTTCTTGCTGGGGAACGTACCAAAATGGAGGCTCATTCGGGATCTTGTTTACCGTGAGTGTGTTAGTCGCTCTAATCATCTTCTCTTTAAGCTCTGCTGCGTTCAGATATTTGAGTTTTCAAAAGACACATGTGGCAGACTTTCTGTCACTGACATCCACCCTGAGGGGTTATAAGATTGGTGGAATCATTTTGAAAGTTGCATGAACACAGGCTTATAAAATAAAAAGCCTAGGGACTCTAAGTTGGAAGCGTTTGTGGAAAACTCTACATGGGAGATGCTAGATAAATGTACAAAAGGTGAATCTGCTTGTCATTGCAAAGCATTGTGACCTCAAAGTTGCACATGCCGATTGAAAAGCTGTATTCGGAGAGTTAGGAGAAGGAGGAATACACCCCATTGACGTGCAACTAAGAGGTAGAACTGTTCGGGATTTCCTCCTCTTCTTCCGAAGAGGAGAGGCGAAAAGGATCAGAGGACCAATATGCGGCGTGGTAAGTGTCCATGGTTCTTTTAATACGAAATAGTACACATGAACAACTGAATACAAAAACAATAAACGTGGAATGAACTAAACCCAAAACAGTGTGGTGAAAAAACACAGACACGGAAACAAACACCCACAAACACACAGTGAAACCCAGGCTACCTAAGTATGATTTCATGACACCTGCCTCTGATTGAGAACCATACTAGGCCGAAACATAGAAATCCCCAAATCATAGAAAAAAAACCATAGACTGCCCACCCCAACTCACGCCCTGACCATACTAAATAACGACAAAACAAAGGAAATAAAGGTCAGAACGTGACAAGAACTAAAGGCAAAATGGGACCAACCGAAACTACAGCTTGTGCACAAGGAAATAAAATGTGCAGACAGACTACGACAAGAACAAGACAAATGTGTGCACGCCATTTGATTAAGAGAGATGGATCTGGAAGCGCTCCGAATCCAGTCAGAACATCCTGCACCCAGTAGAGTTTCATCTTGGTGGGAACAACCGACGTGTTTTGTCCATCAACGGAAGAGAGGTGGATGTATATTTTACTCTGAGTGGATTGACACATCCCTAAAGGAGACATTGTCTCTCAGTGACAGAAGGACAAGGCAGTTTCTTCTTGTGGGAACACTCCAGTCTCTGGTCGGGACCTGGTGTATCTCCTAAACAAGAATTTGGATCAGATGTCTATGAACCCTTTGTTTCAGACGGGTTTGTGTGTCTGCAGAGTGGCGATGCTGGTGAAGATACTGTGAGACACTGGGGCAGGCCAGTCCTTCATTCTGGAGGGCGTTTTGCCTTTTGTCCGACACTTCAGCAACTGGTTACAGTCTGTTAGTACAAGGCGTGGAGATGGGTTGCATGGAAGTTCTTTTGTATAATGTGGAACTCGAGTCTGATGTTATTCCTCGTCATTGGAGTTGAGGCCTAGCCTACCTGTGAAGGTGGTCTCATTCATTTTAGAAAAGGATTTGGCTGGAGGGAAGGTCAAGCCAAATCCTGTACTCTCTATGGAACCCAGAGTAGAGGAACGTGATAGGTTATCAGAAAAGTACCCTAGCGTGTGCTGTTACAAGTGTCTAAGAAAGTTGGCGCGAACAAGTCTAGTGTTGAGGAGGACGTCGTCAGCGATCCCACCATGGTTGATCTGTCTGGGATGTTTGTGATCCTGATTTTGGTTTGAGTTGTGACCCGTCCTTTGTGACCCGTCCTTTGTGACCCCCGTCCTTTGTGACCCGTCCTTTGTGACCCGTCCTTTGTGACCCGTCCTTTGTGACCCCGTCCTTTGTGACCCGTCCTTTGTGACCCGTCCTTTGAGAGAGTTTGTTGTGCCCGCTGAAGGAAGAGAAGGTTCCTATAGTTGACACTTCGATGTCTAGGATGTAGCTTATTGCTGAACAGAGTAAAGATGATTCACTCTCCTCTCCTTTTTGCTGAGATAAGTCCAGAAGAAGAGTTTTATGAATCATGAAGGGGTTACTTTGACAGAGAACGTGTTCTAACGTTCTCGCACCACTTCTGAGCAAGACGATTGGCGTATTTCAAATTGTCGTTCCATTTACACTTCGACAAGAGATATTGAGGTTGGCTCACGATGGTAATATGGCACGCCATCTTGTGGTCAAACAAGGCCTATGACCGTATCTTGCATAACTTCTGGCCTGGTCTAAAACAATATGTTGTGGCTTACTATAAATCTTGTTGCGTTTGCCAGCGGAGGGGTAAACCCCAATCAAGCTGTGCCAGTTGCATCTTTGCAGCCTATTCCTGCTTTTGACTTCCCTTTCAGCAGGGTTCTGGTGGATCGTGTTGGTCTTTTGCAGTGGCAACCAGTTTCTCTTAACCATCATGTGTACTGCCACTCATTTCCCCCTTGAAGCCGCTGAGGAAAATCACGGTTCCCAGTATTGTCAAGGCCCTTGTGAAATCATTTTTCAACATTTAGACTTCAAGCAGGTAATGCAATCAGACCAAGGTTCAAAGGTCTTCCAGTAAAATTCTACAACCGTTGGGTGTCACCCATTGGCCCCTCTACTTCCTACAACTCAGAATCTCTCGGTGGTTTTGAGAGATTTCTGTTGAGAGCTTCACTGCCGGGAGGTTGTTCAGGAATCTCTCTGGTTTTAGTCCGAATTAGCTTCTGTTTGGCCATCATGTCAGAGATCCTTTAAGCTAGCTGAGAGGTTGCAGGGCAACACCTTGAACACAAAAACAAATCTGTTGGAACACATTAGCACTTTTCCATACAGATTGCCTGTGAGTTTGCCAGTGAGAATCTGGAGAAGACCCAATCAAAAAATGAAAGTTTAGTGTGATTGAAAGGCCCGAAGCCGCACTTTCGATGTGGGTGACCTAGTCTGGCTTTTGTTGCCTGTTCCGGGGTCACCGTTGCAGGCTTACTTTTCAGGACCCTGCACCTCCCCTCCCCCAAGACCCTGCCCCTTCCTCCACCCCAAGACCCTGCCCTTCCTCCCCCCCCAAGACCCTGCCCCTTCCTCCACCCCAAGACCCTGCCCCTTCCTCCCCCCCAAGACCCTGCCCCTTCCTCCACCCCAACACCCTAGAGGTAATCTGGATTACATCATCTGGAGAACAAAAAAACAGGCAGTTTCATGTCAACATGTTGAAACCGCACTTCACCCGCTACAATCGGGGTGGAGAAGTTGGTGGAAACTACTATTGTTGTTTGCCTGTAGCTGCTGTCTGCTGTCTGCTGTCACCGTTGACTATAGTCTTCCTCTAGCATGAAGAAAGCCCAATACACCCTGTGCTTGTTGGACGGTTGAGTAACTCAGAGATTCTAGAAAACCTTGATGTCTTTTTGGCATACTTGTCTCCGGAGGAAAAAGGCAAACATTGTTCGCACTGCTTTCAGAGTATCAGGGTTTATTCTCAGATGTGCCAACTCAGACAAATGTACTAGAGCATGACATTGACGTTGGGGACAACATGCCTATTGAGTGAATCCTGAAACGAGAGAGAAGCTCCGCAGTGAGGTGACATTCATACTTGAGCAACAGTCTGTGGAGTTCGGCATGTAAATAAGCACATAAAGCGGATGGGTCTCTGCGGTTTTGTTCTGATTTTGTTCTGATTTTGCGAAACTCGGTGTCGTTACTAAGTCGGATTCGTAACCTTTTGCCCAGGGTCAACCATTGTGTGAACCGTGTTTGCGCTGCTAAGTACGTTAGCAAGTCTGATCTGCTGAAGGGATATTGGCAGGTCCCTCTAACTGAGGGTGCCAAAGAGTTGTCTGCTTGAATACATACCATACGAAACATAACATATCACACTAAATGGTGTGTCTAGGATTTACTTACAGAATAATACGAAATGCTCTGAGACCAGGTTGAGAGGAATGAGATGTGCGACGTTTAACAATGAGTAGGGTTAGAGAGAGCGCTGGAGAGAGAGAATGGGAATGAGGCTAATGAGAGGTGATAAGATTTATTCCAGACCTCAATTTCAAGAATGGAGGAGCAAGGGGGGGGACTAGGATGCTGCCACGAGAGGAGAGATCCCTAATGTAAGACATTAGAGACACAGGAACAGACAGGAAGCAGCTAATATCCTTGGATCTCTGCTTGGATAAGGCAGAGATGAGGTGCAGCCTACATCCCAAATGGCAACCTAGCCCCGACATAGTGTATTACTTTTGACCAGGGCCCGTAGGGAATAGGGTGCAATCTCACATAGTTTGTGCTGCCGACATTGTGGTCTCTCCTCTCTGTGAGCCTGCCTGCCTCCCTGACTGACTGCCTGCCTGCTGTCTGATTGGTGCATGAATCCACTTTATAGTGCTCTGCTAGTTAGAGCTGAAAGCTAGGACTGTACTGGAGGTTTTATTCCCTATTAGCTAAGATGACATCACTGTGCGCCGCGCCTGTCACCATATGTTTTGTCATCACCGCTCGCCGCGCCTGTCACCATATGTTTAGGGACTCATTGTGTTGGCCCCTTTTCTGAATAATTTACCCTGAGAATATGTCTCGCTTGCTTGGACAGTCCTGTGACTCTGAAACAGATTCTGAATAATATAATTTGGAGTTGTTTTTTTTTCTTTCTTCTTCTCCGTTATGATAAATATTCTAGCTGATGATGTAGGTTGAGGAGGCAGTCGGTCGGGGTGCTGTGCCATGCCCGGGCTGTGTATTGCAGCACTCAGGGTTTTCACAAAACTCAATTACCAATTTCAGACGACTAACATCGACAGACTACTGCCTCAGCCAAACTGAATTGTTAACACCTGACCTCCAGATAAAACGGTTTCTGGGGAGCAGGTACGTCCCAAATAGAAGCCTAGTCCCTACATAGTGCACTGCTTTTGACCACAGTCCTATTGTCCCTGGTCAAAAAGTAGTGCGCTACATATGGAATAGGGTGCCATTTGGGACACAAAGGAGTCAGAGAGAGGAGGGGATGGGGGGGAAAGAGGGACCGTCTTTGAGTAGTGTTTCAGGTCAAAGAGTTGCTAGAATTACAGCCACAGGAAAGTAAAATTTTCTCAACTTAATAAAGGTTGTGCAAAGGAAATGAACCTGGCTGCACATACAGTGCCGTTGGAAAGTATTCAGACCCCTTGACCTTTTCCACATTTTGTTATGTCATGGCCTTATTCTAAAATGGATTAAATAAAATAATTCCCTCAGTAATTTACACACAATACCCCATAAAGGGAACACATATATATATAATTGTTTTTACATTTTAGCAAAAATAAATAAATAAATACCTTATTTCCATCAGTATTCAGACCCTTTGATATCAGACTCGAAATTGAGCTCAGGTGCATCCTGTTTCCATTGATCATCTTTGAGATATTTCTACAACTTGATTGGAGTCCACCTGTGGTAAATTCAATTGATTGGACTTGATTTGGAAATATGCTCACCTGTCTATATAAGGTCCCACTTGACAGTGCATGTCAGAGCAAAAACCAAGCCATGAGGTCGATGGAATAGTCCCCAGAGCTCCGAGACAGGATTGTGTTGAGGCACAGATCTGGGGAAGGCTACCAAAACATTTCTGCAGCATTGAATGTCCTTAAGGCCACAGTGGCTTCCATCATTCTTAAATGGAAGAAGTTTGGAACCAACAAGACTCTTCCTAGAGCTGGCCGCCCGGCCAAACTGAGCAATCGGGGAGAAGGGCCTTGGTCAGGGAGGTGGCCAATGACCCGATGGTCACTCTGACAAAGCTCCAGAATTCCTCTGTGGAGATGGGAGAACCTTCCAGAAGGACAACCATCTCTGCAGCACTACACCAATCAGGCCTTTATGGTAGAGTGGACAGACGGAAGCCACTCCTCAGTAAAAGGCACATGACAGTTTGCCGAAAGGCACATAAAGGCACCTCTCAGACCATGAGAAATAAGATTCTCTGGTCTGATGAAACTAAGATTGAACTCTTTGGCCTGCATGCCAAGCGTCACGTCTGGAGGAAACCTGGCATGGTGGTGACAGCATCATGCCGTGGGGATGTTTTTCAGTGGCAGGGACTGGGAGACTGGTCAGAATCGAGGCAAAGATGAACGGAGCAAAGTACCGCTGTAACTCCCTGTTTGCTGCTTTGTCAATGTTGAAATTCTTTCTGGGGATCTACAGGAGTCAGAAAAACTCTAACTTCTCCCAGCTTGATTTCTATTGGAATTCAATTCTCAAAGTGGTCCATGGTTGGCACAGCATAAATGTGGACCGCTTAAGGCATAAAAGTCTGGCTACATCCCAAAATCGTACCCTATTCCATATATAGTGCACTATACGGCTCTGGTCAAGAGTAGTGCACTATATAGGGAATAGGGTGCTATTTGGGATGAAGTCGCTGTCTGCCCACCTACAGTTGGCATCTCACCTGCCTGACCCCTCCCCTTCCCCTCTATACAGTTTTACAGTTGGCATCTCACCTGCCTGACCCCTCCCCTTCCTCTCTATACAGTTTTTACAGTTGGCATCTCACCTGCCTGACTCCTCCCCTTCCTCTCTATACAGTTTTTACAGTTGGCATCTCACACTGCCTGACCCCTCCCCTTCCTCTCTATGCAGTTTTTACAGTTGGTATCTCACCTGCCTGACCCCTCCCCTTTCTCTCTATGCAGTTTTTACAGTTGGCACACCCCCTCCCTTCCTCTCTTACAGTTTTTACAGTTGGTATCTCACCTGCCTGACCCCTCCCCTTTCTCTCTATGCAGTTTTTACAGTTGGCATCTCACCTGCCTGACCCCTCCCCTTCCTCTCTATACAGTTTTTACAGTTGGCATCTCACTGACCCCTCCCCTTCCTCTCTGCCAGTTGGCATCTCACCTCCCTCCTGGCATCTCACCCCTCCCCTTTCCTCTATACAGTTTTTACAGTTGGCATCTCACCTGCCTGACCCCTCCCTTCCTCTCTATACAGTTTTTACAGTTGGCATCTCACCTGCCTGACCCCTCCCCTTCCTCTCTATACAGTTTTTACAGTTGGCATCTCTCACACTGCCTGACCCTGACCCCTCCCCTTCCTCTCTATACAGTTTTTACAGTTGGCATCTCACCTGCCTGACCCCTCCCCTTCCTCTCTATACAGTTTTTACAGTTGGCATCTCACCTGCCTGACCCCTCCCCTTCCTCTCTATACAGTTTTTACAGTTGGCATCTCACCTGCCTGACCCCTCCCCTTCCTCTCTATACAGTTTTTACAGTTGGCATCTCACCTGCCTGACCCCTGACCCCCCCTTCCTCTCTATACAGTTTTTACAGTTGGCATCTCACCTGCCTGACCCCTCCCCTTCCTCTCTATACAGTTTTTACAGTTGGCATCTCACCTGCCTGACCCTCCCCTTCCTCTCTATACAGTTTTTACAGTTGGCATCTCACACTGCCTGACCCCTCCCCTTCCTCTCTATACAGTTTTTACAGTTGGCATCTCACACTGCCTGACCCCTCCCCTTCCTCTCTATACAGTTTTTACAGTTGGCATCTCACCTGTCTGACCCCTCCCCTTCCTTTATACAGTTTTTACAGTTGGCATCTCACCTGCCTGACCCCTCCCCTTCCTCTCTATACAGTTTTTACAGTTGGCATCTCACCTGCCTGACCCCTCCCTTCTCTATACAGTTTTTACAGTTGGCATCTGCCTCCTCCCTTCCTCTCTCTATACAGTTTTTACAGTTGGCATCTCACACTGCCTGACCCCTCCCCTTCCTCTCTATGCAGTTTTTACAGTTGGCATCTCACCTGCCTGACCCCTCCCCTTCCTCTCTATACAGTTTTTACAGTTGGCATCTCACCTGCCTGACCCCTCCCCTTCCTCTCTATACAGTTTTTACAGTTGGCATCTCACCTACAGCCTGACCCCTCCTCCCCTTCCTCTCTATACAGTTTTTACAGTTGGCATCTCACCTGCCTGACCCCTCCCCTCCCCTTCCTCTCTATACAGTTTTTACAGTTGGCATCTCACCTGCCTGACCCCTCCCCTTCCTCTCTATACAGTTTTTACAGTTGGCATCTCACCTGCCTGACCCCTCCCTTCCTCCCCTTCCTCTATACAGTTTTTACAGTTGGCATCTCACCTGCCTGACCCTCCCCTTCCTCTCTATACAGTTTTTACAGTTGGCATCTCACACTGCCTGACCCCTCCCCTTCCTCTCTATACAGTTTTTACAGTTGGCATCTCACCTGCCTGACCCCTCCCCTTCCTCTCTATACAGTTTTTACAGTTGGCATCTCACACTGCCTGACCCCTCCCCTTCCTCTCTATACAGTTTTTACAGTTGGCATCTCACACTGCCTGACCCCTCCCCTTCCTCTCTATGCTATTGGTGGGTGATGAGGGCAGAATGCAGAGTGAGAACCAATCAGTCTGCGAGGACATGCTGTCTGGTCTTTCCATGTACATGCATGGATGATGTGAAAAGGTTGGTGTTAAGGTCAGGACAGTGAACATGCAGACGTGGAGATCTACTGTCCTGTAAGTTCAGTCCAACCCTCTTCCTGGAGATCTATGGCCTGTGGGTTTTCAGTTCAACCCCCTTCCTGGAGATCTATGGCCTGTGGGTTTTCAGTTCAACCCCCTTCCTGGAGATCTATGGCCTGTGGGTTTTCAGTTCAACCCCCTTCCTGGAGATCTATGGCCTGTGGGTTTTCAGTTCAACCCCCTTCCTGGAGATCTATGGCCTGTGGGTTTTCAGTTCAACCCTCTTCCTGGAGATCTACCGTCCTGTAGGTTTTCAGTTCAACCCTGATTTAGCACACCTGATCCTATTTATTAGCTGCTCGACAAGACCTTAACTAGCTGAACCAAATACACAAAATTAGGGTTGGACTGAACCTACAGGACAGTAGATCTCCAGGAAGAGGGTTGGATTGTAAACCTACAGGACAGTAGATCTCCAGGAAGAGGGTTGGACTGAACTTACAGGACAGTAGATCTCCAGAAAGTGGGTTATATGCAGTAATGTTAAGATTTCCCTTCACTGGAACTGTCTTGAAAAACAACCCCAGACCATTATTCCTCCTCCACCAAACTTTACAGATTGCACAATGAATTAGGGCAGGTAGCGTTCTCCTGGCATCCGCCAAACTCAGATCCGTCCAACTACCAGATGGTAAAGCGTGATTCATCACTCCAGAGAACGTGTTTCCACTGCTCCAGAGTTCAATGGCGGTGAGCTTTACATCACTCCAGCCGACACTTGGCATTGCTCATGGTGATCTCAGGCTTGTGTGCGGCTGCTCGGCCATGGAAACCCATTTCATGAAGCATCCCGACGAACAGTTCTTGTGCTGACGTTGCTTCCAGAGGCAGTTTGGAACTCGGTAGTGAGTGTTGCAACCGAGGACAGATGATTTTCATGCGCTACGCGTTTCAGCATTTGGCGGTCATGTTCTGTGAGCTTGTGTGGTCTACCACTTTGTGGCGGAGCCGTTGTTGCTCCTAGACGTTTCCACTTCACAATAACAGCACTTACAGTTGACCGGGGAAGCTCTAGCAGGGCAGAAATTTGACAAACTGACTTGTTGGAAAGGTGGCATCCTATGACGGTGCCACGTTGAAAGTCACTAAGCTCTCCAGTAAGGCCATTCTACTGCCAATGTTTGTCTATGGAGTCTGCATGGCTGTGTGCTTGATTTTTATACACCTGTCAGCAATGGGTGTGGCTGAAATAGCAGAATCCACTAATTTGTAAGGGTGTCCACATACTTTTGCAAATATAGTGTATGTGTGTACAAAACATTAGGAACACCTGCTCTTTCCATGACACAGACTGACCAGGTGAATCCAGGTGACTGACCAGGTGAATCCAGGTGACTGACCAGGTGACTGACCAGGTGAATCCAGGTGACTGACCAGGTGAATCCAGGTGACTGACCAGGTGACTGACCAGGTGAATCCAGGTGACTGACCAGGTGAATCCAGGTGACTGACCAGGTGAATCCACGTGACTGACCAGGTGAATCCAGGTGACTGACCAGGTGACTGACCAGGTGAATCCAGGTGACTGACCAGGTGAATCCAGGTGACTGACGAGGTGAATCCAGGTGACTGACCAGGTGACTGACCAGGTGACTGACCAGGTGAATCCAGGTGACTGACCAGGTGAATCCACGTGACTGACCAGGTGAATCCAGGTGACTGACCAGGTGAATCCACGTGACTGACCAGGTGAATCCAGGTGACTGACCAGGTGACTGACCAGGTGAATCCAGGTGACTGACCAGGTGAATCCAGGTGACTGACCAGGTGAATCCAGGTGACTGACCAGGTGAATCCAGGTGACTGACCAGGTGAATCCAGGTGACTGACCAGGTGACTGACCAGGTGAATCCAGGTGACTGACCAGGTGAATCCAGGTGACTGACCAGGTGAATTCAGGTGACTGACCAGGTGAATTCAGGTGACTGACCAGGTGACTGACCAGGTGAATCCAGGTGACTGACCAGGTGAATCCAGGTGACTGACCAGGTGACTGACCAGGTGAATCCATGTGAAAGCTATGATCCTTTATTGATGTCACCTGTTAAATCCACTTTAATCAGTGTAGAAGAATGGGGGGAGTGGGGAGACGGGGGTTAAAGAAGGACATGTTTTGCTATCCTTGAGACAATAGAGACATGGATTGTGTCTGTGCCAATCAGAGGGTGAATGTGGGAAAGACCAAAAGATTTAAGTGCCTTTTTGTGTATTTAAAAAAAAAAGTAATATATATAATATATCCACATTTTCAGAGTAGGATGTGTTACGAATTTGTAAATGCTTAAGATCCCAGACTACGTCTTTAACTTTAACAGTCTGACAAATAGATGAAATATGCCTGAGTCTACTATTCAAAATGCTTCCTCTCAGCAGGGGATTACACCAGACGGGACGAGATGGGAGAAATATAGCTTTTACACCTGACCTTCGGTGCAACAGTCTACAATGCTACATGCCACAGCTGCCAATCTTATTTTCTGCTTTGTAAGCCCATGTTAGAGGGGATATCTTGAGATGTATGACAGGTAGTATAAAAATACCTCTGGGACAACTGAAGCCACCCTTAAATCTAGAAATAGTTGGTATCCTACACCCTGTCCTGGGTTTGCGGAATGTTCCACAGGAACTGTGGAGAGAGTTCGTACCTCCAAATCAAATGTTTTTTTTCTCCCACGTCTGCACCCGAATACAACCGGTGTAGACCATACTCTTTAAACGACGACTGTTGGAACAGGATCAAACTGGATCAAACTGGATAGCAGAGATGACACGGGTCAGGTAGAACATTGCTCTTCAACATCTGCACCATACGGAGATCTCTGTGGTCTGTACAGACTAAAGGGAGAAAAAAGTCTTAAATGAAGTCCTCTTAGAATCAGTAGGTCCTTCTACAGGTGTCCTGACCATGATGTCATAGAAGATGTCATGGTAACCTGTTTCCTTGCTTGGTTGGTTTAGCTTATCCCATTGTATATTCTCTGCTTTATTTAACCATGAGATGACAGACTAAAGAAACAGAAAAACATGGTTACCTCCCAAATGGCACCCCGTCCCAAATGGCACCCTATTCCCTACATAGTGCACTACTTCTGATCAGGGCCCATTGGGACTAGGTTGCCATTTGGGAGGCAGACCATTGCTTATCTCAAAACATTAAACATCCAGGGTCAAAAACAGCGAGCCGCAAACAGGAATTAGTTTTGAGCCTTTCGGCATCATTAAGTCACGAGCCAACCAGTCTAATGTCCTCGATTAGCCCTAATGGATGCAGGAATACCTGGAAGGTCTAAATTCCATTGAGTTCACTAGAGTGCTCTCTCTCTCTCTCTTTCTCTCTCTCTCTCTCTCTCTTTCTCTCTCTCTTTCTCTCTCTCTTTCTCTCTTTCTCTCTTTCTCTCTTTGTCTCTTTCTCTCTTTCTCTCTTTCTTTCTGTCTCTGTCCCTCTCTCTCTCTTTCTCTCTTTCTCTCTCTCTTTCTCTCTTTCTCTCTCTCTCTCTTTCTCCCTTTCTCTCTCTCTCTCTTTCTCTCTCACCCCCTCTCTCTTTCTCTCTTTCTCTTTCTCTTCCTCTCTCTCTTTCTCTTCCCCCATATGTCTCTCTTCCTCTCTCTCTCTTTCTCTCTTTCTCTTCCTCTCTCTCTTTCTCTTCCCCCATATGTCTCTCTTCCTCTCTCTCTCTTTCTCTCTTTCTCTCTTCCTCTCTCTCTTTCTCTTCCCCCATATGTCTCTCTTCCTCTCTCTCTCTTTCTCTCTTTCTCTCTTCCTCTCTCTCTTTCTCTTCCCCCATATTTCTCTCTTTCTCTTCCCCCATATCTCTCTCACTCTCTCTCGCTCTCCCTCTCTTCCCCCATATCTCTCCCCCTCTTTCTCTCTCTCCCTCTCTTTCTCTTCCCCCATATCTCTCTCTCTCTCCCTCTCTTTCTCTCATTTCATCAAGCATGTTTCCAAAATGTAACTGTTTCCAAAATGTAACTGTTTTCCATTAAATGAGGACTGTTTCTATCTTTATGATGAGTTTGTTGACCCTGAGATACTGTAGGTTTCCTAAATGGCCCCCTATTCCCTATATAGTGCACCAGGACTCGTCAAAAAAGAAGTGAACTATACAGGGAATAGGGTACCACTTGGGATGTAACCTTAGCTGGAATTCTGCTGTACCGACGCTTTGTGTCAACATGTTATTTGGCTAATGCATAATTTCTACCGTATTTTTCCTGCGTTTGTTCTCGCTTGTGATCAGTTTGTGATCGTTTGACAGCTCTTTCAAAACAGATACAAGTACACCTCAACGGTGCTCTGCTAAATATAATCTGATGGTTCCTTTGAATATGTCAACAGCTGGGACTTAAAGATGAATAAACAAAGAATCTGTCAAACTAATAGCATCATTACGCCCACAGCAATTAAAACCAATAGAATCATTAGAACCACAGTAATTAAACCAATAGAATTATTAGAACCACAATAATTAAACCAATAGAATCATTTGAACCACAGCAATTAAAACCAATAGAATCATTAGAACCACAGTAATTAAACCAATAGAATTATTAGAACCACAATAATTAAACCAATAGAATCATTAGAACCACAGTAATTTAACCAATCGAATAATTTGAACCACAGTAATTAAACCAATAGCATCATTAGAACCACAGTAATTAAACCAATAGAATCATTAGAACCACAGTAATTTAACCAATAGCATCATTAAAACCACAGTAATTTAATCAATAGCATCATTAGAACCACAGTGATTTAACCAATATCATCATTAGAACCACAGTAATTTAACCAATAGCATCATTAGAACCACAGTAATTAAACCAATAGAATCATTAGAACCACAGTAATTTAACCAATAGCATCATTAGAACCACAGTGATTTAACCAATAGCATCATTAGAACCACAGTGATTTAACCAATAGCATCATTAGAACCACAGTAATTTAACCAATAGCATCATTAGAACCACAGTAATTTAACCAATAGAATCATTAGAACCACACTAATTTTAACCAATAGCATCATTAGAACCACAGTAATTTAACCAATAGCATAATTGGAACCACAGTAATTGAACCAATAGAATCATTAGAACCACAGTAATTTAACCAATAGAATCATTAGAACCAAAGTAATTTTAACCAATAGAATCATTAGAACCACAGTAATTTAACCAATAGCTAAGAGAGAAATACAGATTCACTGGAATATGTGTGTGTCTATAAAAGTGTCTCCACAGGAGAATTGACGGTCTCTGTCTCTGTCTGTGTGTGGAGGTCCCCACTGACAGGCCAATTAATGGATCTGGCATTGTTCTGTAGATGAGGTGAGAGCAGGTCATTATATTTCCCTGTGATTCTACCTCCCTTCTCTCCTCCCTCTTCTCTTTTCTCTTCTCTCCTCCCGCTTCTCTTCTCTCTCCTCCCGCTTCTCTTTTCTCTTCTCCCGCTTCTCTTCTCTCTCCTCCCGCTTCTCTTCTCTCTCCTCCCGCTTCTCTTCTCTCTTCTCCCGCTTCTCTTCTCTCTCCTCCCGCTTCTCTTCTCTCTTCTCTCGCTTCTCTTTTCTCTTCTCTTCTCTCTTCTCTCTTCTCTCGCTTCTTCTCTCTTCTCTCGCTTCTTCTCTCTTCTCTCGCTTCTCTTCTCTCACTTCTCTTCTCGCTTCTCCCGCTTCTCTTCTCTCACTTCTCTTCTCGCTTCTCCCGCTTCTCTTCTCTCTTCTCCCGCTTCTCTTCTCTCTTCTCTCTTCTCCCGCTTCTCTTCTCTCTTCTCTCTTCTCCCGCTTCTCTTCTCTCTTCTCTCGCTTCTCTTCTCTCTTCTCCCGCTTCTCTTCTCTCTTCTCCCGCTTCTCTTCTCTCTTCTCCCGCTTCTCTTCTCTCTTCTCCCGCTTCTCTTCTCTCTTCTCCCGCTTCTCTTCTCTCTTCTCCCGCTTCTCTTCTCTCTTCTCCCGCTTCTCTTCTCTCTTCTCGCTTCTCTTCTCTCTTCTCCCTTCTCTTTCTCTTCTCTCTTCTCCCGCTTCTCTTCTCTCTTCTCTCTTCTCCCGCTTCTCTTCTCTCTTCTCTCGCTTCTCTTCTCTCACTTCTCTTCTCGCTTCTCCCGCTTCTCTTCTCTCTTCTCCCGCTTCTTCTCTCTTCTCTCGCTTCTCTTCTCTTCTCTCCTCCCACTTATCTTCTTCTTCTCCATTTTATCCTCTGGCTTTCCCCTACTTTCCTCCTCCCTCCCCCTTCTCTTCTCTGCATGTCTCCCTCTCTACCCCCCCCACCCCTCTTGTCCCTGTCTGTTCAGACTTGTAGTGGAGCAGTCATATGAGAACCCAGATGGTGACGTGAGCCCAGGTAATTCCTGCAGATTTCCACGGTTCCAAGCGGCATATCTCTCCTATACTGAACAGACCGCTTTTAAAATCAGCGCCCTATTTATCACGCTGGGAACGGGGGGTGATGCTTGTAATTATTACAAACAAGAATAAACATGCAAAGGGAAATTGATTTCATAGATGTAATTTATAACTGATTAACTAAGCGGGATGGTAGCAGCTGATATAGCAGGCGGTATCATCCTCCTCTGTCGGGTTGAATCCCAAATGGCACACTATCCCCTAAAAAAGTGCACTACTTTTAACCCAGGGGCCCAGGCCATAGGACTGTGGATATGGTGCAATTTGGGACACACACATAATTGAACCATAACCCACAATAGATTACCATGATTTATAGTACCTGTTAGTATTTATCATAATCCATTCATCATCATGTATTCATCATAATAAGGTTCCTCTGGTAAATCTGTATAATATTCTACTTCCTTAAGACATGGTAAATGTGATTTGACTGGCTGGTCTGCAGATATCTTTCCTATTACCGCGGGTTTAGTTTGCCATTGAGAGAGAGATATCTTTAACGCCCTATCAGAGGCAGTCACAGTGTTTTCCTACTGTCACAGATACTGAGCCTGTCTGTTGGTGTTTCTACTGTCACAGATACTGAGGAGCCTGTCTGTTGGTGTTTCTACTGTTACAGATACTGAGCCTGTCTGTTGGTGTTTCTACTGTCACAGATACTGAGCCTGTCTGTTGGTGTTTCTACTGTCACAGATACTGAGCCTGTCTGTTGGTGTTTCTACTGTCACAGATACTGAGCCTGTCTGTTGGTGTTTCTACTGTCACAGATACTGAGCCTGTCTGTTGGTGTTTCTACTGTCACAGATACTGAGCCTGTCTGTTGGTGTTTCTACTGTCACAGATACTGAGCCTGTCTGTCGGTGTTTCTACTGTCACAGATACTGAGCCTGTCTGTCTGTGTTTCTACTGTCACAGATACTGAGCCTGTCTGTCGGTGTTTCTACTGTCACAGATACTGAGCCTGTCTGTTGGTGTTTCTACTGTCACAGATACTGAGGAGCCTGTCTGTTGGTGTTTCTACTGTTACAGATACTGAGCCTGTCTGTTGGTGTTTCTACTGTCACAGATACTGAGCCTGTCTGTTGGTGTTTCTACTGTCACAGATACTGAGGAGCCTGTCTGTTAGTGTTTCTACTGTCACAGATACTGAGCCTGTCTGTTGGTGTTTCTACTGTCACAGATACTGAGCCTGTCTGTTGGTGTTTCTACTGTCACAGATACTGAGCCTGTCTGTTGGTGTTTCTACTGTCACAGATACTGAGCCTGTCTGTCGGTGTTTCTACTGTCACAGATACTGAGCCTGTCTGTCGGTGTTTCTACTGTCACAGATACTGAGCCTGTCTGTCGGTGTTTCTACTGTCACAGATACTGAGCCTGTCTGTTGGTGTTTCTACTGTCACAGATACTGAGCCTGTCTGTTGGTGTTTCTACTGAGCCTGTCTGTTGGTGTTTCTACTGTCACAGATACTGAGCCTGTCTGTTGGTGTTTCTACTGTCACAGACACTTAGTCTGTCTGTTGGTGTTTCTACTGAGCCTGTCTGTTGGTGTTTCTACTGTCACAGATACTGAGCCTGTCTGTTGGTGTCCCTACTGTCACAGATACTGAGGAGCCTGTCTGTTGGTGTTTCTACTGAGCCTGTCTGTTGGTGTTTCTACTGTCACAGATACTGAGCCTGTCTGTTGGTGTTTCTACTGTCACAGATACTGAGCCTGTCTGTTGGTGTCCCTACTGTCACAGATACTGAGGAGCCTGTCTGTTGGTGTTTCTACTGAGCCTGTCTGTTGGTGTTTCTACTGTCACAGATACTGAGCCTGTCTGTTGGTGTTTCTACTGTCACAGATACTGAGGAGCCTGTCTGTTGGTGTTTCTACTGTCACAGACACTGAGCCTGTCTGTTGGTGTTTCTATCACAGACACTGAGCCTGTCTGTTGGTGTTTCTATCACAGACACTGAGCCTGTCTGTTGGTGTTTCTACTGAGCCTGTCTGTTGGTGTTTCTACTGTCACAGACACTGAGCCTGTCTGATGGTGTTTCTACTGTCACAGATACTGAGCCTGTCTGTTGGTGTTTCTACTGTCACAGACACTGAGCCTGTCTGTTGGTGTTTCTACTGTCACAGATACTGAGCCTGTCTGTTGGTGTTTCTACTGTCACAGATACTGAGCCTGTCTGTTGGTGTTTCTACTGTCACAGATACTGTGCCTGTCTGTTGGTGTTTCTACTGTCACAGATACTGTGCCTATCTGTTGGTTGAGCAGATCATCTTTTGATGGATGTCTTGTGATAAAATGCCGGAGGACCTCATCGTCTCCGATGACGCTGTCCAATTTAGGATCCGTCCCAAATGGCACCCTATTCCCTACATAGTGCACTGTGCCCTGGTCAATAGCAGTGCACTGCGTAGGGAATATGGTGCCATTTGGGACGGAACCCTAGCCTTTCTCCCGAGCTATTGGTTCATAGATCAAACTTGTTTCCTCATGCTCCAATCGTCGACTGTGACATTGGAGAGGAATTCCACTGGCTTATTGGATGCATTGTTGTGTGTGCAAAGGTTAGGCCATACTTCAGCATCCCCCGTGATAGGATGACAGCAGGCAAACACTGATTTTCAGAATCTATTTTGTTGCCATTGAACTAAACCATTTGTCATTGGTTTGCAGAAAGGTCTCAGACCAAGCTGTCTGCATTATACTGGATAAGGTGGATGTCACATTGAGTCATAACCAGTCAGTCCAAGGTGAGTTCTCACCTGTGGAAAAACACATGGTATCCATACTTATACAATCTACCGGGTAATACTGGTATATCTACAGGGTAATAATTATATATATATATATATATATGGTAATACTGGTATATCTACAGGGTAATACTGGTATATCTACAGGGTAATAATTATATATATATATATATATATGGTAATACTGGTATATCTACAGGGTAATACTGGTATATCTACAGGGTAATAATTATATATATATATATATATATATGGTAATACTGGTATATCTATAGGGTAATAATTATATATATATATATATATATGGTAATACTGGTATATCTATAGGTAATAATTATAATATATATATATATATATATATATATATATATATATATATATATGGTAATACTGGTAGATCTACAGGGTAATAATTATATATATATATATATATATATATATGGTAATACTGGTATATCTACAGGGTAATAATTATATATATATATATATATATATATGGTAATACTGGTATATCTACAGGGTAATAATTATATATATATATATATATATATATATATATATATATATATATATATATGGTAATACTGGTATATCTATAGGGTAATAATTATATATATATATATATGGTAATACTGGTAGATCTACAGGGTTTTACTGGTATATCTACAGGGTAATAATGATATATATATATATATATATATATATATATATATATATATATATATATGGTAATACTGGTATATCTACAGGGTATTAATTATATATATATATATATATATATATGGTAATACTGGTAGATCTACCGAGTAATACTGGTATATCTACAGGGTAATAATTATATATATATATATATATATATATATATATGGTAATACTGGTAGATCTACAGGGTTTTACTGGTATATCTAGAGGGTAATAATGATATATCTAGAGGGTAATAATGATATATGCATATCAATAGGGTAAAACTGGTATCTATAGGGTAATACTGTTATATCTATATGGTAATAATGGTATATCTACCTCTAGGGTAATAATGGTATATCTACCTCTAGGGTAATAATGGTATATCTACCTCTAGAGTAATAATGGTATATCTACCTCTAGGGTAATAATGGTATATCTACCTCTAGGGTAATAATGGTATATCTACCTCTAGGGTAATAATGGGTATAATCTACCTCTAGGGTAATAATGGTATATCTATCTAGGTAATAATGGTATATCTACCTCTAGGGTAATAATGGTATATCTACCTCTAGGGTAATAATGGTATATCTACCTCTAGGGTAATAATGGTATATCTACCTCTAGGGTAATAATGGTATATCTACCTCTAGGGTAATAATGGTATATCTACCTCTAGGGTAATAATGGTATATCTACCTCTAGGGTAATAATGGTATATCTACCTCTACGGTAATAATGGTATATCTACCTCTAGGGTAATAATGGTATATCTACCTCTAGGGTAATAATGGTATATCTACCTCTAGGTCTGGTAATAATGGTATATCTACCATTCTAGGGTAATAATGGTATATCTACCAGGTTTTCTCCAGAATGGTAATAATGGTATATCTACCTCTAGGGTAATAATGGTATATCTACCTCTAGGGTAATAATGGTATATCTACCTCTAGGGTAATAATGGTATATGTACGTGTGTGTGTGTGTGTGTGTGTGTGTGTGTGTGTGTGTGTGTGTGTGTGTGTGTGTATATATATATATATCCATATTTATATATCCATATTTATATATATATGAAATATAGACAGTGCATTTCTTGCTTGCACAGTGCTCCTTGGGAGTTTATGGGAAATCGTATCCCCCTTGAACTTTGCGACCTTTTGCCACATTTCAGGCATTTTCAAACATAAAGATATAAAACTGTATTTATTTGTGAAGAATCAACTTCAACAAGTGGGACAAAAATACAATCATGAAGTGGAAGTTCGACATTTATTGGATATTTCACACTTTTTTAACACTTTTTTTTTCTATCTATATATATCTATCTATATAGATATATCTATATATATCTATCTATATTTATCTATCTATATATATCTATCTATATTTATATATCTATCTATATTTATCTATCTATATAGATATATCTAGATATATCTATCTATATTTATCTATATATATATGTATCTATATAGATAGATAGATAGATAGATATAGATAGATATCTATTGGGTATATATATATATATATATTAGGGTAATAATGGTATATATATCTATAGGGTAATAATGGAATATCTACAGGGTAATACTGGTATATATATCTATAGGGTAATAATGGAATATCTACAGGGTAATACTGGTATATATATCTATAGGGTAATAATGGAATATCTACAGGGTAATACTGGTGTATCTACAGGGTAATACTGGTGTATCTACAGGGTAATACTGGTGTATCTACAGGGTAATACTGGTGTATCTACAGGGTAATACTGGTGTATCTACAGGGTAATACTGGTGCATCTACAGGGTAATACTGGTGCATCTACAGGGTAATACTGGTATATATATCTATAGGGTAATAATGGTATATATATCTTTAGGGTAATAATGGTATATATATCTACAGGGTAATAATGGTATATATATCTTTAGGGTAATAATGGTATATATATCTATAGGGTAATAATGGAATATCTACAGGGTAATACTGGTATATATATCTATAGGGTAATAATGGAATATCTACAGGGTAATACTGGTGTATCTACAGGGAAATACTGGTGTATCTACAGGGTAATACTGGTGTATCTACAGGGTAATACTGGTGTATCTACAGGGTAATAATGGTGTATCTACAGGGTAATAATGGTATATCTACAGGGTAATACTGGTGCATCTACAGGGTAATACTGGTGCATCTACAGGGTAATACTGGAATATATATCTATAGGGTAATAATGGTATATATATATTAGGGTAATAATGATATATATATCTATAGGGTAATAATGGTATATCTATAGGGTAATAATGGTATATCTACAGGGTAATAATGGTATATATATTTTTAGGGTAATAATGGTATATATATTTTTAGGGTAATAATGATATATATATCTACAGGGTAATAATGGTATATCTATAGGGTAATAATGATATATATATCATTATTACCCTATAGATATACCATTATTACCCTGTAGATATACCTATATATATATATATAGATAGATGAGGGTTCCAAGATGGCGTAGCAGTCGGACGTGTGTTTTGTCTTGTCCCGTCCTGTATAGTGTAAATATAGTTTTTCCTCGTTTTTTTCTGTATATATTTCGTACATATTTTAAACTTCACTTTCCAACTACAGGCTGAATATGCTCTCCTGCAACCCGCATCACCCAATGTGGTACGGATCTGCTTTTTCTATACTTTAGAATCGGAACCCTCATCAGAAGCTAGCCAGCTAACTAGCTACTAGCTAGTAGCTAGCCACTGCTAGCGGTCTTCAACGCTAACTAGGACACCAGCGCGACATCTACCCAAAGCATATCAGACTGCTTTTTCTCTACCACATCTCCGGATTCCTACCGCAAGCTCTGAACCTTTACACCGGATCATCGCAACTAGCTAGCTGCAATCCGAGTGGCTACTCCTGGCTAACGTCTCTGTCCCAGAGCAAGCACCAGTTAGCCTGGAGCTAGCCTCGAGCTAAGCCCATCTCCCGACTAGCCGAAGAGGTCCAACAATACCTATTTTGCCAATTGGCCTGGACCCTCTACTGCCGACACGGAGCCCCGCCCGATCCATCATGACTGGTCCGCCGACATAATCGTCCGAGGGGTTTCAACAGGCTTTTCCGCTGGGACATCGCCAAAGATCCATCTGCTGGCCAAGGCCCCGAGCTTTCTGAATCGCTGTATCTCCAGCTCACCGCATGAAGAGGAATAAACAGACTCACCCCATCGCGACGTCCCCCAAAGGTTAACTCTCTAGCCCTCGCTATCTCCCTGCTTGCTAATTCGGCCTGCTAACGGCTAGCTTGTCAAGCTCCGGTCCGCTAACTGCTACCTTGTCTAGCTCGGGCCTACGAACTGTTAGCTTGTTAGCACAGGCCTGCTAACCGTCTGAACCACCGCGTCCCAATCACTCTCTGACCCCATTTACTTTCTATCTCTTTTTGATTTTTAATTTGTTTATACCTTCCGGAAACCTGCCTCACCCAATGTGATACGGAATCGCTATTACTTTTACTCTTATTTTTATTTTTATGACACACTCAAGAACCTCCAGACGCTAACCAGCTAACTAGCTACAAGCTATTTAGTCATTGTTAGTTTAAAAAAAAACCTGGATAACACTCGCCAGCCCAGCCTCCCTGCCCATCCACCGCTGCCCCCTGGACACTGATCTCTTGGCTACATAGCTGACGCACGCTGGACTGTCCATTAATCACGGTACTCCTTTCTGCTTGTTTGTCTTACCTGTCGGCCCCGTTGCCTAGTCAACGCCATTTTACCTGCTGTTTGTTGTGCTAGCGGATTAGCCTCGCCTACTGTTTTTAGCTAGCTTTCCAAATTCAACACCTGTGATTACTGTATGCCTCGCTGTATGTCTCTCTCAGATGTCAATATGCCTTGTATACTGTTGTTCAGGTTAGTTATCATTGTTTTAGTTCACAATGGAGCCCCTAGACCCACTCTGCATACCCCTGTTACCTCCTTTGTCCCACCTCCCACACATGCGGTGACCTCACCCATTACAACCAGCATGTCCAGAGATACAACCTCTCTCATCATCACCCAGTGCCTGGGCCTACCTCCGCTGTACCCGCACCCCACCATACCCCTGTCTGCGCATTATGCCCTGAATATATTCTACCATGCCCAGAAACCTGCTCCTCTTATCCTCTGCCCCCAACGCTCTAGGCGACCAGTTTTGATAGCCTTTAGCCGCACCCTCATACTACTCCTTCTCTGTTCCGCGGGTGATGTGGCGGTAAATCCAGGCCCTGCATGTCCCCAGGTACCCTCATTTGTTGACTTCTGTGATCGAAAAAGCCTTGGTTTTATGCATGTCAACATCAGAAGCCTCCTCCCTAAGTTTGTTTTACTCACTGCTTTAGCACACTCTGCTAACCCTGATGTCCTTGCCGTGTCTGAATCCTGGCTCAGGAAGGCCACCAAAAATTCAGAGATTTCCATACCCAACTATAACATCTTCCATCAAGATAGAACTGCCAAAGGGGGCGGAGTTGCAGTCTACTGCAGAGATAGCCTGCAAAGTAATGTCATACTTTCCAGGTCCATACCCAAACAGTTCGAACTACTAATTTTGAAAATTACCCTCTCCAGAAATAAGTCTCTCACTGTTGCCGCCTGCTACCGACCACCCTCAGCTCCCAGCTGTGCCCTGGACACCATTTGTGAATTGATCGCCCCCCATCTAGCTTCAGAGTTTGTTCTGTTAGGTGACCTAAACTGGGATATGCTTAACACCCCGGCAGTCCTACAATGTAAGCTAGATGCCCTCAATCTCACTCAAATCATCAAGGAACCCACCAGGTACAACCCTAACTCTGTAAACAAGGGCACCCTCATAGACGTCATCCTGACCAACTGGCCCTCCAAATACACCTCCGCTGTCTTCAACCAGGATCTCAGCGATAACTGCCTCATTGCCTGTATCCGCCATGGAGCCGCAGTCAAACGACCACCCCTCATCACTGTCAAACGCTCCCTAAAACACTTCTGTGAGCAGGCCTTTCTAATCGACCTGGCCCGGGTATCCTGGAAGGACATTGACCTCATCCCGTCAGTTGAGGATGCCTGGTCATTCTTTAAAAGTAACTTCCTCACCATTTTAGATAAGCATTCTCCGTTCAAAAAATGCAGAACCAAGAACAGATACAGCCCTTGGTTCACTCCAGACCTGACTGCCCTCGACCAGCACAAAAACATCCTGTGGCGGACTGCAATAGCATCGAATAGCCCCCTTGATATGCAACTGTTCAGGGAAGTCAGGAACCAATACACGCAGTCAGTCAGGAAAGCTAAGGCCAGCTTCTTCAGGCAGAAGTTTGCATCCTGTAGCTCCAACTCCAAAAAGTTCTGGGACACTGTGAAGTCCATGGAGAACAAGAGCACTTCCTCCCAGCTGCCCACTGCACTGAGGCTAGGTAACACGGTCTCCACCGATAAATCCACGATTATCGAAAGCTTCAATAAGCACTTCTCAACGGCTGGCCATGCCTTCCGCCTGGCTACTCCAACCTCGGCCAACAGCTCCGCCCCCGCAGCTCCTCACCCAAGCCTCTCCAGGTTCTCCTTTACCCAAATCCAGATAGCAGATGTTCTGAAAGAGCTGCAAAACCTAGACCCGTACAAATCAGCTGGGCTTGACAATCTGGACCCTCTATTTTTGAAACTATCTGCCGCCATTGTTGCAACCCCTATTACCAGCCTGTTCAACCTCTCTTTCATATCGTCTGAGATCCCCAAGGATTGAAAGCTGCCGCAGTCATCCCCCTCTTCAAAGGGGGAGACACCCTGGACCCAAACTGCTATAGACCTATATCCATCCTGCCCTGCCTATCTAAGGTCTTGAAAGCCAAGTCAACAAACAGGTCACTGACCATCTCGAATCCCACCGTACCTTCTCCGCTGTGCAATCTGGTTTCCGAGCCGGTCACGGGTGCACCTCAGCCACGCTCAAGGTACTAAACGATATCATAACCGCCATCGATAAAAGACAGTACTGTGCAGCCGTCTTCATCGACCTCGCCAAGGCTTTCGACTCTGTCAATCACCATATTCTTATCGGCAGACTCAATAGCCTCGGTTTCTCGGATGACTGCCTTGCCTGGTTCACCAATTACTTTGCAGACAGAGTTCAGTGTGTCAAATCGGAGGGCATGCTGTCCGGTCCTCTGGCAGTCTCTATGGGGGTGCCACAGGGTTCAATTCTCGGGCCGACTCTTTTCTCTGTGTATATCAATGATGTTGCTCTTGCTGCGGGCGATTCCCTGATCCACCTCTACGCAGACGACACCATTCTATATACTTTCGGCCCGTCATTGGACACTGTGCTATCTAACCTCCAAACGAGCTTCAATGCCATACAGCACTCCTTCCGTGGCCTCCAACTGCTCTTAAACGCGAGTAAAACCAAATGCATGCTTTTCAACCGATCGCTGCCTGCACCCGCATGCCCGACTAGCATCACCACCCTGGATGGTTCCGACCTTGAATATGTGGACATCTATAAGTACCTAGGTGTCTGGCTAGACTGCAAACTCTCCTTCCAGACTCACATCAAACATCTCCAATCGAAAATCAAATCAAGAGTCGGCTTTCTATTCCGCAACAAAGCCTCCTTCACTCACGCCGCCAAGCTTACCCTAGTAAAACTGACTATCCTACCGATCCTCGACTTCGGCGATGTCATCTACAAAATGGCTTCCAACACTCTACTCAGCAAACTGGATGCAGTCTATCACAGTGCCATCCGTTTTGTCACCAAAGCACCTTATACCACCCACCACTGCGACTTGTATGCTCTAGTCGGCTGGCCCTCGCTACATATTCGTCGCCAGACCCACTGGCTCCAGGTCATCTACAAGTCCATGCTAGGTAAAGCTCCGCCTTATCTCAGTTCACTGGTCACGATGGCAACACCCATCCGTAGCACGCGCTCCAGCAGGTGTATCTCACTGATCATCCCTAAAGCCAACACCTCATTTGGCCGCCTTTCGTTCCAGTACTCTGCTGCCTGTGAATGGAACGAACTGCAAAATGAGACAAAATCGCTGAAGTTGGAGACTTTTATCTCCCTCACCAACTTCAAACATCAGCTATCCGAGCAGCTAACCGATCGCTGCAGCTGTACATAGTCTATTGGTAAATAGCCCACCCATTTTCACCTACCTCATTCCCATACTGTTTTTATACTGTTTTTTTTTATTTATTTACTTTTCTGCTCTTTTGCACACCAATATCTCTACCTGTACATGACCATCTGATCATTTATCACTCCAGTGTTAATCTGCAAAATTGTATTATTCGCCTACCTCCTCATGCCTTTTGCACACATTGTATATAGACTGCCCATTTTTTTTCTACTGTGTTATTGACTTGTTAATTGTTTACTCCATGTGTAACTCTGTGTTGTCTGTTCACACTGCTATGCTTTATCTTGGCCAGGTCGCAGTTGCAAATGAGAACTTGTTCTCAACTAGCCTACCTGGTTAAATAAAGGTGAAAAAAAATATATATATATATGAGTAATGAACCATGACATACAGGTTTGCACATTTTTCTTCTTCTAGTCTCATTATGGAAGTTGTTTTGAGATGTTTTAGTCATGACCTTTTTCAGCAGGTGAACATGGACTGAAGAGTCATCTAAAATTAGACCGTGTTTGTGTGGTGTGGTGTATGTGTGTAACAGCAGGTAGAGCAGAGCGAGTACCCTCCTAATAGGCTCTGGAGGTGAATTAGCCATTAGCGAAAAAGGCTAAATCACCTCTACCACAGTCTGCACAGATGGCTTTTCCAAATGAGGTGAGAAATAAAGAAGACGAGCTGAACATTTAGAACAGTAAAAAATGAAGAAACAAGCAGAACAGTAGAACATGAAGGGTAGTAGAACAATAGAACAGTAGAACATGAAGGGTAGTAGAACAGTAAAGTAGACCAGCAGTAGAGCTGTAAAGTAGACCATCAGTAGAGCTGTAAAGTAGACCAGCAGTAGAACAGTTGAGTAGACCAGCTGTAGAGCTGTAAAGTAGAACAGTAAAGTAGACCAGCAGTAGAACAATAGAACTTGAAGAGTAGTAGAACAATAGAGTAGACCAGTAATAGAACAATATAGTAGACCAGCAATAGAACAATAGAGTAGACCAGCAGTAGAACAGTAGAGTAGACCAGCAGTAGAACAGTAAAGTAGACCAGCAGTAGAACAGTAAAGTAGACCAGCAGTAGAACAGTAGAGTAGACCAGCAGTAGAAGAGTAGAGTAGACCAGCAGTAGAACTGTAAAGTAGACCAGCAGTAGAACTGTAAAGTAGACCAGCAGTAGAACAGTAAAGTAGACCAGCAGTAGAACAGTAGAGTAGACCAGCAGTAGAAGAGTAGAGTAGACCCAGAGTAGAACAGTAAAGTAGAACAGTAAAGTAGACCAGCTGTAGAACAGTAAAGTAGAACAGTAAAGTAGACCAGCAGTAGAACAGTAAAGTAGACCAGCAGTAGAACTGTAAAGTAGACCAGCAGTAGAACAGTAAAGTAGAACAGTAAAGTAGACTAGCAGTAGAACAGTAAAGTAGACCAGCAGTAGAACTGTAAAGTAGACCAGCAGTAGAACAGTAAAGTAGAACAGTAAAGTAGACCAGCAGTAGAACAGTAAAGTAGACCAGCAGTAGAACAGTAAAGTAGACCAGCAGTAGAACAGTAAAGTAGACCAGCAGTAGAACAGTAAAGTAGACCAGCAGTAGAAGAGTAGAGTAGACCAGCAGTAGAACAGTAAAGTAGACCAGCAGTAGAACTGTAAAGTAGACCAGCAGTAGAACAGTAAAGTAGACCAGCAGTAGAACAGTAAAGTAGACCAGCAGTAGAACAGTAAAGTAGACCAGCAGTAGAACAGTAAAGTAGACCAGCAGTAGAACAGTAAAGTAGACCAGCAGTAGAACAGTAAAGTAGACCAGCAGTAGAACAGTAAAGTAGACCAGCAGTAGAACTGTAAAGTAGACCAGCAGTAGAACTGTAAAGTAGACCAGCAGTAGAACAGTAAAGTAGACCAGCAGTAGAACTGTAAGAACTGTAGAAGTAAAGTAGACCAGCAGTAGAAGAGTAGAGTAGACCAGCAGTAGAACTAGAACAGAACTGTAAAGTAGACCAGCAGTAGAACTGTAAAGTAGACCAGCAGTAGAACAGTAAAGTAGACCAGCAGTAGAACAGTAAAGTAGACCAGCAGTAGAACTGTAGAGTAGACCAGCAGTAGAAGAGTAGAGTAGACCAGCAGTAGAACAGTAAAGTAGACCAGCAGTAGAACAGTAAAGTAGACCAGCAGTAGAAGAGTAAAGTAGACCAGCAGTAGAACAGTAAAGTAGACCAGCAGTAGAACTGTAAAGTAGACCAGCAGTAGAACAGTAAAGTAGACCAGCAGTAGAACTGTAATGTAGACCAGCAGTAGAACTGTAAAGTAGACCAGCAGTAGAACAGTAAAGTAGACCAGCAGTAGAACTGTAAAGTAGACCAGCAGTAGAACTGTAATGTAGACCAGCAGTAGAACAGTAAAGTAGACCAGCAGTAGAACAGTAAAGTAGACCAGCAGTAGAACTGTAAAGTAGACCAGCAGTAGAACAGTAAAGTAGACCAGCAGTAGAAGAGTAGAGTAGACCAGCAGTAGAACAGTAAAGTAGAACAGTACAGTAGACCAGCAGTAGAACTGTAAAGTAGACCAGCAGTAGAACAGTAAAGTAGACCAGCAGTAGAACAGTAAAGTAGACCAGCAGTAGAAGAGTAGAGTAGACCAGCAGTAGAACTGTAAAGTAGACCAGCAGTAGAACAGTAAAGTAGACCAGCAGTAGAACAGTAAAGTAGACCAGCAGTAGAACAGTAAAGTAGACCAGCAGTAGAACTGTAAAGTAGACCAGCAGTAGAAGAGTAAAGTAGACCAGCAGTAGAACAGTAAAGTAGACCAGCAGTAGAACAGTAGAAAGTAGTAAAGTAGACCAGCAGTAGAAAGTAGACCAGCAGTAGAACAGTAAAGTAGACCAGCAGTAGAACAGTAAAGTAGACCAGCAGTAGAAGACCAGCAGTAAAGTAGACCAGCAGTAGAACAGTAAAGTAGACCAGCAGTAGAACAGTAAAGTAGACCAGCAGTAGAACTGTAAAGTAGACCAGCAGTAGAACAGTAAAGTAGACCAGCAGTAGAACTGTAAAGTAGACCAGCAGTAGAACTGTAATGTAGACCAGCAGTAGAACAGTAAAGTAGACCAGCAGTAGAACTGTAAAGTAGACCAGCAGTAGAACTGTAAAGTAGACCAGCAGTAGAACTGTAAAGTAGACCAGAACAGTAGACCAGCAGTAGAACTGTAATGTAGACCAGCAGTAGTAGACCAGCAGTAGAACAGTAAAGTAGACCAGCAGTAGAACTGTAAAGTAGAACAGTAAAGTAGACCAGCAGTAGAAGAGTAGAGTAGACCAGCAGTAGAACTGTAATGTAGACCAGCAGTAGAACTGTAAAGTAGACCAGCAGTAGAACAGTAAAGTAGACCAGCAGTAGAAGAGTAGAGTAGACCAGCAGTAGAACTGTAATGTAGACCAGCAGTAGAACTGTAAAGTAGACCAGCAGTAGAACTGTAAAGTAGACCAGCAGTAGAACACTAAAGTAGACCAGCAGTAGAACAGTAGAACAGTAGAAGAGCAGTAGAACAATATAGTAGACCAGCAGTAGAACAGTAAAGAAATAGACCAGCTCTAAACCTTCAAAGCATAGACCATTCCAGTAGAACTAGTAAAGAAGCTAGACCCTGTGCTAAAGTGACCAGCAGTAGAACATAATAAACAGTAGCTCTAGACCAGCAGTAGAATGTGTACCAAACTCACTAAAAGTGACCAGCAGTAGCAGTAATAAAGCCAGTAGAACAGTTGAAAAGTAAAGTAGACCCAGAATATATTTAAAAACAGCAGTAGAACTGTATAGTAGACCAAATCTTCCATTCCTCTCAAAATTTTTAGAAAAGGCTGTTGACCAGCAGCAACTTACTGCCTTCCTAGACAAACAATGCAGTAGAACGAAATGCTTCAGTCTGGTAGACCCCATCATTGCACTGAGACGTAGCACTTGTGAAGGTAGGTAAATGACATTTTAATGGACCAGCAATATAACTGTAAAGTAGACCAGCAGTAGAACATTAAAGTAGACCAGCAGTAGAACTGTAAAGTAGACAAGCAGTAGAACAGTAAAGTAGACCAGTTGTAGAACAGTAAAGTAGACCAGCAGTAGAACAGTAAAGTAGACCAACAGTAGAACTGTAATGTAGACCAGCAGTAGAACTGTAAAGTAGACCAGCAGTAGAACAGTAAAGTAGACCAGCAGTAGAACTGTAAAGTAGACCAGCAGTAGAAGAGTAGAGTAGACCAGCAGTAGAAGAGTAAAGTAGACCAGCAGTAGAACAGTAAAGTAGAACAGTAAAGTAGACCAGCAGTAGAACAGTAAAGTAGACCAGCAGTAGAAGAGTAGAGTAGACCAGCAGTAGAACAGTCAAGTAGACCAGCAGTAGAAGAGTAGAGTAGACCAGCAGTAGAACAGTAAAGTAGACCAGCAGTAGAACTGTAGAGTAGACCAACAGTAGAACTGTAAAGTAGACCAGCAGTAGAAGAGTAGAGTAGACCAGCAGTAGAACAGTAAAGTAGACCAGCAGTAGAAGAGTAGAGTAGACCAGCAGTAGAACAGTAAAGTAGACCAGCAGTAGAAGAGTAGAGTAGACCAGCAGTAGAACAGTAAAGTAGACCAGCAGTAGAAGAGTAGAGTAGACCAGCAGTAGAACAGTAAAGTAGACCAGCAGTAGAACTGTAGAGTAGACCAACAGTAGAACTGTAAAGTAGACCAGCAGTAGAAGAGTAGAGTAGACCAGCAGTAGAACAGTAAAGTAGAACAGTAAAGTAGACCAGCAGTAGAACAGTAAAGTAGAACAGTAAAGTAGACCAGCAGTAGAACAGTAAAGTAGACCCAGAGTAGAACTGTAAAGTAGAACAGTAAAGTAGACCAGCAGTAGAAGAGTAGAGTAGACCAGCAGTAGAAGAGTAAAGTAGAACAGTAAAGTAGACCAGCAGTAGAACAGTAAAGTAGAACAGTAAAGTAGACCAGCAGTAGAACAGTAAAGTAGACCCAGAGTAGAACTGTAAAGTAGAACAGTAAAGTAGACCAGCAGTAGAACAGTAAAGTAGACCAGCAGTAGAAGAGTAAAGTAGAACAGTAAAGTAGACCAGCAGTAGAACAGTAAAGTAGAACAGTAAAGTAGACCAGCTGTAGAACAGTAAAGTAGACCAGTAAAGTAGACCAGCAGTAGAACAGTAAAGTAGACCAGCAGTAGAACTGTAAAGTAGACCAGCAGTAGAACAGTAAAGTAGACCAGCAGTAGAACTGTAATGTAGACCAGCAGTAGAACTGTAAAGTAGACCAGCAGTAGAACTGTAAAGTAGACCAGCAGTAGAACTGTAATGTAGACCAGCAGTAGAACAGTAAAGTAGACCAGCAGTAGAACTGTAAAGTAGACCAGCAGTAGAACTGTAATGTAGACCAGCAGTAGAACTGTAAAGTAGACCAGCAGTAGAACTGTAAAGTAGACCAGCAGTAGAACTGTAATGTAGACCAGCAGTAGAACTGTAAAGTAGACCAGCAGTAGAACAGTAGAGTAGACCAGCAGTAGAACTGTAATGTAGACCAGCAGTAGAAGAGTAGAGTAGACCAGCAGTAGAACAGTAAAGTAGACCAGCAGTAGAACTGTAAAGTAGACCAGCAGTAGAACAGTAGAGTAGACCAGCAGTAGAACTGTAATGTAGACCAGCAGTAGAAGAGTAGAGTAGACCAGTTGTAGAACAGTAAAGTAGACCAGCAGTAGAACTGTAATGTAGACCAGCAGTAGAACTGTAATGTAAACCAGCAGTAGAACTGTAGAGTAGACCAGCAGTAGAACAGTAAAGTAGACCAGCAGTAGACCTGTAAAGTAGACCAGCAGTAGAAGAGTAGAGTAGACCAGCAGTAGAAGAGTAGAGTAGACCAGCAGTAGAACAGTAAAGTAGAACTGTAAAGTAGACCAGCAGTAGAACAGTAAAGTAGACCAGCAGTAGAAGAGTAGAGTAGACCAGCAGTAGAAGAGTAGAGTAGACCAGCAGTAGAACAGTAAAGTAGACCAGCAGTAGAACAGTAAAGTAGACCAGCAGTAGAACAGTAAAGTAGACCAGCAGTAGAACAGTAAAGTAGACCAGCAGTAGAACAGTAAAGTAGACCAGCAGTAGAAGAGTAGAGTAGACCAGCAGTAGAAGAGTAGAGTAGACCCAGAGTAGAACAGTAAAGTAGAACAGTAAAGTAGACCAGCTGTAGAACAGTAAAGTAGAACAGTAAAGTAGACCAGCAGTAGAACAGTAAAGTAGACCAGCAGTAGAACTGTAAAGTAGACCAGCAGTAGAACAGTAAAGTAGACCAGCAGTAGAACTGTAATGTAGACCAGCAGTAGAACTGTAATGTAGACCAGCAGTAGAACTGTAAAGTAGACCAGCAGTAGAACTGTAAAGTAGACCAGCAGTAGAACTGTAATGTAGACCAGCAGTAGAACAGTAAAGTAGACCAGCAGTAGAACTGTAAAGTAGACCAGCAGTAGAACTGTAAAGTAGACCAGCAGTAGAACTGTAAAGTAGACCAGCAGTAGACCAGCAGTAGAACTGTAATGTAGATCAGCAGTAGAACAGCAGTAGAACTGTAAAGTAGACCAGCAGTAGAACTGTAAAGTAGACCAGCAGTAGAACTGTAAAGTAGACCAGTAGTAGAACTGTAATGTAGACCAGTAGTAGAACTGTAATGTAGACCAGCAGTAGAACTGTAATGTAGACCAGCAGTAGAACAGTAAAGTAGACCAGCAGTAGAACAGTAGAGTAGACCAGCAGTAGAACTGTAATGTAGACCAGCAGTAGAACTGTAAAGTAGACCAGCAGTAGAACTGTAAAGTAGACCAGCAGTAGAACTGTAATGTAAACCAGCAGTAGAACAGTAGAACATGAAGAGTAGTAGAACAATATAGTAGACCAGCAGTAGAACAGTAAAGAAATAATAATGGCCTCTAAACCTTCAAGCTGCATACTGGACCCTATTCCAACTAAACTACTGAAAGAACTGCTTCCTGTGCTTGGCCCTCATATGTTGAACATAATAAACAGCTCTCTATCCACCGGATGTGTACCAAACTCACTAAAAGTGGCAGTAATAAAGCCTCTCTTGAAAAAGCCAAACCTTGACCCAGAATATATTTAAAAACTATCGGCCTATATCGAATCTTCCATTCCTCTCAAAATTTTTAGAAAAGGCTGTTGCGCAGCAACTTACTGCCTTCCTGAAGACAAACAATGTATACGAAATGCTTCAGTCTGGTTTTAGACCCCATCATTGCACTGAGACGGCACTTGTGAAGGTGGTAAATGACATTTTAATGGACCAGCAATATAACTGTAAAGTAGACCAGCAGTAGAACATTAAAGTAGACCAGCAGTAGAACTGTAAAGTAGACAAGCAGTAGAACAGTAAAGTAGACCAGTTGTAGAACAGTAAAGTAGACCAGCAGTAGAACAGTAAAGTAGACCAACAGTAGAACTGTAATGTAGACCAGCAGTAGAACTGTAAAGTAGACCAGCAGTAGAACAGTAAAGTAGACCAGCAGTAGAACTGTAAAGTAGACCAGCAGTAGAACAGTAAAGTAGACCAACAGTAGAACAATAGAGTAGACCAGCAGTAGAACAGTAAAGTAGACCAACAGTAGAATAATAGAGTAGACCAGCAGTAGAACTGTAATGTAGACCAGCAGTAGAACAGTAAAGTAGACCAGCAGTAGAACAGTAAAGTAGACCAGCAGTAGAACAGTAAAGTAGACCAGCAGTAGAACAGTAAAGTAGACCAGCAGTAGAACAGTAAAGTAGACCAGCAGTAGAACAGTAGAGTAGACCAGCAGTAGAACTGTAATGTAGACCAGCAGTAGAACTGTAAAGTAGACCAGCAGTAGAACAGTAAAGTAGACCAGCAGTAGAACAGTAAAGTAGACCAGCAGTAGAACTGTAATGTAGACCAGTAGTAGAACTGTAATGTAGACCAGCAGTAGAACAGTAGAGTAGACCAGCAGTAGAACAGTAATGTAAACCAGCATTAGAACAGTAAAGTAGACCAGCAGTAGAACACTAAAGTAGACCAGCAGTAGAACAGTAAAGTAGACCAGCAGTAGAACAGTAATGTAAACCAGCAGTAGAACTGTAATGTAGACCAGCAGTAGAACTGTAAAGTAGACCAGCAGTAGAACTGTAATGTAAACCAGCAGTAGAACTGTAAAGTAGACCAGCAGTAGAACTGTAATGTAGACCAGCAGTAGAACAGTAAAGTAGACCAGCAGTAGAACAGTAGAGTAGACCAGCAGTAGAACAGTAGAGTAGACCAGCAGTAGAACAGTAAAGTAGACCAGCAGTAGAACAGTAGAGTAGACCAGCAGTAGAACTGTAAAGTAGACCAGCAGTAGAACAGTAGAGTAGACCAGCAGTAGAACAGTAGAGTAGACCAGCAGTAGAACAGTAAAGTAGACCAGCAGTAAAACAGTAATGTAGACCAGCAGTAGAACTGTAATGTAGACCAGCAGTAGAACTGTAAAGTAGATCAGCAGTAGAACTGTAAAGTAGACCAGCAGTAGAACTGTAAAGTACACCAGCAGTAGAACTGTAATGTAGACCAGCAGTAGAACTGTAATGTAGACCAGCAGTAGAACAGTAAAGTAGACCAGCAGTAGAACTGTAAAGTAGACCAGCAGTAGAACTGTAAAGTAGACCAGCAGCAGTAGAACTGTAAAGTAGACCAGCAGTAGAACTGTAAAGTAGACCAGCAGTAGAACATGAAGAGTAGTAGAACAATATAGTAGACCAGCAGTAGAACAGTTAAGTAGAAGAGTAAAGTAGACCAGCAGTAGAACATGAAGAGTAGTAGTACAATAGAGTAGACCAGCAGTAGAACTGTAAAGTAGACCAGCAGTAGAACAGTAGAACATGAAGAGTGGTAGAACAATAGAGTAGACCAGCAGTAGAACTGTAAAGTAGACCAACAGTAGAACATGAAGAGTAGTAGAACAATATAGTAGACCAGCAGTAGAACAGTAAAGTAGAAGAGTAAAGTTGACCAGCAGTAGCGCATGAAGAGTGGTAGAACAATAGAGTAGACCAGCAGTAGAACTATAAAGTAGACCAACAGTAGAACATGAAGAGTGGTAGAACAATAGAGTAGACCAGCAGTAGAACTGTAATGTAGACCAGCAGTAGAACTGTAAAGTAGACCAGCAGTAGACAGTAAAGTAGACCAGCAGTAGAACAGTAAAGTAGACCAGCAGTAGAACAGTAAAGTAGACCAGCAGTAGAACTGTAATGTAAACCAGCAGTAGAACAGTAAAGTAGACCAGCAGTAGAACTGTAAAGTAGACCAGCAGTAGAACAGTAAAGTAGACCAGCAGTATAACTGTAAAGTAGACCAGCAGTAGAACAGTAAAGTAGACCAGCAGTAGAACTGTAATGTAGACCAGCTGTAGAACAGTAAAGTAGACCAGCAGTAGAACTGTAAAGTAGACCAGCAGTAGAACAGTAAAGTAGACCAGCAGTAGAACTGTAATGTAGACCAGCAGTAGAACTGTAATGTAAACCAGCAGTAGAACAGTAAAGTAGACCAGCAGTAGAACTGTAAAGTAGACCAGCAGTAGAACAGTAAAGTAGACCAGCAGTAGAACTGTAAAGTAGACCAGCAGTAGAACAGTAAAGTAGACCAGCAGTATAACTGTAATGTAGACCAGCAGTAGAACTGTAATGTAGACCAGCAGTAGAACTGTAAAGTAGACCAGCAGTAGAACTGTAAAGTAGACCAGCAGTAGAACTGTAAAGTAGACCAGCAGTAGAACTGTAAAGTAGACCAGCAGTAGAACAGTAGAGTAGACCAGCAGTAGAACTGTAATGTAGACCAGCTGTAGAACAGTAAAGTAGACCAGCAGTAGAACAGTAAAGTAGACCAGCAGTAGAACAGTAAAGTAGACCAGCAGTGGAACTGTAATGTAGACCAGCAGTAGAACTGTAATGTAAACCAGCAGTAGAACAGTAAAGTAGACCAGCAGTAGAACTGTAAAGTAGACCAGCAGTAGAACAGTAAAGTAGACCAGCAGTAGAACTGTAAAGTAGACCAGCAGTAGAACAGTAAAGTAGACCAGCAGTAGAACTGTAATGTAGACCAGCTGTAGAACAGTAAAGTAGACCAGCAGTAGAACAGTAAAGTAGACCAGCAGTAGAACAGTAAAGTAGACCAGCAGTAGAACAGTAAAGTAGACCAGCTGTAGAACAGTAAAGTAGACCAGCAGTAGAACTGTAAAGTAGACCAGCAGTAGAACTGTAAAGTAGACCAGCAGTAGAACTGTAAAGTAGACCAGCAGTAGAACTGTAATGTAGATCAGCAGTAGAACAGCAGTAGAACTGTAATGTAGACCAGCAGTAGAACTGTAATGTAGACCAGCAGTAGAACTGTAAAGTAGACCAGCAGTAGAACTGTAATGTAGATCAGCAGTAGAACTGTAAAGTAGACCAGCAGTAGAACTGTAAAGTAGACCAGCAGTAGAACTGTAAAGTAGACCAGCAGTAGAACTGTAAAGTAGACCAGCAGTAGAACAGTAAAGTAGACCAGCAGTAGAACTGTAATGTAGATCAGCAGTAGAACTGTAATGTAGACCAGCAGTAGAACTGTAATGTAGACCAGCAGTAGAACTGTAAAGTAGACCAGCAGTAGAACTGTAAAGTAGACCAGCAGTAGAACAGTAAAGTAGACCAGCTGTAGAACAGTAAAGTAGACCAGCAGTAGAACTGTAAAGTAGACCAGCTGTAGAAAGAAATAAAGGGACAATTTGAAATTTGTGCAGCCGTTTATTTTTCTCAGAATTATATATAGCCATGAATTATTCCATTGAGTTAACTTGCAGACTGTATGTTTGACGGTCACACTGACCCTCATGTAACCTGCAGGTTGTTACCGAAGCTTCCCGAGAGACTCTAATAATTTAGGGCTTAATAAAATCCCTCAGTATCTCCACTGAGGTATGAGCACCTGTTTTTCTCTAGCCATATAATCCTGGAATGATTTTGAATACCATAAAATTGTGTAGCCTACCCCCCCCACATAGGTAGCTAGATGCTTCTGGAAGACGTGTGTGCGTGGGTAGGAGTTGTGTAAACAAAATTTGCATCCCAATTGGTACCCTATCCTCTATGTAGTGCACTACTTTTGACCCTATGAGCCCTATTCAGAAGTAGTGCACTACAGGGAACAGGGTACCCATTTGGGATAGAACCAATACTTGCACTGTATAACCATTTAAAGGTCTGAGTAAACATTCCAATCTCAAAAGGTGAAATGTAAAACAAGTACACCATGATTAAAGAGGTTTTTTTAATGCAGATTTTACATGATGATTTAAAACCCCAACAACTGAAGAGTTTCATTCCAAAACGCTATATAGCAATTTTCAGAAATGATGGTAAATTAGATTTTACTTTAAAGAACTTATGAAAGAGATTGGTGTGTTTTTTCACTATCTGATCATGGAATGGGGTTGATCAATGACAGACAAGTATTTGTTTAAAATCGATCACTTGGTCTCATTTCAGGGAGACAAAATCATGTTTTCTAGCACAACGCTATATACATTAATATATATACCCCCCACTCTCAGATTCAAAAGTAGCACTGTTAGGTTTTACACAGTCAAACGTGACAACTAACTACATTTTTAACAAAGAACTGTACCAATTATACATTTGTTACATCAATATATATAAAAAGAGAGATAAAATATTTTAGTCACTTAGCAGATGCTCTAATCCGAAGTGACAGTTGGTGGTAAGATAGCTAGGTGGGACAACCACACATAACTGTCAAATATACAGGATGTGAACATTCCATTCCAGCTAAACAATGTATAAATACTGTAAATACTGTATAAATAATTAAAAAACCCCATTGAAAAAGTTATGATAAAAATAAAAAAAATCGGAGAACAAGTTTTTAATTTTTTAAATTTTTACATCCAATTTGATTTGTTACATGCTCCCGAAATACAACCGATGGAAAGGCTCTTACAGTGAAACGCTTACGTGAAGGTAACCAATAAGCAATCAGTTCTGGTGAAACGCTTACGTGAAGGTAACCAATAAGCAATCAGTTCTGGTGAAACGCTTACGTGAAGGTAACCAATAAGCAATCAGTTCTGGTGAAACGCTTACGTGAAGGTAACCAATAAGCAATCAGTTCTGGTGAAACGCTTACGTGAAGGTAACCAATAAGCAATCAGTTCTGGTGAAACGCTTACGTGAAGGTAACCAATAAGCAATCAGTTCTGGTGAAACGCTTACGTGAAGGTAACCAATAAGCAATCAGTTCTGGTGAAACGCTTACGTGAAGGTAACCAATAAGCAATCAGTTCTGGTGAAACGCTTACGTGAAGGTAACCAATAAGCAATCAGTTCTGGTGAAACGCTTACGTGAAGGTAACCAATAAGCAATCAGTTCTGGTGAAACGCTTACGTGAAGGTAACCAATAAGCAATCAGTTCTGGTGAAACGCTTACGTGAAGGTAACCAATAAGCAATCAGTTCTGGTGAAACGCTTACGTGAAGGTAACCAATAAGCAATCAGTTCTGGTGAAAGAACAGAAAAGTGAAAAGAATTGGCGGACACACTACTACGACTATACAGTAAGCTTTTCTTCTTCAGGAACCCTTTGTGTCCTCATAATAACACTGCAGGTGGTTATAACTAACTAAACTACAGGCCGATCACATCTCTTCTTCCAGCACCTTGTCAAGACTTGGCTGCGTCATCTGTGTGTTGTTGTTTCCCTGTCCTCTCCTGTCCTCTTGGCACGGTGTTGAGGCCTGACAGATGTCCTGCCAGGCCTATTAGAAAGCTTCAGCACCTTTCCTGTAAGGAGAGACTGTGGTCGTGTCACAAATGGTACCCTACTCCCTATAAAGTACTGCTCTACAAAGGGAATTAGGGTGTTGTTTGGGACACAGACGGAAACTGTTGCTACACGTTGTCCTCTCCGGTCACAACAAAACTGGCGTGGCCCCCATGCCGGCCCCCATGCCGGCCCCCACAGGACCTGGTGGCTCACAGCCAGACTCTCTCTCTCTCTCTCTCTCTCTCTCTCTCCATCTGTCTCTCTCTCTCTCTCGCTCTCTCTCTCTCTCCGTCTGTCTTTCTCTCTCTCTCTCGCTCTCTCTCTCTCTCCGTCTGTCTTTCTCTCTCTCTCTCGCTCTCTCTCTCTCTCCGTCTGTCTTTCTCTCTCTCTCTCTCTCTTCTCTCTCTGTCTCTCTCTTTCTCTCTCTCTCTCCGGCTGTCTGTCTTTCTCTCTCTGTCTGTCTCTCTCTGTCTGTCTCTCTCTCTCTCTCTCTCGCTTTGTCTCTCTCTCTCTCTCTCTCTCTCTCTCTCTCTCTCTCTCTCTCTCTCTCTCTCTCTCTCTCTCTCCATCTGTCTCTCTCTCTCTCTCGCTCTCTCTCTCTCTCCGTCTGTCTTTCTCTCTCTCTCTCTTCTCTCTCTGTCTCTCTCTTTCTCTCTCTCTCTCCGGCTGTCTGTCTTTCTCTCTCTGTCTGTCTCTCTCTGTCTGTCTCTCTCTCTGTCTCCCTCTCTCTTGCTCTCTCTCGCTCTCTCTCTTTCTCGTCTGTCCCCCCCCCCCAACCGGAGGGAGCATGGAGGAGCAGAGATGTGCTGGGGGGAGAGAATCAGAAAGAGTAGGCCCAATGCCAGGAGATCGACATAATGCCTCTCTGTATATCTCACAGGGCGGTAACACTTCATTTTAACAGCCCATAATAAACCATTTCTAAGACATTTACTAAAATTTCTCACCATTTATCTAGCATTACTCCCACATTTGTAAATGTTAGTAAGCTAGTTGTTGACACCTCAACGAGGTCCTCTGACATTTCATTAGGAGACTTCCATCAAAAGACCACCTGCTAAAAACCAACAGACAGACTAAGTGTCAGTGACAGTAGAAACACCGACAGACAGGCTCAGTATCTGTGACAGTAGAAACACCGACAGACAGGCTCAGTGTCTGTGACAGTAGGAACACCGACAGACAGGCTCAGTGACAGTAGAAACACCGACAGACAGGCTCAGTATCTGTGACAGTAGAAACACCGACAGACAGGCTCAGTATCTGTGACAGTAGAAACACCGACAGACAGGCTCAGTGTCTGTGACAGTAGAAACACCGACAGACAAGCTCAGTGACAGTAGAAACACAGACAGACAGGCTCAGTATCTTTGACAGTAGAAACACCGACAGACAGACTCAGTGTCTGTGACAGTAGAAACACCGACAGACAGGCTCAGTGACAGTAGAAACACCGACAGACAGGCTCAGGCTCAGTGACAGTAGAAACACCGACAGACAGGCTCAGTATCTGTGACAGTAGAAACACCGACAGACAGGCTCAGTGTCTGTGACAGTAGAAACACCGACAGACAGGCTCAGTGACAGTAGAAACACAGACAGACAGGCTCAGTATCTTTGACAGTAGAAACACCGACAGACAGACTCAGTGTCTGTGACAGTAGAAACACCGACAGACAGGCTCAGTGACAGTAGAAACACCGACAGACAGGCTCAGGCTCAGTGACAGTAGAAACACCGACAGACAGGCTCAGGCTCAGTGACAGTAGAAACACCGACAGACAGGCTCAGTATCTGTGACAGTAGAAACACCGACAGACAGGCTCAGTGACTTTAAGTCTTTAAGTCTTTGGTATGACTTGATAATGATATAAACCTACTATACACCTCATCTAACCTTCATCTAACCTGCAGGTCATTAGACAGCGTTATGAACCATCACAGTCAGTTGTGTTTCTGTTGCAGTTTGATTTGTTTGTTCATTGTGCCGTCTTCAGTGGAACGACCGGGCCTCTCTGCGCCAAATCAAAAACAACGAGGCCCTTGATTCCATTTTTGTCCGATTCCGCTGTTACGTCAGGCTTGCTAGTGAAACGGTCTAACGTGTCTGCTTCGATATTACCTGGGATTTTTTTGTTGTGTGTATTTGTTTGCATTGATGATTTAATTTAATTTGATTGCATTCAGTACTTACAAACTACCAAATACACTCACAGAAGATCTTGGCCCGTACTGATCTAGGATCAGGTCCCCACCTGTCCATGTCATCTCATGTAATTATGATCAAACAGACAAAACTGATCCGTTGTCAGCACTCCAACTACCGAGTTTTTATGAATACAGGCCCTGGTCTCATTAACACAGTGATCATATTTATACAGTAGTGACATGGAAATGGCGGGTTGTTGTCCTATTTACACAATTTAACAAGTGTTTTTAATGGAAACATGTTTCTTCCATATCTCATGGATATAGCAGACTGATTATGATTTCTACCGCTTGGTATTGAAAAATCTCTTTCATACAACTGCAACTGTGGTTTAATTGAACTCGGGGATGGTGCATGTTTTGCTACCACCAAGGCCACTTAGATCACAGAGACACAATAGCTTGTGATGTTATCCTTCCGTGTGAATCGCTTCCTGTGTAAATCTGTAACTAATTAAAGCTGCTTTGCAAAGTTAACTGAGGCGGTATGGTGTGTGTCTATTGAAAATCTAACTGAACTAGAAAGCTCCTGCACCAGGGCCTCCTGAGTCTAAGGCACTGTATCGCAGTGCTAGAGGAGTCACTAAAGACCCAGGTTTGATCCCGGGTCTGTATCACAGCCTGGATGTGATCGGGAGTACAATAGGGCGGCACACAGTTGGCCCAGCGTCGTCCGGGTTAGGGGAGGGTTTGGCCGGGGTGGGGCTTTAATTGGCTCATCGCGCTCTAGCGACTCCTTGTGGCGGACTCTGGCGCCTACAGGCTGACTCGGTCGTTAGGTGAACGGTGTTTCCTGCGGATGGCTTCAGGGTTAAGTGAGAGGGTGTTAAGAAGCGTGGTTTGGCGGGTCAGTGCCTCAGAGGACGCATCACTCGACCTTCGCCTCCCGAGCCCGTTGGGGAGTTGCAGCGATGAGACAAGATCGAAATTGGGGAGAAAAAAAAAGAGGTAAAATGCAACAAAAAAAATAAAACAAATAAACGAGTAAAGGGAATAGGGGGCCATTTGGTACACAGCCGGAAACTGTTGCTACAAGCTGTCCTCTCTGGTCACAACAAAACTGCGGTGCCCCCATGCCGGCCCCCACAGGACCTGGTGGCTCACAGACAAACTGTGTGTCTTTCTGTCTCTCTCCCTCCCCTAGCCAGACAGACGGACGGATGGAGGAGCAGAGAGTAGACCCAGCGCCAAGAGACAGACATGAGGCCTCTCCGTCTATCTACAGGACAAAGACAGTAGACATGAGGCCTCTCCGTCTATCTACAGGACAAAGACAGTAGACATGAGGCCTCTCCGTCTATCTACAGGACAAAAACAGTAGACATGAGGCCTCTCCGTCTATCTACAGGACAAAGACACTAGACATGAGGCCTCTCCGTCTATCTACAGGACAAAGACAGTAGACATGAGGCCTCTCCGTCTATCTACAGGACAAAGACAGTAGACATGAGGCCTCTCCGTCTATCTACAGGACAAAGACAGTAGACATGAGGCCGCTCCATCTATCTAGAGTGGTATCATCATGACAGACAGGGCTCATTGTACTCATTCCCTATGTAGTGGTCAACAGTCGTGCCATGATAGAGAATAGGGTGTAATGTTTGATCAATCATTGTGTTTGGTGACTCTTCACTGCTGTCAGCGTAGGTACTATAAGGATGTAGATTTATTACTGTGCCATCACAAATGACATTTGATTTGAAACTGTCAGATTGGGTAGCTGTCTGTGTAGACTTTGGTGGAGTCGTTAACACCACAGGGCCGTTAGCTTTCTGGCTGCTCGTAGATATCTATTAGCCCAAATGTATGTTTCTTACTTGTCATTACTTATTGAGATCAGTTTATTTTACTTTGATGTGAGCAAAGCTGGTAATTGCGTGTACCTCAGTCATCATGTTTCCTAGATTCAATTTTAATACTTGGATAAATTATGCATTGCTCATTTATAATGTAGGAACTGAATACTAGTGTATATATATTTAGTATATATATTTTTGTTCTGCAAAACAAAACTTTCAAAAGTTGTTTTTCTATTTCTGATTCATTTATTGGTGATCTGCGTACATTTGATGCTTGTTTTTTTGTTTGGTTTTCTTGGACCCAAGTTTGAGGCCGTTTTGTTATATGGTGAATTGGACCAAACGATTCCTAAAGCCTTCCAAAAACGATTCCTAAAGCCTTACCAAACGGTTCCTAAAGCCTTACCAAACGGTTCCTAAAGCCTTACCAAACGGTTCCTAAAGCCTTACCAAACGGTTCCTAAAGCCTTACCAAACGGTTCCTAAAGCCTTACCAAACGGTTCTCAAAGCCATTCCTAAAGCCTTACCAAACGGTTCCTAAAGCCTTACCAAACGATTCCTAAAGCCTTACCAAACTGTTCCCAAAGCCGTTCCTAAAGCCTTACCAAACGGTTCTCAAAGCCATTCCTAAAGCCTTACCAAACGGTTCCTAAAGCCTTACCAAACGGTTCTCAAAGCCATTCCTAAAGCCTTACCAAACGGTTCCTAAAGCCTTACTAAATGATTCCTAAAGCCTTAAAATAAGCAAGAACATCAGAGAGATACTGATGATAAGGGGACAACATAGTAAACAATTCCCTTTGCCATGCAGAGCCTCTTATTCAGAGAATCAAACTATGAAACGGCAGAAACACTCATTTGAGAACCACAGTATGTCCTTTGATTTTCTGAATAACATTCTGTTCACTTAGTTCAGGGTGAATGGGTTTAAAGTGGTGCTGCGGCAGGGAATACTGTTAGAGAGACTGGAACTGTCATCTCTTTAAAAGCCTCCAGTCAGCCAGCCAGTCAGCAAGTCAGCCAGTCACCAAGCCAGCCAGTTAGTCAGTCAGCAAGCCAGCCTGTCAGCCAGCCAGTCAGCAAGCCAGTCACCCAGCTAGCCAGTTAGTCAGTCAGTCAGCCAGCAAGCCAGTCAGCAAGCCAGCCAGTCAGCAAGCCAGCCAGTTAGTCAGTCAGCAAGCCAGCCTGTCAGCCAGCGAGTCAGCAAGCCAGTCACCCAGCTAGCCAGATAGTCAGTCAGCCAGCAAGCCAGTCAGCAAGCCAGCCTGTCAGCCAGCCAGTCACCAAGCCAGCCAGTTAGTCAGTCAGCAAGCCAGCCTGTCAGCCAGCCAGCCAGTTAGTCAGCAAGCCAGCCAGCCAGCCAGTTAGTCAGTCAGCAAGCCAGCCAGCCAGCCAGCCAGCCAGCCAGCCAGCCAGTCACCAAGCCAGCCAATTAGTCAGCCAGCAAGCCAGCCAGTCAGCAAGCCAGCCAGCCAGTCTGCAAGCCAGCCAGTCACCAAGCCAGCCAGTTAGTCAGTCAGCAAGCCAGCCAGTCACCAAGCCAGCCAGTTAGTCAGTCAGCAAGCCAGCCTGTCAGCAAGCCAGCCAGTCACCAAGCCAGCCAATTAGTCGCCAAGCCAGCCAGTTAGTCAGCCAGCCAGCCAGTCACCAAGCCAGCCAGTTAGTCAGTCAGCATGCCAGCCTGTCAGCCAGCCAGTCAGCAAGCCAGTCACCCAGCTAGCCAGTTAGTCAGTCAGTCAGCCAGCAGGCCAGTCAGCAAGCCAGCCAGTTAGTCAGTCAGCAAGCCAGTCACCAAGCCAGCCAGTTAGTCAGTCAGCAAGCCAGCCAGCCAGCCAGTTAGTCAGTCAGCCAGCAAGCCAGTCAGCAAGCCAGCCAGTTAGTCAGTCAGCAAGCCAGCCTGTCAACCAGCCAGTCAGCAAGCCAGTCACCCAGCTAGCCAGTTAGTCAGTCAGTCAGCCAGCAGGCCAGTCAGCAAGCCAGCCAGTTAGTCAGTCAGCAAGCCAGTCACCAAGCCAGCCAGTTAGTCAGTCAGCAAGCCAGCCAGCCAGCCAGTTAGTCAGTCAGCCAGCCAGCCAGCCAGCCAGCCAGCCAGTCACCAAGCCAGCCAGTTAGTCAGTCAGCAAGCCAGCCAGTCACCAAGCCAGCCAGTTAGTCAGTCAGCAAGCCAGCCTGTCAGCAAGCCAGCCAGTCGCCAAGCCAGCCAGTTAGTCAGCCAGCCAGCCAGTCACCAAGCCAGCCAGTTAGTCAGTCAGCATGCCAGCCTGTCAGCCAGCCAGTCAGCAAGCCAGTCACCCAGCTAGCCAGTTAGTCAGTCAGTCAGCCAGCAGGCCAGTCAGCAAGCCAGCCAGTTAGTCAGTCAGCAAGCCAGTCACCAAGCCAGCCAGTTAGTCAGTCAGCAAGCCAGCCAGCCAGCCAGTTAGTCAGTCAGCCAGCAAGCCAGCCAGTCAGCAAGCCAGCCAGTTAGTCAGTCAGCAAGCCAGCCTGTCAACCAGCCAGTCAGCAAGCCAGTCACCCAGCTAGCCATTTAGTCAGTCAGTCAGCCAGCAGGCCAGTCAGCAAGCCAGCCAGTTAGTCAGTCAGCAAGCCAGTCACCAAGCCAGCCAGTTAGTCAGTCAGCAAGCCAGCCAGTTAGTCAGTCAGCCAGCCAGCCAGCCAGCCAGCCAGCCAGTCACCAAGCCAGCCAGTTAGTCAGCCAGCAAGCCAGCCAGCCAGCCAGTCTGCAAGCCAGCCAGCAAGCCAGCCAGTCAGCAAGCCAGCCAGTCACCAAGCCAGCCAGTCAGCAAGCCAGCCTGTCAGCCAGCCAGCCAGTCACCAAGCCAGCCAGTTAGTCAGTCAGCATGCCAGCCTGTCAGCCAGCCAGTCAGCAAGCCAGTCACCCAGCTAGCCAGTTAGTCAGTCAGTCAGCCAGCAGGCCAGTCAGCAAGCCAGCCAGTTAGTCAGTCAGCAAGCCAGTCACCAAGCCAGCCAGTTAGTCAGTCAGCAAGCCAGCCAGCCAGCCAGTTAGTCAGTCAGCCAGCAAGCCAGTCAGCAAGCCAGCCAGTCAGCAAGCCAGCCAGTTAGTCAGTCAGCAAGCCAGCCAGTCAGCAAGCCAGTCACCCAGCTAGCCAGTTAGTCAGTCAGTCAGCCAGCAGGCCAGTCAGCAAGCCAGCCAGTTAGTCAGTCAGCAAGCCAGTCACCAAGCCAGCCAGTTAGTCAGTCAGCAAGCCAGTCAGTCAGTCAGTCAGTCAGTCAGCCAGCCAGCCAGCCAGTCACCCAGCCAGCCAGTTAGTCAGTCAGCCAGCAAGCCAGTCAGCAAGCCAGCCAGTCAGCAAGCCAGCCAGTTAGTCAGTCAGCAAGCAAGCCTGTCAGCCAGCCAGTCAGCAAGCCAGTCACCCAGCTAGCCAGTTAGTCAGTCAGTCAGCCAGCCAGTCAGCCAGCCAGTCACCCAGCTAGCCAGTTAGTCAGTCAGCAAGCCAGCCAGTCAGCCAGCCAGTCAGCCAGCCAGTTAATCAGTCAGCCAGCCAGCCAGCCAGCAGAGGTGAGGAGCAGGCTACTTAACCTAATGAACCTCGGTTGATAAGACACAGTAATTAACTCGGCTTCCTCAGAGAGAAAGGAGTCAGAGTCTGAGGGAGTGTAATAAAGTGTTACGCAAAAAACATACATTTGGGAAAAACTCAAATAAATAAGGGCATTCCATTTATAATGGAATGTTTTAACTTATAGATGGAAGGCCATTCAGTTTATAGTTAAGCATTAAGGCCTGAGGAGGTGTGGTATATGGCCAATATACCACAGCTAAGGGCTGTTCTTACACACAACGCAACACGAAGTGCCTGGACGAGAGATACCAGAGAGACAGACCAGAGTGTCTTCTCTGAGAGAAAGGGGGATGTGGTACTGTAGGAACAGTGTAGCCAGTTTATCAGTCAGTCAGCCAACGATTCAGCAAGCAAGCTAGCCAGCCAGTCTGCCAGTCAGTCGGTCAGCTAGTCAGTCAGTCAGTTATTTAGCCAGCCAGTCAGCAAGCCAACCAGCCAGTCTGCCAGTCAGTCGGTCAGCTAGTCAGCCAGTCAGTTATTTAGCCAGCCAGTCAGCAAGCCAACCAGACAGTCTGCCAGTCAGTCGGTCAGCTAGTCAGCCAGTCAGTTAGTCAGTCAGTTATTTAGCCAGCCAGTCAGCAAGCCAACCAGACAGTCACACTGCCAGTCAGCCAGCCAGTTAATCAGCCAATTAATCAGCCAGTCAGCCAGCCAGCCAGCAGAGGTGAGGAGCAGGCTACTTAACCTAATGAACCTCGGTTGATAAGACACAGTAATTAACTCGGCTTCCTCAGAGAGAAAGGAGTCAGAGTCTGAGGGATCCGTCAATTACGCAAAACTTACATTTGGGGAAAACAAAAATAAATAAAAAATATTGTACGTAAAGATTATAATTTTGTTTCTGAATTATTACCACTTTTAGTCTGTGCTGTGTGCTCTAAACTACACACTGACATTACTACCATTCAGCACTGAACCATTCAGCTGGGCCATTCAGTTTATAAACAGTATTAACTTATAGATGGAAGGCCATTCAGTTTATAAACAGTATTAACTTATAGATGGAAGGCCATTCAGTTTATAAACAGGATTAATTTATAGATGGAAGGCCATTCAGTTTATAAACAGTATTAACTTATAGATGGAAGGCCATTCAGTTTATAAACAGTATTAACTTATAGATGGAAGGCCATTCAGTTTATAAACAGTATTAACTTATAGATGGAAGGCCATTCAGTTTATAAACAGGATTAACTTATAGATGGAAGGCCATTCAGTGTATAGTTAAAGCAATAAGGCCAGAGGAGGTGTGGTATATGGCCAATATACCACGGCTAAGGGCTGTTCTTACACATGGACACATCCCTTAGCCACGGTATATTGGCCATATACCACACCTCCCCAGGCCTTATTGCTTTTATATTGTTTATTACACGTTCTTTGCCAATGTAAACACATCTTTCACATGCCAATAAAGCCCTTTGAATTTAATTCAGAGAGAGAGAGAGAGAGAGAGAGAGACCAGAGAGAGAGAGAGAGACCAGAGAGGGAGACCAGAGACAGAGAGAGACCAGAGACAGAGAGAGACCAGAGACAGAGAGAGACCAGAGAGAGAGAGAGAGACCAGAGAGAGAGAGAGACCAGAAAGAGAGAGACCAGAGACCAGAGAGAGACCAGAGAGAGACCAGAGAGGGAGAGACCAGAGAGAGCAAGAGACCAGAGAGAGACCAGAGAGAGAGAGAGACCAGAGAGAGAGAGTAGAAAGCAAAGAGAGACCAGATAGAGAGAGAGAGAGATACCAGAGAGAGAGATACCTTAGAGAGAGCAAAGAGTGAGAGAGACCAGAGAGAGAGCAGAGAGGGAGATACCAGAGAGATAGAGACCAGAGAGAGAAAGAGAGACCAGATAGAGATACCAGAGGGAGAGAGAGAGAGAGAACAGAGAGAGAAGAGAGAGAGAGGGAGAGAGACCATAGTGAGAGAAAGAGAGAGGAAACAGGGAGGAGGGCGGAGCAGGGAGGAGGGCGGAGCAGGGAGGAGATAGGAAACAGGGAGGTGGGCGGAGCAGGGAGCAGGGAGGTGCATGGAAGAGGGAGGTGCAGGGAGGAGTGAGGTGCAGGGAGGAGGGAGGTGCAGGGAGGAGGGAGGTACAGGGAAGAGGGAGGCGCAGAGAGGAGTGAGGAGTAGGGAGGAGGGAGGAGCAGGGAGCAGGGAGCAGGGAGCAGGGAGGAGCAGGGGTGAGTTAGGCGCAGGGAGGAGCAGGGAGGAGGGAGGTGCAGGGAGGAGCAGGGAGGAGGGAGTTGCAGGGAGGAGGGAGGAACAGAGAAGAGGGAGGCGCAGAGAGGAGGGAGGCGCAGGGAGGAGGGAGGAGCAGGGGGAGGGAGGTGCAGGGAGGAGCAGGGAGGAGGTAGGCGTAGGGAAGAGGAAGGAGGGAGGAGGCAGGTAGGAGGGAGGAGCAGGTAGGAGGCAGGGAGGAGGGAGGAGCAGGGAGGAGGGAGGTGCAGGGAGGAGGGAGGAGCAGGGAGGAGGGAGGAGGTAGGCGCAGGGAGGAGGGAGGAGCAGGGAGGAGGGAGGAGGCAGGCGCAGGGAGGCAGGCTTAGGGAGAAGGGAGGTGCAGGGAGGCGGGAGGTGCTGTGGGGGGGGGGGGGTGCAGGATGGAGGGAGAATGGTAGCCTCGTTGGCGTGCAGACCGACAGCAGAAGACGACAGGGTCTCAGAATGTCTTACTGTTTATCTTGTTCAGGTCCACATCAAAGCTTTTCTGTTCGCTCCTTCTGAGCACACAGAGATAGAAATCCATGGTGGATAATTAAATCCTAAAATCAGCCCATTTTCCGTGCAGTGGGCTGTAAGAAGACCAGCTGTCATGGGCCACAAGGAGGATGTCAGGCGTGAGCTACACAGCACACAGCAATTCACCACTCTACCTCACCAAAACCAGCACACAGCACTAAGGTTCTCCTGGCTGGACCTGACGACAGAGGACGTAGATGGAAAGGGAAATGAGAGGGTGCAGAAAAGAGGAGGGGGAGAGAGGAGAGGAGAATAGAGGGGGTTGGGGGGGAGTAGGAGGTAGGGAGAGGAGAGGGGGTTGGGGGAGAGATGGAGAGGAGAGGGGGTTGGGGAGAGAGAAGGAGAGTAGGAGGTGGGGAGAGATAGAGAGGAGAGGGGGTTGGGGGAGAGATAGAGAGGAGAGGGGGTTGGGGGAGAGATGTAGAGGAGAGGGGGTTGGGAGAGAGAAGGAGAGTAGGAGGTGAGGAGAGGAGAGGGGGTTGTGGGAGAGAAGGAGAGTAGGAGGTGGGGAGAGGAGAGGAGAGGGGGTTGGGGGAGAGAAGAGGAGAGGGGGTTGGGGGAGAGAAGAGGAGAGGGGGTTGGGGGAGAGAAGGAGTGTAAAGGAGGTGGGGAGAGGGAGAGAGAGAAGGAGAAGGAGAGAGGGGGAGAGAGAAGGAGAGAGAGATGGGGAGAGAGAAGGAGAGAGGGGGAGAGAGAAGGAGAGGGAGAGAAGGGGAGAGGGAGAGAGAGAAGGAGAGAGAGAGAGAGCCTGTATGCTTTGCCCTTCAGTACAGTCCCTCAAGACCCAGTGTGCCCTTGAAAACATGCTGGTAATTTTACAGTTTAAGACAAAAAATGGAACTATTGATCAGATTCTACCATTATTACTGCTTTGTATTGTGTCAATGCAGACAGAGACTAAGTTCCTTATGGACCCCTATTCCCTACGGACTGTACTGCTGCCTGTTATATCACTATAGTGTTTACTAAACACAAATTGTATTACATTTT